>NC_041385.1:490287619-490294973 GCF_002162155.2 Triticum dicoccoides
GGGGGGGGGGGTTCTCTTTTTATCTTCCTTTTTTTGTTATTTTGTTTTTCTTATCTTTATATTACTGTTTCAATTTTAGTTTCACCTTATCTTAGTTTTATAAACTATAAAAGTAGTCCCTACTTTAGTGTTAATAAATAGGCTACTGCCACATAAGTTTGGGCAACTAATTAACATAGTTTAATATTTTATTTATTGCAAAGGAGATTCAACTAATTGTTTTTACTTCCTTTTAAAACATTTTAAAATATTTTACACCTTTATAAAAGTGTGGTTCCTTCACCCAAATTACCTATGCAATATTTGGTTCACTCCGAACATTTTAAATTTCTTTTTTCTATTTGAAAGCTTTTATGGTTTGCTTGATTTTGAATTTGAATCTGAATCGGTTACGAACTAACGTGAGATTAGCAACAGTAACGGAGGTGACGTGTCATCGTTAACGTGGGATTACTGTAGCTTAATTATCCGGGCGTCACAATTCTCCTCCACTACAAGAAATCTCGTCCCGAGATTTAAGAGGGGGACTAAGGGGGAAAGCTTGGTAACGAATCTAGCGGGTCTGCTCATCCTGGCTTGCTCTTCTCGAAGAGGTTGATCCCTTTCGTTGATATCTTCATTTCTCTGTTTCAAGCCACCATGATCAAGTTGTCATCCTTCCTTGGGGATCTTCATCGTACTTACGGAAAGGATAAGGGGTAGCTCCAAAAAGGACAGACCTCTACAAGGTTGACTATCTGGTCGATAACATCGAGGAAGGTGGCGGAAGTTACTCTCGAATTGAATCTTAAGAAAATATCGAGAGCAAAGTAAGGAGGTACCATGAGAAGTTTCAAACAGATAGGCAAGCGTTCGATGCCTAATCAGAAGGTGAAAGGGGTTCAGAGCAACGAGAATAAGTATTGCGTCTGATACAAAAATAGATCACTTGGGACGGTGGTCCATGAATTACATACGAGTCCACGCGCGAGGAATATCTTTGGAAACAGGGGGTGTACAGGAGAGTCAGGTTTCAATCCTGTGGAACTGTGGGTTATGGGCCCACCATGTGGTTGAAAGTAGGAAGGGGGCCGACATCTTGCACGGTCATGATAGTAAGGCGTGTCAGAGGGTAGCCTATTAGTTATGTCGGCAACAATGTCGGTACCAAGGGCGAGGGACGAAGAGAACCATTTTCCTGCTCGTTGAACGAGGCGGACCAGTAGGCAAAGTTCTTGTCCATCGGTGGTTACCGGAATGTCATCAACAAAAGTAACAGGGTCTTACTGACAGAATTGTACAACAAGGTGTTTACATAAGCAGGAAAATATTACTTCTCAGATCATATAGATCACAAGAAAGGTTAAACCAACAATGGAAGGAAAATATGATCATCAGATTAAACAGAACAATGGAAAGGAAAATGTGTTTAAACACATATTTCAGGGGTATATCCTTCCCAATGACAAGCAGAGCATGATATCCATGACAGGATATAAAGTAGAAAACCATTTAGGTAAGGGGGAAGGAATCTCATGATATTACCCATACAACGGTGTTAGGATAAGTGATAAATAAAATTTAGCATCGTGCTTCAAATGTTCCTGTTGAAAATCAGAGTACCATTGACATGCTATGAGATAGCATTGACATGGTCTTCAGGTGAAGATCAGACTTTGGAAACACGAAGGATCCATCAGGAATAACTTGTAGAATAAGTCTTACAATTTCCTCATGGACGAATGGATAACCTCGCTGAAAAGGAATCTATAATGATAGGTCCTCCAGCCGGGGGGGTGCTAGGCATGACATCATGTTACCGGGTCATCAAAGGACCAACAACATAAATCCTGGAAAGTTGTCCCAACCATCATATCTGACCGAGATTCAGATCCAATTGGTGTCATGGTACCTCAGACTCAGGATGTCCGAGAAGAAAAGGCGCAACACAAATCGTTGAAATGGCATTGCAAGATTCTCGGGAAATGAACTATGGGAGCAAGTTCCGAAATAAGAGCTCATCATTAAATCAAGGAGAGGATGAGGGGGTAGCTGATGGAATCAGCGAAAATCCTCAGATTTCCAAAAAGGTGGATTTCCACAGTTATGTGAACAAGGAGATAACATTTGTCGGATCAAATGAGAAAATGGTGTATGCTCGAGGAGAACATACACAGTTAAACATTGGATGAGAGGTGCACCGGGAATATGGGCTGGGTTGCACGACCCATGTCGAAATGATGATTCAATAATCAATAGTCTAAGAATGAATGACCGACCATTAACTTCAAAGCAATAGGGTTGCTAGAAGGGCAGAATCCAAACAGCACCGCTCACTTGTTGGTACCCCGGTTGGAATCAACACGAGGACCCAAGAAGAATGGTGATGGTGAAAAGTTTCACCATACCAAGAATTCTTAAGAGGTGGTGAAATTCTCATAACATTGATGACATAAAAGGTGGTAATATTCCAAGGTAAAGAAGAACAATGCTGGGTAGCAGTGATCTCAAAGTTTACACAAAACACGAACAAGTTGTGTTGAACGGAAGGCAATAAAGTGGTCGATGAGAACAGGAATCATCGAGGGGCAAGGATGGTATGTCTCATCATGAATTCAATTGATATCCTGGATGAGCTCAGAATGTTGATGATCACGACACCTTTGTCGCGAGAGTTCATGAAGATGTAATCGATCGGTAACGACATCAAGTCAAGTAATGATGAAGTGAAAGGTTATTGGAACCAAGGGTACGACACAAACTCGAAACCAAGCTTGTTGTTCAAGGCGAAATGATATGACGATGAGGATCGACATAAGGTTAGTTCATCGTCGAAAATTGGTGCTCTGAGAATAAGGACCAGGTAGCACAGTTAGAATCGTCACGACAATGATATAGCCAAACAGGCTAGGAATGGCGTGATCGGGTACAAACTCGTACTTATAGAAGCTTACTGAAGAGTTGTTGAACCGAAGAGCGGACTCGGTTCAGTTATCGGTGTCTTTGAGTGTTCAATAACTCAGAGCCCGCGAAAAATTGGAATCAGTGGGAAGGTAGCACTTGATGAAGAACTCATAAGGAGTTATGCAGTTCCATGATAATCTCGAGATACCAGGGGGGTAATACTCGACACAAGATCAAAGTAAAGGTGGGACTGGTGTATTGATCCATAGAAGACAATTGTTTTAACTTGTCCGAGAAATGGAATCAAAGAAGAAGAATCATGGTCGGAACCACGGTTGCAAGGGATCAATTCACAGATACCATATGTTAGTTATCAAGGAAATAGTTATTATTACAAGAAGCTTCCATGATAGGATATACATCGCGTCCATGGGCATGAACTCAAAGTTCAAGGTCGACTCCCACTTCCTCAATGCATAATCTTCCATTCACCTCTCGTATTTCGAAGATGACATTAGTTGTTGAAAGTTTTACCTAGTGCAATACCAGATAAGTATGACTCGTGAAAACTTTCGGGTTCACACGGTTTAGAGAAGGCATATGTTCAACCCTTAGTGGCTTCTTAGAAACATATACCACAATTTTCAAGAGTAAATAACACAAGCCCGAAAGCAGAGTATGGTTGGCCAAGCGGAGGATGCAACTTAACAAAGGCATTAGGTATCAGGGGAAGAACTCACAAAGTGATCAATGTGAAGGACACTGTCGGATAATAATCCAACAAAGGACTTGATGGTCCACAAGGGATCTGACGTGAGCATCGGTACTCAACTAGAGGAAGAAGAGTGCAAGGAGATCAAATTATAGAAACAACTGACTAACTCAATTGTCAAATGCAAAGGAATTATGATTTCCAAATCAAGGGATCAGAAGCAATGCTCTGATTAGGGATGGATAAGTTGAAAAGCCTTAGGGTACAATCAACGACAATTGGATTGGTCGAGAACCAATTCCAGTTAAAAGAATGGCAGCTCAGCCGGAAAGGTAATTTATAAGGATCAATGATGTTTGCGGGTATTCGCAAACATATTGAGTCAACAGACTCAAAATGATAATGACAAGGAATGTTATTAAGACTACGAGACTTATGGGATTAACCATAATGCAAGCAAGCAAGAATTTCAAGAGCCAAGGCTCCAGAGGATTTTCGGAAGATCGAATAATATTTTGAAGACTTTTGTGAAACACATGAACAACTAGGGATAAGCGGATACTCGACAAGTGCAAGAATTATCCATAGGGGTATTCAGGTGACAAGGAATTGCAAGACAGTAGGCACAAGATATTCTCGGATCAATAGAGAGAATTTCGGGGTATCTTGTAATAACAAGATCAACTGGGAATAAAAGTAAGAACGTCAAGTGTATGTATTTATCCATAGGATATTTCGATGGTAGGGAATTGCAAAAGCAACGGACACAAGTCTCAAAAGAGTTTCGGCGAGTAACTTCGAAATCTTCTGGTGCAGTCGGCGATCACCTGGACTGAAGGGGCTCTCCGGGAGAAAGTATTTTCGAGAACCTAAAGTCAGATTTTAGTAGAAATCGTTTAACCCGAGTAGAAGAGAGTTCAGAGTCCCAGAGTAAAGGTCGAGGAGTAAAAGATCCTACTACCACCCAATGGCGACGTGGGCCCATGGGCCGCACAGCCATGTTAGTAAAAGTTTTGTAAAGTCTAGACTCGACTTCGGCCAAGGAGTTGGAAGGGGGATTCCTACAGGCAGTCGGCTCTGATACCAACTTGTGACGCCCTCGATTCAATCGTACACTAATCATGCACGCAAATGTGCACGATCAAGATCAGGGACTCACGGGAAGATATCACAACACAACTCTACAAATAAAATAAGTCATACAAGCATCATAATACAAGCCAGGGGCCTCGAGGGCTCGAATACAAGTGCTCGATCATAGACGAGTCAGCGGAAGCAACAATATCTGGGTACAGACATAAGTTAAACAAGTTTGCCTTAAGAAGGCTAGCACAAACTGGGATGCAGATCGAAAGAGGTGCAGGCCTCCTGCCTGGGATCCTCCTAACTACTCCTGGTCGTCGTCAGCGGGCTGCACGTAGTAGTAGGCACCTCCGGTGTAGTAGGGGGTCGTCGTCGATGGTGGCGTCTGGCTCCAGGGCTCCAGCATCTGGTTGCGACAACCAGGTAGAAGGGAAAAGGGAAAAGAGGGAGAAAAGCAACCGTGAGTACTCATCCAAAGTACTCGCAAGCAAGGAGCTACACTACATATGCATGGGTATATGTGTAAGGAGGCCATATCGGTGGACTGAACTGCAGAATGCCAGAATAAGAGGGGGATAGCTAATCCTGTCGAAGACTACGCTTCTGGTAGCCTCCGTCTTGCAGCATATAGAAGAGAGTAGATTGTAGTCCTCCAAGTAGCATCTCCAAGTAGCATCTCCAGTAGCATCGCATAGCATAATCCTCCCCGGCAATCCTCTCCTCGTCGCCCTGCGGAAAAGCGATCACCGGGTTGTCTGTGGAACTTGGAAGGGTGTGTTTTATTAAGTATCCGGTTCTAGTTGTCATAAGGTCAAGGTACAACTCCAAGTCGTCCTGTTACCGAAGATCACGGCTATTCGAATAGATTAACTTCCCTGCAGGGGTGCACCACATAGCCCAACACGCTCGATCCCATTTGGCCGGACACACTTTCCTGGGTCATGCCCGGCCTCGGAAGATCAACACGTCGCAGCCCCACCTAGGCTCAACAGAGAGGCCAGCACGCCGGTCTAAACCTAAGCGCACAGGGGTCTGGGCCCATCGCCCATAGCACACCTGCACGTTGCGTACGCGGCCGAAAGCAGAACTAGCCCCCTTAATACAAGAGCAGGCTTACGTTCCAATCCGGCGCGCGCCGCTCCGTCGCTGACGTCTGAAGTGCTTCGGCTGATACCACGACGCCGGGATACCCATAACTACTCCCACGTAGATGGTTAGTGCGTATAGGCTCGTAGCCGACTCAGATCAAATACCAAGATCTCGTTAAGCGTGTTAAGTATCCGCGAACGCCGAACAGGGCCAGGCCCACCTGTCTCCTAGGTGGTCTCAACCTGCCCTGCCGCTCCGCCACAAAGTAACAGTCGGGGGCCGTCGGGAACCCAGGCCCACCTCTACCAGGATGGAGCCACCTGTCCTTTCAGCCCCCTCGTCAGAATCACTTGCGGGTACTCAATGAGCTGACCCGACTTTAGTCACCATCTGTATAGTATGTATGTATGTATAGTATATACCCGTGATCACCTCCCAAGTGATCACGGCCCGATAGTATAGCAAGGCAGACTGACAAGAATGTAGGGCCAATGATGATAAACTAGCATCCTATACTAAGCATTTAGGATTGCAGGTAAGGTATCAACAGGTGTAGCAACAATGTTAGGCTATGCATCAGAATAGGATTAACGAAAAGCAGTAACATGCTACACTACTCTAATGCAAGCAGTATAGAGAAGAGTAGGCGATATCTGGTGATCAAAGGGGGGGCTTGCCTGGTTGCTCTGGCAAGAGAGAGGGGTCGTCAACTCCGTAGTCGAACTGGGCAGCAGCAGCGTCGGTCTCATAGTCTACCGGAGAGAAGAGGGGGAAGAAATAATGAATACAAAGCAAACAAAGCACCACAAAATATATCAAGGCAATACGCGGTGTTCGGTGTGCCCTAACGCGGTAGTAGGTGATACCGGTGAAGGGGGGAAAACATCCGGGAAAGTATTCCCGGGGTTCCGTGTTTTCGGGCAGAGGAACGGAGGGGGAAAGTTGCGAGTTTGATATGTTAGGGGTGTGTGGTGGACGAACGGGCTGCGTATCCGGAATCGTCTCGTCGTTCTGAGCAACTTTCATGTTGAAATTATTTTAATCCGAGTTACGGATTAAAAGATATGATTTTTTTAAAGATTTTATTAATTTCTGGAATTTGATCAATTAATTATTTAATTCGAAAAATGGAATTATGACGTCAGCATGATGCCATGCTGACGTCAGCAGTCAACAGGGTTGACTAAGTCAAACTGACATGTGGGTCCAGTGGGACCCACCTGTCATACTCTGATTTAGGTTAACTAAGATTTAGCTAAACTAATTACCATTTAATTAAACTAACTAGTTAATTAGATTAATTAAACAAGATTAGTTAACTTAATTAATTGATTAACTAATTAAGTAATTATTTACTTAATTTTATTTATTTATTTTCTTCTTATTTTTTTATATAAAAAAAACGTTCTAGGCAGGGCCCATGTGTCATAGGCCCAGGGGGTCCATGCGGGTTAGCGGGCGTGCGGGTGCGGACGATGGGGCGCTGGAGGTGCCCGACCCGCACGAGGGCCAGCGGGCACGGAGGGGCGCCGGGCGCCGGCGATGGCACCGGCGAGGCAGCACCAGGCTGGGCGGCGCAGGCTGGAG
>NC_041385.1:490296728-490299373 GCF_002162155.2 Triticum dicoccoides
TTTTTTTGTTATTTTGTTTTTCTTATCTTTATATTACTGTTTCAATTTTAGTTTCACCTTATCTTAGTTTTATAAACTATAAAAGTAGTCCCTACTTTAGTGTTAATAAATAGGCTACTGCCACATAAGTTTGGGCAACTAATTAACATAGTTTAATATTTTATTTATTGCAAAGGAGATTCAACTAATTGTTTTTACTTCCTTTTAAAACATTTTAAAATATTTTACACCTTTATAAAAGTGTGGTTCCTTCACCAAAATTACCTATGCAATATTTGGTTCACTCCGAACATTTTAAATTTATTTATTTTTTATTTGAAAGCTTTTATGGTTTGCTTGATTTTGAATTCGAATCTGAATCGGTTACGAACTACTGAGATTAGCAACAGTAACGGAGGTGACGTGTCATCGTTAACGTGGGATTACTGTAGCTTAATTATTCGGGCGTCACACATATTCTTCGGCGGCTAGGCCTTTGGTCCATGTGTCGTTGAGCATGTCCTGTTCAGCTTGAAGCTGTTGTTGTTTCTTTTTCAGGCTCCGCGCGGTGGCAATGAGCTGTCGCTTGAAGCGTTCTTGTTCGTCGGGTTCCTCTGGGATGATAAAATCTTCGTCACTGAGGCTCACATCCTCTTCGGAGGCTGGTAAATAGTTACTGTCTTCCGAATCTTCGAGATCAATGTGTTAGGGGCTGTATTGACCCTCCTCCTTTCGTACTGTTTGGACGTAGGTTCAACGGGGTGGTCGGGGTCTTCGGCATTATCCGGAGTGTCATTTTCTCTGGTGTCGGTATTGCTATCCTTTGCCCGACGCGATCGTGAGCGGCGCCGCTGACGCCGACATTTTGGTGGTTCATCGACGGGCTTGTCCTTGCCTGGATCATGAGTGCCATCGTCGTCCTTCTTACCAGGTGTGTCCACCATGTATACATCGTAGGTAGAAGTGGTCGTCTAACGCCCAGTAATAGGCGGGTTTTGACCTGGTTCGGCGTCGACATCATCGTCCATGCCGTCGATGTCTTTGAAGGCGTAGTCTAGCATGTCGGTTAAATCCTCAACAGTGGCTATTAAGTGGGTGGTGGGTGGGATGTAAAATTTCCCGCTCTACCTCGAGATCGTAATTGCTAAACCCCTAGCTTGTCTAGCCTATGAATATTATGATTGTCTCTACGGTGTAAACCCTGCGGTTTATATAGACATCGGAGGGGCCTAAGGTTGTACAGAGCCGGTTCACAGGGAAAGGAAATAACATATTCAGACACCAATCTTGCCGTTCACGCATATAGGAGTCCTACCCGGACACGGGGGATGGTCTTCTGCCTCTATCTTCACGGCCCTTTAGTCCGGCCCATATCTAATAGACCGGACGCCCGAGGACTCCTTAGTCCAGAACTCCCTCATTGGCGAAGGCCTCCGCCAGCGCCGCCTGGTAGGCCGCCTCGACTTCCTCCTCTTCTGTCTGGACGAGGAGGGAGGCGGGAGGTTGACGTGGTGGCGGCGCACGCCCCGCTGCCATTGCTCCTTGTGTTCGAGGGCAAACCTGACATCCCAATTGGGAGAGTCTGCGGCTTACTCGGGCATGCGCCACTGCGCCGGCGTGAGTTGCGCCCGCCGCCTGCGCACCTCCTCGTCGTGCGCCCGCTATGCCCGCAGCACCGCCGACTCCTGGATCCACTGCGGATCGAGGTGCCAGTGGTGTGACAGCGTGACGTCCGAGTACGGCAGCGGCTGCCTGAACTCCTAGTGCCACCGCGCTTGGTGCACCGGGATGTGCAGACGCTGCCGACCTGCTGAGCGGGCGGGCGGCGGAGGAGGAGGAGGAGGAGGGGCACAGGAGGATGAGGCACCGAGGGTGCCCTTGCCCTTGCCGCTGCCGAAAAGGCCCATGGCTAGGGTTTGGGTTGTCGTCGGCGAGGAAGCAGGAAGGTCGTGGTGGAGGCCCAGATGTGGACGGAAGTGGATGAGGCCGCCCCCCTCCCCTGCGCTCGTGCGGGTTAAAAAATGACGCTTCCACTGGCTGACTAATGGGCCCGATGTCAGTGGTCGTTATAAATTAGGACGGGCGGTAGTTGGGTGGCCGCCAAGTGGGACGGTGACAGACACCGTGGGGCGCGCGCCGCGTCTGCTTCGTGTCCGTGGCGACACATTTTAGGTGTAATTTTAGGCCAAAAATATATCCACGTGAACGTGTTTTGGGTTTGGATCGGCACGTTGGGCCTCCTTCTTATCCGCGCCTACTCAAAAGAACGAAGGCATACGATTTAGAATTTGGATCGCCCTGTTAGAGCTGCTCTAAACAAGAAGCACTTGCGCGTGTTCCTTGCAAACTCCTCGTCCGCACATCGACCGATCGACAACGAGTCAGTCCACCATCGCGGAGGGAACGACACGGCAACGTTAGTACTACCACGCACCGACTGCACTGCATCTGCATGTGACCACTGGCGCTGGCGGCCACCTCGTCGGCGACAGACAGACCTCTGCTCTGCGGATTGCCAGAGAGACTTGACGGATGATTTAACTTGCGGGAGGGGCAGGGAGCCGCGTGCGTTCCCACGGGTACTAGCGTCGCTGCATTCCTCGTTGGCCCCTCTGCTCCGTCCGTGGTCTGAAAAGTCAAGCTTGCCGCCCTGGGTGTCTTCAACC
>NC_041385.1:490299563-490331679 GCF_002162155.2 Triticum dicoccoides
CTGCGACGGTGTGTTCTCCAAGGCACACGACGCAGCATCTGCATGTGCGGTGCATGCCGCTGTGGCAATTAACCAGCACGTCGCCGCTGCTTTTGTATTGTTGGCCTCACGCGCGCGTGCCCGCAGCGGGGAACTTCCGCGAAGGGGCGGTGGGGACATCGGCGAGGTAAAGCCTGCTTGGCTGTTTTCACAGCCCCCCGGCTCCTGGATTCCGAGCTTGGATCGCAACAAAAGCCGCGTCAGTTTCAACCATGGAGCGGTAAAAATTGCAGGAATCCTGCTGCTGCGATGTGAGCCTGCGATAACCAGAGACAATTGTCGAAGGAACGCGAGCAGTGAATCATGGCACGGCACATGCGAGCGTCCATCTGCCCAAGCGTCGTGGCACCCGAGAAACGGCATCCTTCCCTCCCTGGTTTTCTAGAAAGATTCCGTCCTCCCACACAAACCTGTGACACACGTCTGAATGCGACACTGGCCTCTCCTCTCATGGTCAAAATGTCCAGCCAGGCTGATGACCCACATTCGGCAGCGCGCAATCGAGCGGATGGGTGTGAGTGTCGGTCGACCCGGACCAACTACTTCCACAGGTCCAGTGCACTTCACACTAGTTCCATCGCAAAAAGTGAGTGTATACATCTGCAATCTCCCCGCAAGAAAAATACGTATATTCGCGATTTACTAGTAATTTTACAAGACTCTGTCTACCTACGGTACGATACGAACTCTGGCGCCAACTCGATGCAGAAAAAGGAAAAAGAAAAGGAGCTCTGGCGGCAACAATATTAAGCGGCGAAGTGACCAAGGAGCAGGCCTTTATATCGGCAGCTTGTCCCCATGTCGCCGCATGCAGATTGTTATTGTTGCTGTCCAAACAGGCAAGCAGCAGCAGCCCCCCTGCCCTCATCTCCTCAAGAGCCGTGCACGCCGCGTCTCCCTCCCTATCTCTCCGTACGTGGCGCCCAGTGGAGTCGGCCAGTTGCTGACTCGGTGGATCGCTCACCTTTTTTTTTGTGTGTGTGTATCGCCTCGCCTCACCAGTCACCATGCTTCCATCGTTTCTTGCATGCCAATGCGTTCTTTTCCAAAGAAAAAAAAATCTGTATACTCTACCAGCAGTACTTATTGTGATGCTCCGTTTGCTGGTACCGACGACTGTACTATACCACAGATTTGGACGCACGACAGCTGCGTGAAAGAGCTGCGCGTACCGACTGGACTGCAGAGAAGCAAATGCTGCTTCAACTGGCTGATCTCTTATTCCGGGGGAAATAAATATAGTCAGAAATTCCTCGGCCTGTAGAGCACTCCAGCCTATACGATGGCGGATACAGTGAAAACTACTGTGAAGAAGGCTGTCCGTAGGTGACGGGTCGCATGCCATAGCCTACCATTCCTCAAGATTCCACCCGCGACCAGCCGTTGGCTTCCCTTCCTTCGGCCGGTCAAAGCCAGCGGAACGATCTGTTGGGTCTGTCACAATAAGCTAGCATCTCGCGTGACAGACCACACCAAGATCCGTCCGTATGGTGTCTAGGAGCTGCACGTCGTCTCACGCGCAGTACCTATCACAAGACGTACTATTAAAGATCGGCGGGCGGCAAAAATCTGCCTCGCACTGAGCTGGAGGCCGGCGGCTCGGTCACAATAAGCTACAGCCTACAGCTCTGACAAATTGACGGCAATGTGTTGCACATGTCAAGGATCACGGCTTGCATGCGCATGAATAAACAACCAACAAGTAGGCGTGCAACTGGTTGCTCTGCGTGTGCTACTATTAGTATTAGTATTAGTGCCTGTTTGGTTCCAATAAATCACCTGACTTATAAGTCAGGTGACTTAAAATCAGTGACTTATAAGTCAGGTGACTTAAAATCAGTGACTTATAAGTCACGTCTGTTTGGTTGTCATCTGACTTATAAGTCACCTGAGCACACCTTCCCACCTTGTTTTTTAATGTAAAGATGATGGGACCCACGTAAAAGGGGGTGACTTATAAGTTTTAAGTTGGGGTGGAGCAACTTATGACTTATAAGTTGGGATGACTTATAAGTTGGATCCGTTTGGCAAAATAAGTCACTTGTTGAACTTTTTGACTTATAAGTTGGTGACTTATTTAAAACCAAACAGGGCCTTAGCTTAGCTAGCAACCACCCACCAGGCTAGGCCAGGCCACCACCTGTACGATACGTGTTGTGTTGCTATCCATCGGGCGTGATGAACAGAATGCATTTGTTACAGGGACAGTGCATTTCTTTTTGTTTTCCTCAGATCTATACTAGTATTTCATCTTTTTCTACTGGCGATGGCGAGCATATATCCATCCTGAAAAAGGCAGCTCTTCTGTTGCTGATAAGTTTATCATATCATCTACAGCAGCAGATGTCTCTAGTGTGTGCATGCATGCCGCCATGGGCGCGCTCCATCCCTGCTACATGCACCACCTCTCTTTTCTATTTTCAAACTTAGCTGACGATACATGCATGCACCTGGTGTCTGTGTGTGCGCGCTGGAGCATCCCAGTCGTTAGCCCCCGGGAGGCATAAAAATCACAGCCTGATGGTGAGCCGGCGCAAACTCGACTCGGGGGTTGGGCACCCGGCCGTCGTCCCCAGACGTCGATTTCGGCCCATTATTCGGCACAAATTTATTAAAAATGGCTCGATATCTGCGTGAATCGGTCTATATTCGACGCGGTTCGGCGTGTTTCGGCGTGAATTTCCTCATATAATAGAAATCAATTAATTCATCACATAGTACGGCATGGTTCGGCGTGTTTTTGCCTCCATAGTTCATCACAGAAAATCAATATAAATCAAATAGTTCAACAAATAGTTTAATACAAATTATATAGTTCAACAAATAAAACTCAAGTTTCATCACATGTTATTCCCGGCGTTGCCCTTGAACCTCCACAGGTGCTCCACCAGATCGTGTTGCAGTTCTTGATGCACCTGTGTGTCTCGGATCTCCTGACGCATATTGAGGTAGTCAGTCCAAGTTGCCGGTAGCTGGTGATCAACTTGGGCAAGAGGACCCTGCCTGTAATATGGTTCTGTGTCAAACACTGACTCTTCCTGCTCGCTCTCAATGATCATGTTGTGCAGGATGACATAACAAGTCATGATCTCCCACATTTGATCTTTCGACCAGGTCTGAGCAGGGTACCGGACAAAGGCAAATCAAGATTGGAGCACACCAAATGCCCATTCGACATCCTTCCTGTAAGCCTCCTGAACCATCGCAAAGAAGGCGTTCTTTCCTCCTCGCACAGGATTTGAGATAGTCTTCACAAATGTCAACCATCTCGGATAGATGCCATCAGCTACATAGTACCCCTTGTTGTAGTGCCGCCCATTAACCTCGAAGTTCATCGGAGGAGAATGACCTTCAACAAGCTTGGCAAAGACAGGGGAGCACTGCAGGACGTTGATGTCATTGTGAGTTCCTGGCATCCCAAATAAAGAGTGCCAAATCTATAGGTCCTGTGTGGCCACTGCCTCAAGTACCAAACTGCAACCGCCTTTGGCGCCTTTGTACAACCCCTGCCAAGCAAATGGACAGTTCTTTCATTTCCAATGCATGCAGTCGATGCTTCCAAGCATCCCAGGAAATCCTCTTGCTGCATTCTGTGCTAGGATCCGAGCAGTGTCTTCCGCATTGGGTGTTCGCAAATATTGCGGTCCAAACACTGGCACCACTGCCCTGCAGAACTTGTAGAAACACTCAATGATGGTGGACTCGGTCATGCGCCCATAGTCGTTGAGTGAATCACCGGGAGCTCCGTATGCAAGCATCCTCATAGCTGTCGTGCACTTCTAGATTGAGGTAAATCCAAGTGTGTCAGTGCAATTCATCTTGCACTTGAAGTAGTTGTCGAACTCCCGGATGGAATTCACAATCCTGTGGAAAAGCTTTCGGCCCATCCAATAACGGCGCCGAAATGTTTTCTCGCTATGCAATGGAGCATCGGCGAAGTAGTCCGAGTAGAGCATGCAGTAGCCTTTCAGACGATGCCGGTTCTTTGCTTTCACCCAGCCAGGCGCCGAGCCACCTCGCCGCGGCTTCTCAGTGCTCGCGAGCAGGCCGACGAGGGCGGCGAGCATCATGAGATGCTCCTGCTCCTGGACATCGGCTTCGGCTTCCTCCTCCAGCAACGCCGCGAGCGCCTCCTCATCTTCCGAGTCCATGGCCGAGCCGGACAAATCACCGAACACCTTGCGGACGAGGTGGGCGCAAACCCGCCGTTGTACGGGCCCTACGCGGCCGGAACGCCGAAAAAGTTGCCCGGACGACGGTGGAGAGGCTGCCTCGGCGAAACCTCTTCTTTTTTCGGCGGGAAATGGTCTATCTAGCAGTTGTGGGCAATGGACGACGCCGGGATCGACATGGTGGCGGCCGAGCGCGGGGGATGGGGGGGGGAGGGGTGGTCGGAGGTAAATCTGGACGGGTGGTTTGACTTTTCGCCTGGCAGTGTGGCCCAGGTACGTTTTTCCTTGCCGGAGCTCCCGAGCACCGGGTTCGGCCTGCGATTGCCGGGCGCAAAAACAGGCCGAGCCGGCGGAATTCGGCGTATTGAGGATGCGATTAGGGCGTTTTTCGATGCCAGCGCGGAAAAAACACTTGGGAGGGCATGCTGGGGCCGGATGCTCTTAGCTACACAACAATCACATCACGTCTCAGGGTGCGCATATAAATATCCTAGAAGTGTATAAAAAGGCGCAAGAAATAAAGCTAGGTCAAAATGGATGCTAAATATCTAGATACTTCTACTACCAAATAGGATATGCTTCAGTTTTTGACAAGGAAACTGATGAGCTAGGCTACATTCAAAATGTTATTATATGTTTCTTCTTCTTCGTCGTCGTCGGTTGAACGATCTAAGCTAAGCTAGCCTTCTAGGGCTTCCTCAATTAGTATACATTTTCGGAAAGATAAGATTTACATCAGGGCATGCAACAACATGACAAATAAACAAACAAAGTTGATGATACCGACAAGGGACTAATTAAGCTAAGCTCTACCACCTGAATTATGCGAGCAAAAACCGCCGCCTAGCTGGAGAGAAGAGATCGATCGAGCTAATAGTTCCAACTCTACGCTAGCGCCAGCTCTATGCATTGCTTCTTGAACGCCACTTTCGGAGGCGGCGACTTCACCAAGTCTCTGGCCCTCTTGCACCCCGGCATCCCCTGCTCCGGCGACGCCGGCGCTGTCAGAAGGTCGACGCCGAAGAGTCTCACGGCCTTCTGCACAGGTGCCGACTGGTCCACGGGGTCAGCGGAGGCGGGGCTGTTGGTGTCCGGTCGCAGCTTGCAGTCAATGAAGAGCTTGGTGTCTTCGCCGGTGCTCCCGGCGGCGGAGCGGTAGAACCCGACAACGTCTCCGGCGCCAAGGCCCTTCTCCTTCACGAAGCGGCTCCAGCCCTTGGTGAGGACGTAGCTCTGGCTGCTGTTCCAGTACGAGTAGCGGAACCGCCACACCTTGCCGGCGGCGTCCTCGAAGTTCAGGAGCAGGCCCTTGCTCTCGCCGCCCGCGGCCGGGAGCTGCAGCGGGAAGTGCTTCTCGGCGTGCTGCTTCGGTATCACCAGCCTGTTCAGCTTCCCGACGTCGCTGGGCGTGACCGTCTTGTCGAACAGGTGCTCGCGCGCGGCGGCCGGGGAGGGGGTCGAGGCGTGGCCGTCGGCGCCGCGCGAGGTGGTGGGCGCGGAGAGCGCGGCCGACGCGGCGAAGGCGCGCTTGCTCTGGGCGAGCTCGTCGAAGTAGGTGTGCTTGCGCAGCATGTCGACGACCTCGGCCTTGGAGCGCGCGGCGAGGAAGCGGAGCTCGGCGGCGGCGTCGGGGTCGGCGTCCGCGAGCGGGCGGAAGTTGGTGACGGCGTCGCGGCCGCGGAAGCGCTGCGCGGCGACGTCGTAGGCGCGCGCGGCGTCGGCCTCCCCGGCGAACGTGCCGAGCCACACGCGCTGGTGCCGCTCGTAGATCTGCGCGCCCCACCGCCCGTTCGGCTGCGGCACCACGCCCTTGAACCTGGACGACGGCAGCTTCCCCGCCGCCGCACGGCCGGCGCCCGCGCCGCCAGAGTCGGCCTCGGAGCCCGGCTCGGCCGCGTCGAGCACGGCGCTGGCGCCGCTGCCCATGCGCTCGAGCGGCCCCGCCGCGGCAGCCGCGGCGGCGGCCAGCGCCTTGAGCTTGTCCGTGGAGGCGCCGCCGCTGCTGGTGTCGTCGGCGAGGCAGCTGGTGCTGTCCATTTCAGTAACGGCGCGACACTGGCAGCACTAGCTGTGGAGTATGGCTGTCTCTTCTGTTGGTAACTGATGCTATGATGGGGTATCAATTGTAGGACGCTGAGGGGAGCGCGCGCGGGGGGATATATAGGAAGGAAGGATCCCAGCGGCAGGGTGGGGTGGGTGTCGTGTATGGCATGGGTGGTACGGTGCCACTCTCTCCCCATGCCCATACCATGCTCCGCGTGGCTCAACTCATGGTTTGCTACCTGTATTTTGTTCTGCTGTTTTTAGGCTCGAATATTTTTTTCCCTGGCTTTCCGGTGAATGCAAACCATATAAAAATGCTGCTGCTGTGTTGGACTATGCATTGACGTCACCCCCGTGGGCTGAGGCTGGATCGAGACATAGATACGTGGTCAGAGCGTGGCTCGCCGATGGGCTGGTGTTGGTGTGGGTCAGTCAGCTCATGGGTTCGGTCGCTCAAGGGCCATCTATCTATCGCTAGATGATGAAGGTAGATGGATAGATATATCGTAGCATGGTCTACGGATGGAAAAGATTGTTCTTGTTGCAGATGATGTGTGCCGGCTAGCTGGCCGCCCCATGGGCGCAGCTGTTTGCCATGTCACGCCTGATACCTTCTCCTTTCGTATATGGCTTTGCTTTGGAGTGTCCCTTTTTAGATGAGGTTTGTGGCGGAATTAATGTTGCTTACGCAAGTGGATTGGGCTTATGCGTGTTTTCAGATAGATAGATGGATAGATGAATGCTGTTTGCTGGCTTGTCGCAATGTGACATGGACTAGCGAGGACCCTATTTCTGGAAGTTTTTGGAGGCGGCTGGTCATTTACAACTTCACCATCCACAGGAAAATTATTAGCCCGGGAAGGGAACGGTACAAACAAGAAACTAGCCAGAAACACCCATGCAATGCATTTGTCCGTCCATACGTGACAGGGACATGATCCGGGTCGACCAGACAGAAAAGTCCAGCACTTGCTCGCCAGGGAGTAGATAACACACTACACCGGTACTCTGTTGGTTTAATCATCATACACAAAAACAGCTAGCCAGGTTACTACTAAGCCGCTGCCTCCAAGATAATGTTTTGTGCTACGCCGGTGGTTGATAAGTCGGCGCACGGCACGCAAAGCTGCTTAATAACCGGCCGGCAACTGAGTTTTCCTGGGTGCGCTAGCTGTGCTTTGTCTGGACGTCGCGGAAATAACAGCGGCGATCGAGAATTCTGGTCAGATCTGCTCGATATGGCGGAGCTCGTCGTGCAAGTGGGCGGGCTACGAAACAGTAGAGCAATTGCAAATTTGCAACGGCGACACTCACGGCTCGGGGAATTCCAGATGCATTACGTGACTACTTGTACAGCTGTGGCCTGTAACTAAGCCGTGTAGCGGAAGTTGAGTACGTACTAGTAGTAGTGTATACTAGACGAGAAGAAATGGAAACGGCGACGTGTATAATTGGCGTTTTTTTTTCAGCCGGAGACTTTCATCTCTGCGTGTTTTTCTCGGTAGACAGCTGAAACTTGAAATGCATGGCGTGCCTGTTGCCAAGTTTCGGGCAGCTAGTCACACTAGAAAATGGGAAGACTATGGGTAGAAGAAACTCACTGAGCACGCGTGCAAAGGCTCTTCTCATTGGCTGTGTGGTTGAGTTGCTCAGGTTCATCGGGTCATTGTCTTGTCTTGGAGAAAAATATCTCATGGAATGGAACGGATTTAATTACATGGAGAATAGTAGTAGTGTTGACCTGTTGGGTAAGGGTTGACTGACTTTGTTTTCCTTGTGTAGGATGTGAAGCTCCCCCACCCACGGATTTGCTTGGCTATGTGTTATGGAGAATAGTACGTACTACTTGACTGACTTTGCGTTTCCTAAAGTGGCGTTCAAGAGGGCCTGAGTGAAGTTTCAGGTGAGATTTCCACCAGTAGGAACCCTCCATTTTATCAAGAGGTGGGGCCATTGAGTAGTACTTTATCAAGTGATGTTAATCCATGAAAAGATTATCTTTGTTAAGAAATTTGAACAAGTTCTTTGTAAGAAGAGTCTTGTTATGCACAAGGATAGTGAGATTGCATAGTCTTCCTTGCGGCTTTGGCTTGCAAACGTCATCCCAAGAAATGAGGGCATGCCCTTGGTGCCTAAGATACTTGTTTAACTGATTGACCACTCAAACAAGGGAGAACGTGAAGAAAATGAGCATAGCAGAGAAAACTGTTTTGGTCATTAATACACTCCCATCATAAGAGACCAAAGTGGAACATACGATAACGTTCTCTCATTTCTTTGCATAACGGGATTAAAGTCTTTAATTCTTGGCTTCTTTATCCCCACAGAGAGCATCAGATAGGTGAATAGAAAAGATACTTGATGAAAAGTGCTAGTTATGGACCAGAGGGGGGGGGGTGAATAGGCGATTTTTATGAAAGTCTTCGAAAGATGCAAGATCTTCGAAGACAGACAACCAAACAACACCCATTCAATATGCATCAGAAGATAAGCTACGCTAGACATGCCATAGTCAAGTAAACAGTACAATGAAAGCGCGAAGACTAATAGAAGCTCGGTAGAACAAATCGGAATGGGAAGACAGTATGAAGCCAAACACATGAATGTCTTCACACAATGAAGTCAAACAGATCAGGGAAGCGAGCAATGACCTCACGAAGACAAACTGAAATGTAAAGGAGGTGGGGGATAGAATCGGTTGCTTGGTGAAGACAAGGATTTGGTAGACCAGTTCCAGTTGCTGTGAAAACTGTACGTCTGGTTAGGGAGGCTGAGATTGAACTCACAAGACCACGTCTTCACCTTATTCCCCTTGAGCTAAGGACACTTAGTCCTCGCCCAATCACTCAGGTAAGTCTTCAAGCTAGACTTTCAAACCTTCACAGACTCCGTTCACCAGCGATCCACAATGACTCTTGGATCCTCAGAACATGACGCCTAACCGACTGGAGGATACACAGTCCTCAAGCGTAATAAGTCTTCAGATCATGCAGATAGAAAGACTTCAGTGATGCCAACACTATTTGGGCTTTGGGTGTTTTGGGTTTTGTCCTTGCAAGGATTCACTCTCAAAGGCTTCGGAGGTGGGTTGCTCTCAAACGACAAAAGCCATGTACTAACTCTAAGCAGCCACCAATTTATGGTGTACGGGGTGGGTGATACGCCTCCAACGTATCTATAATTTTTTATTGTTCCATGCTATTATATTATCTGTTTTGGATGTTTTATATGCATTAATATGCTATTTTATATTATCTTTGGGACTAATCTATTCACATAGAGCACAGTGCCAGTTTCTGTTTTTTCCTTGTTTTAAGTTTTACAGAAAAGGAATATGAAACGGAGTCCAAACTGAATAAAACTTTCGCGATGATTTTTTTTGAACTAGAAGACACGCGTAGGACTTGGAGATGAAGTCAAAGGAGTCCCGAGGAGGTCACAAGCCTCCAGGGCGCGCCCTAGGGGGGACGCCCCCTAGCTTGTGGGCCCCTCAAAAGGTCCTCTAACCCTAATTCTTGGCCTATAAATTCCCAAATATTACCAAACGACCAGAAGCGTCCACCAAAATACTTTCCCGTGGCCGCAGGTCTCTGACCTCGTGAGATCCCATCTGGAGGCATTTTCCAGTACTCTGCCGAAGGGGGATTCGATCACGGAGGGCTTCTACATCAACCCTATTACCCTTCCGATGAAGCGTGAGTAGTTTACCGCAGACCTACGGGTCCATAGCTAGTAGCTAGATGGCTTCCTCTCTCTCTTTGATTCTCAATACAATGTTCACTTTGATGTTCTTGGAGATCTATTCGATGTAATCTTCTTTTGCGGTGTGTTTGTCGAGATCCGATGAAGTGTGGATTTATGATCATCTTATCTTTGAATATTATTTGAATCTTCTCTGAATTCTTATATGCATGATTTGATATCTTTGTATTTCTCTTCAAATTATTGGTTTGGTTTTGCCAACTAGATTGGTAGTTCTTGCAATGGGAGAGGTGCTTAGTTTTGGGTTCAATCTTGCGATGCCCTCACGTATTGACAAAGTAGGGGTAGCAAGGCACGTATTTGTATTGTTGCCATCAAGGGTAAAAAGATGGGATTTTCATCATATTGCTTGAGTTTATCCGTCTACGTCATGTCATCTTGCTTAAGGTGTTACTCCGTTCTTTTGAACTTAATACTATAGATGCATGCTGGATAGCGGTCAATATGTGGAGTAATAGTAGTAGATGCAGGCAGGAGTCGGTCTATTTAATACGGACGTGATGCCTATATTCATAATCATTTCCTTGGATATCATCATAAATTTGTGCTTTTCTATCAATTGCTCGACAGCAATTTGTTCACCCACCGTATTATTTTCTTTCTAGAGAGAAGCCTCTAGTGAAACCTATGACCCCCGGGTCTATTCTCCTTCATATATTTTCAGATCTATATACCAGAAATACCAAAAATATCTCGCCGAGTTTTATTTACTTTTATTTACTTTTATGTTTTAGTAATCTTTTATGTCTATCTCTATCATATCTCACCTTTGCAAGTGACCGTGAAGGATTGACAACCCCTTTATTGCATTGGGTGCAAGTGCTTGATTATTTGTGTAGGTGCATATATTGGGGACTTGTGTGTTTCTCCTACTGTATTGATACCTTGGTTCTTAACTGAGGGAAATACTTATCTCTACTTTGCTTCACCGCCCTTTCCTCTTCAAGGGAAAAACCAACGCAAGCTCAAGAAGTAGCAGCAAGAATTTCTGGCGCCGTTGCTGGGGAGATCTACATCAAGCCTACCAAGTACCCATCATAAACTCTCATCTCTTGCATTACATTATTTGCCATTTTCCTCTCGTTTTCCTCTCCCCCACTTCTAAAACATTTTCAGAAAAATACAAAAATATTTGCCTTTTTATTCGCCTTCTTTCCGTTTGCCTTTATGTCTTACTTGGTTTGTTTGCTCCTTTACTTGGCATAATTGTGTTTACTCAAATTCAGGAGCAAAGAGATTTATGGATCCTCATCCACTTGCTAATCTTTTAAAAGATCCAATTATGATGAACCAATTGCTAGTGAATTGAGTGCACTAGATTAGCTCTATGAGGTTTTGCTTGAAATTCGTGAATCTGAAAATTGTGATGAAGTGTTGAAAGAAGAAAATTATAAAATGATTCACGATAGTGCCTTGAATGAAAAGCATGATTGTAATGATGTTATTATAAATCCCATTAATGTCAATTGTGTTAATGATATGCAAAACCATATGCTTGGGGATGCTAATTTGCTATGTCTACTACTTGTTGCAATGATCATGATTGGGGTGATTCTTCTTATGATATTGAAAATTTATTTAAGCCCCATGATGAATATGAGATTGATAATAATGTTTGCATTAATATTGAAAGTGTGTTTGAAAGAGTGTCAACATTAGATCCCACATATTTGGAGAATGTTCAATCTTATGAAATTTTTGATAAAAGTGGGATTCGAAAAGTCATGACTTTAGTTAATGTTAATCCCACTATTTTGGAAGAGTGTCAACTTCGCATGCATGTGGATCGTGTTGAGAATATGTTATGTCATAGCTGTAGTTGAATTTTCTTATTATACTACATGTAATTATTATGAGAGAGGAAAATATAGTAGTAGAAATTTTCATGTTACTAAATTACCTCTCTTAATGTTGAGATTGCTATTGTCTCTTTCTTCTTCCTTGCATATGCTAATTTTTGCTTGCCTTGATAATTTGTTTGCTTATAAAATTCCTATGCATAGTAAGTATGTTAGACTTAGATGTGTTTGTCACGTGTTCTATGATGCTCTCTTTGTGCTTCAATTCTTATCTTCTATGTGAGCATCATTGAAATTGTCAATGCCTAGCTAAAAGGCTTTAAAGAAAAGCGCTTGTTGGGAGACAACCCAATATTTTTCTTTCCTGTTTTTAATAAATTTATCATCTAACCTATAGTTAGATGTGTTTTCATGTTTTAATTTAGTGTCTGTGCCAAGTAAGACCTTTGGGATAGTTTTGGACATTGTTGATTTGATCTTGCTAAAAAACAGAAACTTTTGCGCCTAATAAAATAATTTTGAGAAATCACAGAAGCGTGATTTTGATCTGAAATTTTTACACAAGATTTATATATAAATTACCCAGGTTGGCCTATTTTTTCAGGATTGTTGGAGTTACATAAGTTTACGAAGTTTTCTGATTGCTATAGATTGTTTTGTTTTTGACAGATTCTGTTTTTCTATGTGTTGTTTGTTTATTTTGATGAATCTATGGGTAGTATCGGGGGGTATGAACCATGGAGAAGTTGGAATACAGTAGATATTACACCAATATAGATAAAGAATGAGTTCACAATAGTACCAAAAAGTGGTGATTTATTTTCTTATACTAACGGATCTCATGAGTTTCCTGTTGAGTTTTGTGTTGTGAAGTTTTCAAGTTTTGGGTAAATATTTGATGGACTATGAAATAAGGAGTGGAAAGAACCTAAGCTTGGGGATGCCCAAGGCACCCCAAGGTAATATTCAAGGACAACCAAGCATCAAATCTTGGGGATGCCCCGGAAGTCATCCCCTCTTTCGTCTTCAATCCATCGATAAATTATCTAGAGGCTGTATTTTTATTCACCACATGATATGTGTTTTGCTTGGAGCGTCTTGTATGATATGAGTCTTTGCTTTTTAGTTTGCCACAATAATCCTTGCTGTACACACCTTTTGAGAGGGACACGCATGAATCATGAATTTATTAGAATACTCTATGTGCTTCACCTATATCTTTTGAGTTGGGCAGTTTTTGCTCTAGTGCTTCACTTAAAACTTTTTAGAGCATGAAAGTGGCTTTATTTTATAGAAATTGTTGAACTCTCATGCTTTACTTATATTATTTTTAGAGTCTCTCTAAACAGTGTGGTAATTTTCTTAGGTTATGAATATAGTCCTAAAATGATAGGTATCCAAAGGAGATAAATAAAAACTTTCATAAAGAGCATTGAATATATGAAAAGTTTGATTCCTTGCCTTTGTTTTGAGATATGAAGATGGTGATATTAGAGTTATGCTAGTAGTAAATCATGGAGTTAAATAAATAATTGCATTAAGGTTTGTGATTCCCGTAGCATGAACGTATAGTCTTCTAGTTATGTGACGAAGTTGGAGCGCAATTTATCCTTGATTGTCTATCTTTGTGTGAAGGTTGGGGGCATGCGATGGTTAACTCCTACCAACCTCTCCCCTAGGAGCATGCGTAGTAGTACTTTGCTTCGAGGGCTACTAGATTTTTTGCAATAAGTATGTGAGTTCTTTATGACTAATGTTGAGTCCATGGATTATACGCACTCTCACCCTTCCAACTTTGCTAGCCACTCTAGTATCGCGCAACTTTCGTCGGTGCATTAATTCCACCTTATACCCTTTCTCAAAACAGCCATCATACCTACCTATTATGACATTTTCATAGCCATTCCGAGATATATTGCCATGTAACTTCCACCGTTTCGTTTATTATGACACATACCATCATTGTCATATTGCTTTGCCACCATTCACATTTTTTATACATGTCACTCTTGATCATTGAACATCCCGGTACACCGTCGGAGGCATTCATATAGAGCCATATCTTTGTTCTAGTGTCGAGTTGTAATTCTTGAGTTGTAAGTAAATAAAAGTGTGATGATCATCATTATTAGAACATTGTCCCAATGTGAGGTAATAAATAAAAGAGGCCAAAGAGCCCAAATAAAGGAGGCCAAATAAGCCCACCAAAAAAGAGAAAAAGAGAGAAGGGACAATGTTACTATCCTTTTTCCACACTTTTTCTTCAAAGTAGCACCATGTTTTTCATGATAGAGATCTCCTATTTTGTCACTTGCATATACTACTAGTGGGATTTTTTCATTATAGAACGTGGCTTGTATATTCCAACAATGGGCTTCCTCAAATGCCCTAGGTCTTCATGAGCAAGCAAGTTGATGCACACCCACTAGTTTTCTTTTGAGCTTTCATACACTTACAACTGTAGTGCATTCGTTACATGGCAATCCCTACTCACTCACATTGATATCAATTCATGGACATCTCCATAGTCCATTAATTTACCTAGTTGTGTGAGGTTTTCTCCCTTAATTTGTCTACTGCGAATTTCTATTCCACCCATAGTGCTATATCAATGGCTCACACTCATGTATTGCGTGAAGAGTTGAAAAAGCTGAAGCGCGTTAAAAAGTATGAAAAAATTGCTTGGTTGACACCGGGGTGGGCATGATTTATACTTTGTGTTGAGAAGAGGGAGCATAACAAGACTATATCATTTTGTAGGGATAACTTTCTTTAGCCATGTTATTTTTGAAGCTTAATGATTTTGCTTTCTAGTATGATTGAAGTATTATTGTTTTTATGTCAATGAACTTTTGTTTTGAATCATACAGATCTGAATATTCATGCCAAATAAAAGAGATTACATTGCTAAATATGCTGGGTAGCATTCCACATCAAAAAATTGGTTTTTATCACTTACCTACTCGAGGACGAGCAGGAATTAAGCTTGGGGATGCTTGATACGACTCGGCCGTATCTATAATTTTTTATTGTTCCATGCTATTATATTATATGTTTTGGATGTTTTGTATGCATTAATATGCTATTTATATTATTTTTGGGACTAACTTATTAAGCTAGAGCCTAGTGCCAGTTTTTGTTTTTTCCTTGTTTTTGAGTTTTACACAAAAGGAACATCAAACGGAGTCCAAATGGAATAAAACTTTCGCGATGATTTTTCTTGGACCAGAAGACACACGTAGGACTTGGAGATGAAGTTAGAGGAGTCCCGAGGAGGTGACAAGCCTCCAGGGCGTGCCCTAGGGGGGCGCCCCTGGCTTGTAGGCACCTCGAAGGTCCTCTAACCCTAATTCTTGGCCTATAAATTCCCAAAGATTTCCAAACGATGAGAAGTGTCCACCAAAATACTTTTCCGCCGCCGCAGGTATCTGACCTCGTGAGATCCCATTTGGAGGCCTTTTTGGGTCCTCTGCCTGAGGGGGATTCGATCATGGAGGGCTTCTACATCAACCTTATTGCCCTTCCGATGAAGCTTGAGTAGTTTACCATAGACCTACGGGTCCATAGCTAGTAGCTAGATTGCTTCTTCTCTCTCTTTGATTCTCAATACAATGTTCGCCTCGATGTTCTTGGAGATCTATCCGATGTAATCTTCTTTTGCGGTGTGTTTGTCATGATCCGATGAATTGCGGATTTATGATCATCTTATCTATGAATATTATTTGAATCTTCTCTGAATTCTTATATGCATGATTTGATATCTTTGTATTTATCTTCAAATTATTGGTTTAGTTTGGCCAACTAGATTGGTAGTTCTTGCAATGGGAGAGGTGCTTAGTTTTGGGTTCAATCTTACGGTGTCCTCACCCAGTGACAAAGTAGGGGTAGCGAGGCATATATTTTATTGTTGCCATCAAAGGTAAAAAGATGGGGTTTTCATCATATTGCTTGAGTTTATCCCTCTACATCATGTCATCTTTCTTAAGGCGTTACTCCATTCTTTTGAACTTAATACTATAGACGTATGCTGGATAGTGGTCGATGTGTGGAGTAATAGCGGCAGATGCAGGCAGGAGTCGGTCTACTTGACACGGACATGATGCCTATATTCATAATAATTGCCTTGGATATCGTCATAACTTTGCGATTTTCTAACAGTTGCTCGACAACAATTTTTCACCCACCGTATTATTTTCTTTCAAGAGAGAAGCCTATAGTGAAACCTATGGCCCCCGGGTATAATTTCCTTCATATATTTTCAGATCTACATACCAAAAATACCAAAAATATCTCGCTGAGTTTTATTTACTTTTACATTTTAGTAATCTTTTATATCTATCTCTATCATATCTCAGCTTTGCAAGTGACCGTGAAGGGATTGACAACCCCTTTATCGCGTTGGGTTCAAGTGTTTGATTGTTTGTGTAGGTGCATATATTGGGGACTTTCGTGTTTCTCATACTGGATTGATACCTTGGTTCTTAATTGAGGGAAATACTTATCTCTAATTTGCTGCATCACCCTTTCCTCTTCAAGGGAAAAACCAACGCAAGGTCAAGAAGTAGCAGTGGGCTATTTATAGCCAGGAGGCAACCCGACCTAATATGTCCGAAATGACCCTGAGTCACCAAGGAACCGACACACATCCAATGGATGTATTTCATATACATGCGGCAACTTGACTTGGGCTACAAGCCAGGCTGACTCATCCAACTATGGATAAGATTTTCTCTCGTTGTCTTCACTCGAAGACATAGGATTTGGTTTGAGCATCACATCAGTCTTCTGACCTTGTTCACTTGGGCCCCACTTAACAGTTCGGTGGTTCCTATGACTCAAGAAATAAGAAAATGGAACTACAAAATAAAGTATGTCTTCTCACTACATAGTTTTCACGTGAATATCTTCACACGTCATTATCTTCAACGTGAATGTCTTCACGAACCACCATTGTCTTCAATGTCTTCATACATTTCTAGGGGTCATCTCTGGTAGGTAAACCAAATAAATTAGGGACTTCTACCTGTGTTATCCTGCAATTCTCACGTACACATTAGTCCCTTAGCCACATTTGTCGTCAATACTCCAAAACCAACTAGGGGTGGCACTAGATGTAGTTACAATCTCCCCCTTTTTTGTGATTGATGACAAACTGGTTGAAGTTTTCAACGGGGGTAAAATATGTGTAAGTTAAAGAAGGCGATTTTTGGCTTCATGAAGTTGAAAGGGCTCCCCTTGAAGATGTGCATATAGGTAATTTGCCTTTGAATGCAAATGCACATGGTAGGTTCTGCTTTGTGGAGATATCCTTCTATTCATGAAGACAATTCATCATGCATACAAAAATGTAGTGAAGATAATGACATGCACAATGAAAAATGGACGTTTGCAGAATGACTTCATGCAGAATTTATCATCGCAGTAAGAGGTAGCGGCAAAAGTGGCAGACAACCATCAAAGTTTAAGCGTCACAACTCAAAACCAATAGTTCAAGAACGAGAGTTGTAAAACTTAACAAAAATAGGCACCCGACCCATATAGACCCGCTTGAAGACTATCAACTCATAAGCTTCTCCCCCTTTTGTCAGGAATGACCAAAAACGAGTGAAGACATAGTGTCTAAGCGTTCCCATGAGATGTTGGTGAAGATGTCGTGGCAACTGGGTCGAGTTGGAGTTGGGTGGTGCAGAAGGGCCTGTTGCAGAATCGTGATGCAGTGAAGCCATGGCTCGTGAAGTTGCGTCATCCTCCTCATCGATGATTCGAGCAACAACAGTTGGAGCCGAAGATGAGTACTCAGAATCTTCAATAGAAGGTGTTGGATGCCACTTTGAATATTTAGGTGGCTTGGAGTCAAACTTGAAGCTTTCGGTGAAGTCATCTACCTGGAGATCATCTTTAGAACATAGCAGAGTGAGGCTCTTCCAAGCACGCCGCCAGGCTTCATGAGCAACAAATGAGTTCTTGGTGGCGAGGTTGCGTTTGCGATTGACATCCACAAGAAGACTTTGCATCTAACGCTTCATCCAATCATGATGCCTATCTTGCTTCTGATGAAGGGAACTAGAAGTTCTCGATCATTTAGCACACGAGCACGCTTCTGAGGCCTTTGAGCTATTGTGCTGGCTGTGGCATCTGTGCTGGCACAATGTGGCAGCCTGAGCTAACGGGCAAGAGGACCAATAGCAGTAGGTGGATTTGGCACATGGATGCCTTCAAGTTGTTGTGTGAAGCTTTGGAAGGCAGCATTGTCTCCATGAATAGGTTCCTTGGCAGGCTCGGGATATATGACTTCATGGGACATATCCACTTCAGGCAGAAAGACAACATGGTTGCACGCTGAAGCTTCATAATTGATGGTGAAGTGAAGTGCTATCTCTTGAGCTTGCGTTGTTTTTTCCCTTGAAGAGGAAAGGGTGATGAAACAAAGTAGCGTAAGTATTTCCCTCAGTTTTGAGAATGAAGGTATCATTCCAGTAGGAGACAACGCACTAGTCACCGAATACCTGCACAAACAATCAACAACTTGCACCCAACGCGATAAAGGGGTTGTCAATCCCTTCACGGTCACTTGCAAAAGTGAGATCTGATAGAGATAGATAAACGATAAAGTAAATATTTTTGGTATTTTTGGTTTATAGATCGGGAAGTAAAAGATTGCAAAATAGTATATCAGAAACTAGTAAGATGTAAAAGAGATTCAATATAATGGAAAAGAGACCCGGTGGCCATAGGTTTCACTAGTGGCTTCTCTCAAGATAGCAAATATTATGGTGGGTGAACAAATTACTGCTGAGCAATTGATAGAAAAGCGCATAGTTTTGACAATATCTAAGGCAATGATCATGAACATAGGCATCATGTCCGTGTGAAGTAGACCGAAACGATTCTGCATCTACTACTATTACTCCACACATCAACCGACTCCTGCCTGCTTCTAGAGTATTAAGTTCATAAAGAACAGAGTAACACATTAAGTAAGATGACATGATGTAGAGGAATTAACTCAAGCAATATGATGAAAACCCCATCTTTTTATCCTCGATGGCAACAATACAATGCGTGCCTTGTTGCCCCTACTGTCACTGGAAAAGGACACCGCAAGATTGAACCCAAAGCTAAGCACTTCTCCCATTGCAGAAAGATAAATCTAGTAGGCTAAACTAAACCGATAATTTGAAGAGACTTACAAAGATATCAAATCATGCATATAAGAATTCAGAGAAGAACCAAATAATATTCATAGATAATCTGATCATAAATCCACAATTCATCGGATCTCGGCAAATACACCACAAAATAATATTACATCGAATATCTCTCTCCAAGAACATCGAGGAGAACATGGTATTGAGAATCAAAGAGAGAGAAGAAGCTATCTAGCTACTAGCTATGGACCCAAAGGTTTGTGGTAAACTACTCATGCTTCATCGGAGAGGCTATGGTGTTGATGTAGAAGCCCTCCGTGATGGAATCCCCCTCCGACAGGACGACGGAAAAGGCCCCTTGATGGGATCTCATGGGTATAGAAGGTTGCGGCAGTGGAAAAGTGGTTTCGTGGCTCTCATGGATGTTTTTATGGTATAAGAGTATATATAGGCGAAGGAACTAGGTTAGGGAAGCTACAAGGGGCCCACGAGGTAGGGGGCGCGCCCTCCTGCCTCGTGGCCGCCTTGTTGCATCTCCGACTTCATCTCCAAGTCTTCTGGTTTCCTTTCGATCCAAGAAAGATCATCACGAAAGTTTCACTCCGTTTGGACTCTGTTTGGTATTCGTTTTCTACGAAACTCTAAAATAGGCAAAAAAACAGAAACTGGCACTAGGCTCTCGGTTAATAGGTTCGTCCCAAAAATAATATATAATAGCATATAAATGCCTATTAAACATCCAAAACAGATAATATAATAGCATGGAACAATAAAAAATTATAGATACGTCGGAGACGTATCAAGCATCCCCAAGCTTAATTCCTGATCGTCCTCGAGTAGGTAAATGATAAAAACAGAATTTTTGATGTGGAATGCTACCTAACATATTTATCCATGTAATTTTCTTTATTGTGGCATGAATGTTCAGATTCGAAAGATTCAAAACAAAAGTTTAACATTGACATAAAAATAATAATACTTCAAGCATACTAACAAAGCAATTATGTCTTCTCAAAATAACATGGCCAAAGAAAGCTCATCCCTACAAAATCATATAGTTTGGCTATCCTCCATCTTCCTCACACAAAATATTCAAATCATGCACAACCCCGGTTTCAGCCAAGTAGTTGTTTCGTACTTCAGTATTCTCAAACTTTTTCAACTTTCACACAATACATGAGCGAGCCATGGACATAACACTATAGGTGGAATAGAATGGTGGTTGTGGAGAAGACAAAAAAGAGGACATAGTCTCACCTCAACTAGGCGTATCAATAGGCTATGGAGATGGCCATCAATAGATATCAATGTGAGTGAGTAGGGATTGCCATGCAACGGATGCACTAGAGCTATAAGTGTATGAAAGCTCAAAAAGGAAACTAAGTGGGTGTGCATCCAACTTGCTTGCTCATGAAGACCTAGGGCTTTTGAGGAAGTCCATCGTTGGAATATACAAGCCAAGTTCTATAATGAAAAATTCCCACTAGTATATGAAAGTGACAAAAATAAGAGAACGGTTCTCCGTTTGCTCTCTCTGAGGTGCAGCGCGCCTTCGCTGCTCGGTTCAGGGTGCCGGACGAGCGTGTCCATGCATCGCTGTTCGACCAGGGGGAGTTTCTCCTCTACTTCGAGGACCTAGAGGCTCGGAACGAGGCGTTGGCGGTGCCGGGCCTGCTCACCCTGGGCACGGTCTCCTTCCGGATCACGCCATGGACAAGGTTCAAGAATGCAACGGCGGTGACCATGCGTTTCAAGGCGCGGGTCTGCCTGGAACGTGTGTCGCGTAGCGCTTGGAGTCTGGAGGTGGTGGCTTCCCTCTTCAACCGGTCCATGATTCTAGACTCTCAAGATCACTCCTACAACTCCGAAGATGAGACGACGTGCATGAGGCTCTCGGTGTGGATGGACAATGTCGACATGCTGGCGACCCGCGGTGTGCTACAGTTGGAGGAGCCGGTCGGGCCGGACTCGCCCCTCTCCCACCCCCTCGAGCTTGGCTTCCTCGCCGAGCCAGCACTGAGGTCGGGGCCGCTGCGCCTGCTAGAATACAACGTGCTCATCCATCTCGATCGAGTGATCGATTACCATGGATCCCCGACGTCCAGGGGCGACAGTGGGGGGCTCCCGCCCATGGGCTCTTGCAGGGACTCTGGTCGTCAAGAATGGCGGTACAAGTGGAGGTTGCGGCAGGAGGATGGAGCCGTACCGCCCTCTTCTCGCGGTCCTGTCCATTGTCGCCTGCGTTTTCCTCTTGGGAACGACGGCGGCGGCGGCTCATCGGGCGACGACGGGATGGCCCGCGGTGATCAGCTTGGTGGTGGTCATCTCGGCGACCACGCCGGCTTCAACAACAGACGTGGAGCGACGGAACGGCATGGAGGCCAGCCATCTGCGGCGCCATTCGGGCCTGGCGGTTCGGGCAGGCAGGATGGGCGCTTCGCTGGAGGAGCACCTATTAGCCGGCCTCTGCTGGGCGACAGGGAGCCGGTGCTGTTAGGCTCAGTTGGGAGCTCTTGTATCCAGTCAGCTGAGGATGGCGCAGTTGTTGATTGCCTCCCTGGTGATAGTTTGGGGATGGTTGCACTGTGAAATGCGGACGCACGCGACATGCAGTTGCTGGAAATCTCTGAAGCGCCTCTGGCCCCGCGCATTGAACCTGGTCTTCTGCTGGATGCTGGGATGCTGACCAGTCACGCCGAACTCATGGGCCGTCCCTCCCAGCTGGGCCTCGACCTCGACTCTGGCCCAGCTCGCGACGCTAACCCGGCCCTCGCGCCTGCTGCGGATCTGGACCTTCTGCCGGATGTTGCTGCTCCCATCAATATTGCGCTGACTGAGGCCCTCTCTGCCTTCCTGCTCGCTGCTTTGCAGCCTTCCACCTCTGCTCTGCTGCCGACGCTGGAACCCCAGCGGCCGCCTCCTCCTCCCCCACCACCAGTCGGCACCGCGGTCGTGCCTCTCCCGCCCCTCGTTAGTGCGGATTCGTTGGCTGGGGCCTCCCGCTGTAGCGGCAGGCTCGCGGCCAAGCCCAACCGTGGGCTCACAACCGAGGAGAAGGCAAGGTTGGTGCTTCTCAATAAGGGGGGATCGTTCTCCATGATGGGCCTCCGGCGGCTGAAGAGATGCTGCGCTACCGGATGATGTACAAGAAGGAGCTGCCATCTTCTTTCATTGAGGCTATCTCGGCGTTGGTTGCTGCCACTTCATCTCTGTCCAAGCCCAAGTCTGCTAGGGACCAAGCGATCTGCAACTGATTTTGGTTCCGATCAGTTGTGCCTTAGTGTTTAAATTGGATACCATGTTAGTACATTATCTATATTTGCTGGGGGTATGGAGGATCGGCTGTTGTGTACAGAGTTCTGGGAGTCTCTACTTCTGCTATATCATGCTGTTTGGACTGTCTGAGGGGCATATAATTCTAAATGTTCAGTTCAGTGTGTCTACTGGGTGTCATTTTTGCTGCTATTCTCCCCGACAGGGTGTGCCTGAGTCGCTTCAAGTTTCCCCATGGATTTAAACCTTCTGAACTGGAATGTTAGGGGCCTTAACAACCCGACGCGTCGTCGTGCCATTCAGAACTTATGCAATACCTGGAAATGTAACATTGTGTACCTACAAGAGACCAAGATCGCTGATATGTCGAGAAGTCTGGTGGTGGAGACTCTGGGACCTAGATTTGGGGATAATTTCCTGTTCAAAGGGGCTGATGGAACACGAGGCGGCATCCTAATCGCTTGTAGTCCCGACTTCACAATTTCCCCCTTGCCGGCTGCGCCAGATTCCTTCTCACTATCTGCCACTGTGACTGATAAAATGGATGGCTCCTCATGGACGTTGACTGTTGTATATGGGCCACAGGAGGATCAAGACAAGATTGCATTTCTGCAGGAGATCCGCAACATCAAGTTTTGGCGCAGAATGAATGGCTAATTGCCGGGGACTTCAATTTGATCGCGAGAGCAAATGAGAAGAACAACTCCAATGTCAACATTCGGATGATGGGACGGTTTAGAAGCGTCATCGAGGATCTTGAACTCCGAGAGTTTCAGCTAATTGGCAAGAAATTTACTTGGTCCAGTGACAATAGCCACCACACCTGCTCCAAGCTTGACCGCATCCTCATGTCTTGTGACTGGGAACTCAAGTTCCCCCAGTACCATTTGATGCCTGCCTCCACGGCCATTTCGGACCACAGCCCATTGCTGCTCAAGAAGATGGTGACCAAGGGCTACCATGGGTTTAGATTTGAATCTTTTTGGGTTAACTTGCCTGGGTTTAGGGAGACAGTTCAGGAGGCTTGGAACAAGGATGTGTGCTCCCATGATGCTTTCAGAATTCTGCACACCAAGCTTTGTTGATCGGCGGCCGCCCTCAAGCGGTGGAGTAGAGCTCACATGTCTGATATGCGGCTGCAGGAGGCTATCGCGAATGACGTCATTTTCCACCTGGATGTGCACAAGACGAGAGGGTTCTGTCTGACGCCGAGCTGAATCTAAGACGCTTGTTAAAGGCTAGATTGCTTTTATTGGAAGCCATTGACAGAGCAAGATGGAGACAGAAATCTAGGTTGACTACAATCCGAACTAGCGATGCAAATACGAAACTTTTTCACCTGCGTGCTAATGGGAGACGTCGAAAAAATCACATTCCAACCCTGAAGAAAGAATGCTGAACTGAGACTAATATACATGAGGAGAAGGCCGAGATCCTGTTGCAGCATTTCAAGGGCCTTATGGGGGTGCCTTTCAATGGCACATACAAGCTTAATTGGGAATTTCTGCAACTGCCAAACCATGATCTGACGCACCTCGATGCTGATTTCTGAAGGAAATATGCCCTAGAGGCAATAATAAAGTTATTATTTATTTCCTCATATCATGATAAATGTTTATTATTCATGCTAGAATTGTATTAATCGGAAACATGATACGTGTGTGAATACATAGACAAACATAGTGTCACTAGTATGCCTCTACTTGACTAGCTCATTGATCAAAGATGTTTATGTTTCCTAACCATAGACATGTGTTGTCATTTGATTAATGGGATCACATCATTAGGAGAATGTTATGATTGACTTGACCCATTCCGTTAGCTTAGCACTTGATCGTTTAGTATGTTGCTATTGCTTTCTTCATGACTTATACAAAGTTCCTACAACTATGAGATTGTGCAACTCCTATTTACCGGAGGAACACTTTGTGTGCTACCAAACGTCACAACGTAACTGGGTGATTATAAAGGTGCTCTACATGTGTCTCCAAAGGTACATGTTGAGTTGGCATAATTCAAGATTAGGTTTTGTCACTCCGATTGTCGGAGAGGTATCTCTGGGCCCTCTTGGTAATACTCATCACTTAAGCCTTGCAAGCATTGTAACTAATGAGTTAGTTATGAAATGATGTATTACGGAACGAGTAAAGAGACCTGCCGGTAACGAGATTGAACTAGGTATTGGATACCGACGATCGAATCTCGGGCAAGTAACATACCGATGACAAAGGGAACAACATTTGTTGTTATGCGGTTTGACCGATAAAGATCTTCGTAGAATATGTAGGAACCAATATGAACATCCAGGTTCCACTATTGGTTATTGACCGAGAATAGTTCTAGGTCATGTCTACATAGTTCTCGAACCCGTAGGGTCCGCATGCTTAACGTTACAATGACAATTTTATTATGAGTTTATAAGTTTTGATGTACCAAAGTTTGTTCGGAGTCCCGGATGTGATCACGGACATGACGAGGAGTCTCGAAATGGTCGAGACATAAAGATTGATATATTGGACGACTATATTTGGACACCGGAAGTGTTCCGGGTGATTTGGGAGAAAACCGGAGTGCCGGAGGGTTACCGGAACCCCCCCAGGAGAGTTAATGGGCCACATGGGCCTTAGTGGGGCGGCCAGGGTGGGCCGCGCGCCCCCTCTCCCTCTGGTCCGAAATTGGACTAGGAGGGGGGGCGGCGCCCCCCTCTTTCCTTCCCCCTCTCTCCCTTCCTTTCCCCCTCCTAGTAGGAGTAGGAAAGGGGGAGTCCTACTCCTACTAGGAGGACTCCTCCTCCTTGGTGCGCCCACAAGGGCCGGCCGGCCTCCCCCCTTGCTCCTTTATATACGGGGGTGGGGGGGCACCCTAGGACACACAAGTTGATCTACGGATCGTTCCTTAGCCGTGTGCGGTGCCCCCCTCCACCATATTCCACCTCGGTCATATCGTCACGGAGTTTAGGCGAAGCCCTGTGCCGGTAGAACATCATCATCGTCACCACGCCGTCGTGCTGACGGAACTCATCCCCGACGCTTTGCTGGATTGGAGCCCGGGGAACGTCATCGAGCTGAACGTGTGCTGAACACGGAGGTGCCGTACGTTCGTTGCTTGGATCGGTCGAATCGTGAAGACGTATGACTACATCAACCACGTTGTCATAACGCTTCCGCGTATGGTCTACGAGGGTACATGGACAACACTCTCCCTTCTCGTTGCTATGCCATCACCATGATCTTGCGTGTGCGTAGATTTTTTTTTGAAATTACTACGTTCCCCAACAGTGGTATCAGAGCCAGGTTTTATGCGTAGATGTCATATGCACGAGTAGAACACAAGTGAGTTGTGGGCGATACAGGTCATACTGCTTACCAGCATGTCATACTTTGGTTCGGCGGTATTGTGAGATGAAGCGGCCCGGACCGACATTACGCGTACGCTTACGCGAGACTGGTTTCACCGTTACGAGCACTCGTGCTTAAAGGTGGCTGGCGGGTGTCTGTCTCTCTCACTTTAGCTGAATCGAGTGTGGCTACGCCCGATCCTTGCGAAGGTTAAAACAACACTAACTTGACGAACTATCGTTGTGGTTTTGATGCGTAGGTAAGAACGATTCTTGCTAAGCCCGTAGCAGCCACGTAAAACTTGCAACAACAAAGTAGAGGACGTCTAACTTGTTTTTGCAGGGCATGTTGTGATGTGATATGGTCAAGACATGATGCTATATTTTATTGTATGAGATGATCATGTTTTGTAACCGAAGTTATCGGCAACTGGCAGGAGCCATATGGTTGTCGCTTTATTGTATGAAATGCAAACGCCCTGTAATTGCTTTACTTTATCACTAAGCGGTAGCGATAGTCGTAGAAGCAATAGATGGCGTAATCAACAACGATGCTACGATGGAGATCAAGGTGTCGCACCGGTGACGATGGTGATCACGACGGTGCTTTGGAGATGGAGATCACAAGCACAAGATGATGATGGCCATATCATATCACTTATATTGATTGCATGTGATGTTTATCCTTTATGCATCTTATCCTGCTTTGATTGAGGGTAGCATTTTAAGATGATCTCTCACTAAAAATTATCAAGAAGTGTTCTCCCTGAATATGCACCATTGCCAAAGTTCGTCGTGCCCAGACACCACGTGATGATCGGGTGTGATAAGCTCTACGTCCATCTACAACGGGTGCAAGCCAGTTTTGCACACGCAGAATATTCAGGTTATACTTGACGAGCCTAGCATATGCAGATATGGCCTCGGAACACAGAGACTGAAAGGTCGAGCGTGAATCATATAGTAGATATGATCAACATAGTGATGTTCACCATTGAAAACTACTCCATCTCACGTGATGGTCGGTTATGGTTTAGTTGATTTGGATCACGTAATCACTTAGATGACTAGAGAGATATCTATCTAAGTGGGAGTCCTTAAGTAATATGATTAATTGAACTTAAATTTATCATGAACTTAGTACCTGATAGTATTTTGCTTGTCTATGTTTGTTGTAGATAGATGGCTTGTGCTGTTGTTCCGTTGAATTTTAATGCGTTCCTTGAGAAAGCAAAGTTGAAAGATGATGGTAGCAATTACACGGACTGGGTCCGTAACTTGAGGATTATCCTCATTGCTGCATAGAAGAATTACGTCCTGGAAGCACCGCTGAGTGCCAGGCCTGCTGCAGGAGCAACGCCAGATGTTGTGAACGTCTGGCAGAGCAAAGCTGATGAGTACTCTATAGTTCAGTGTGCCATGCTTTACGGCTTACAACCGGGTCTTCAACGACGTTTTGAACATCATGGAGCATATGAGATGTTCCAGGAGTTGAAGTTAATATTTCAAGCAAATGCCCGGATTGAGAGATATGAAGTCTCCAATAAGTTCTACACGTGCAAGATGGAGGAGAATAGTTCTGTTAGTGAGCATATACTCAAAATGTCTGGGTATAATAATCACTTGATTCAACTGGGAGTTAATCTTCCGGATGATAGCGTCATTGACAGAATTCTCCAATCACTGCCACCAAGCTACAAGATCATCATGATGAACTATAATATGCAAGGGATGAACAAGACAATTCCCGAGCTCTTCGCAATGCTAAAGGCTGCGGAGGTAGAAATCAAGAAGGAGCATCAAGTGTTGATGGTCAACAAGACCACTAGTTTCATGAAAAAGGGCAAAGGGAAGAAGAAGGGGAACTTCAAGAAGAACAACAAGCAAGTTGCTGCTCAAGAGAAGAAACCCAAGTCTGGACCTAAGCCTGAAACTGAGTGCTTCTAGTACAAGCAAACTGGTCACTGGAAGCGGAACTGCCCCAAGTATTTGGCGGATAAGAAGGATGGCAAAGTGAACAAAGTTATATGTGATATACATGTTATTGATGTGTACCTAACTAGAGCTCGTAGTAGCACCTGGGTATTTGATACTAGTTCTGTTGCTAATATTTGCAACTCGAAACAGGGACTACGGAATAAGCGAGCACTGGCCAAGGATGAGGTGATGATGCGCGTGGGAAACGGTTCCAAAGTCGATGTGATCGCGGTCGGCACGCTACCTCTACATCTACCTTCGGGATTAGTCTTATACCTGAATAATTGTTATTTGGTGCCAGCGTTGAGCATGAACATTATATCTGGATCTTGTTTGATGCGAGACGGTTATTCATTTAAATCAGAGAATAATGGTTGTTCTATTTATATGAGTAATATCTTTTATGGTCATGCACCCTTGAAGACTGGTCTATTTTTATTGAATCTCGATAGTAGTGATGCACATATTCATAATGTCGAAGCCAAAAGATGCAGCGTTGATAATGATAGTGCAACTTATTTGTGGCACTGCTGTTTAGGTCATATCGGTGTAAAGCGCATGAAGAAACTCCATACTGATGGACTTTTGGAATCACTTGATTATGAATCACTTGGTACTTGCGAACCGTGCCTCATGGGCAAGATGACTAAAACACCGTTCTCCGGTACTATGGAGAGAGCAACAGATTTGTTGGAAATCATACATACAGATGTATGTGAACCGATGAATATTGAAGCTCGTGGCGGATATCGTTATTTTCTCACATTCACAGATGATTTGAGCAGATATGGGTATATCTACTTAATGAAACACAAGTCTGAAACATTTGAAAAGTTCAAAGAATTTCAGTGTGAAGTGGAAAATCATCGTAACAAGAAAATTAAGTTTCTACGATCTGATCATGGAGGAGAATATTTAAGTTACGAGTTTGGTTTACATTTGAAACAATGCGGAATAGTTTCGCAACTCACGCCACCTGGAACACCACAACGTAATGGTGTGTCCGAATGTCGTAATCGTACTTTACTAGATATGGTGCGATCTATGATGTGTCTTACTGATTTACCGCTATCATTTTGGGGTTATGCTTTAGAGACGGCTGCATTCACGTTAAATAGGGCACCATCAAAATCCGTTGAGACGACGCCTTATGAACTATGGTTTGGCAAGAAACCAAAGTTGTCATTTCTTAAAGTTTGGGGCTGCGATGCTTATGTGAAGAAACTTCAACCAGATAAGCTCGAACCCAAATCGGAGAAATGTGTCTTCATAGGATACCCAAAAGAGACTGTTGGGTACACCTTCTAGCATAGATCCGAAGGCAAGACATTCGTTGCTAAGAATGGATCCTTTCTAGAAAAAGAGTTTCTCTCGAAAGAAGTGAGTGGGAGGAAAGTAGAACTTGATGAGATAACTATGTCTGCTCCCTCATTGGAAAGTAGTTCATCACAGAAATCAGTTCCTGTGACATCTACACCAATTAGTGAGGAAGATAATGATATTGATCATGAAACTTCAGATCAAGTTTCTACTGAACCTCGTAGGTCTACCAGAATAAAATCTGCACCAGAATGGTACGGTAATCCTATTCTGGAAGTCATGTTACTTGACCATGATGAACCTACGAACTATGAGGAAGCGATGATGAGCCCAGATTCCGCAAAATGGCTAGAAGCCATGAAATCTGAGATGGGATCCATGTATGAAAACAAAGTACGGACTTTGGTTGACTTGCCCGATGATCGGCAAGCCATTGAGAATAAATGGATCTTTAAGAAGAAGACTGACGCTGACGGTAATGTAACTGTCTATAAAGCTCGACTTGTTGCGAAAGGTTTTCGACAAGTTCAAGGGGTTGACTACGATGAGACTTTCTCACCCGCAGCGATGCTTAAGTCTATCCGAATCATGTTAGCAATTGCCGCATTTTATGATTATGAAATTTGGCAGATGGATGTCAAAACTGCATTTCTGAATGGATTTCTGGAAGAAGAGTTGTATATGATGCAACTGGAAGGTTTTGTCAATCCTAAGGGAGCTAACAAAGTGTGCAAGCTCCAGCGATCAATCTATGGTCTGGTGCAAGCCTCTCGGAGTTGGAATAAATGCTTTGATAGTGTGATCAAAGCATATGGTTTTATACAGACTTTTGGAGAAGCCTGTATTTACAAGAAAGTGAGTGGGAGCTCTGTAGCATTTCTAATATTATATGTGGATGACATATTGTTGATTGGAAATGATATAGAATTTCTGAATAGCATAAAAGGATACTTGAATAAAAGTTTTTCAATGAAAGACCTCGGTGAAGCTGCTTACATATTGGGCATTAAGATCTATAGAGATAGATCAAGACGCTTGATTGGACTTTCACAATGCACGTACCTTGATAAAGTGTTGAAAAGGTTCAATATGGATCAGGCAAAGAAAGGGTTCTTGCCTGTATTACAAGGTATAAAGTTGAGTCAGACTCAATGCCTGACCACTACAGAAGATAGAGAGAAAATGAAAGGAGTTCCCTATGCTTCAGCCATAGGCTCTATCATGTATGCAATGCTGTGTACCAGACCAGATGTGTGCCTTGCTATTAGTTTGGCAGGGAGGTACCAAAGTAATCCGGGAGTGGGTCACTGGACAGCGGTCAAGAACATCCTGAAATACCTGAAAAGGACTAAGGATATGTTTTTCGTATATGGAGGTGACAAAGAGCTAGTCATAAATGGTTACGTCGATGCAAGTTTTGACACTGATCCAGACGATTCTAAATCGCAAACCGGATACGTATTTTTGTTAAACAGTGGAGCTGTAAGTTGGTGCAGTTCTAAACAAAGCGTCATGGCGGGATCTACATGTGAAGCGGAGTACATAGCTGCTTCGGAAGCAGCAATGAAGGAGTCTGGATGAAGGAGTTCATTTCCGATCTAGGTGTTATACCTAGTGCATTGGGACCAATGAAGATCTTCTGTGACAATACTGGTGCAATTGCCTTGGCAAAGGAATCCAGATTTCACAAGAGGACCAAGCACATCAAGAGACGCTTCAATTCCATTCGGGACCAAGTCCAAGTGGGAGACACAGAGATTTGCAAAATACATACAGATCTGAATGTTGCAGACCCGTTGACTAAGCCTCTCTCACGAGCAAAACATGATCAGCACCAAGACTCCGTGGGTGTTAGAATCATTACTATGTAATCTAGATTATTGACTCTAGTGCAAGTGGGAGACTGAAGGAAATATGCCCTAGAGGCAATAATAAAGTTATTATTTATTTCCTCATATCATGATAAATGTTTATTATTCATGCTAGAATTGTATTAACCAGAAACATGATACATGTGTGAATACATAGACAAACATAGTGTCACTAGTATGCCTCTACTTGACTAGCTCATTGATCAAAGATGGTTATGTTTCCTAACCATAGACATGTGTTGTCATTTGATTAATGGGATCACATCATTAGGAGAATGTTGTGATTGACTTGACCCATTCCGTTAGCTTAGCACTTGATCGTTTAGTATGTTGCTATTGCTTTCTTCATGACTTATACAAAGTTCCTACAACTATGAGATTGTGCAACTCCCGTTTACCGGAGGAACACTTTGTGTGCTACCAAACGTCACAACGTAACTGGGTGATTATAAAGGTGCTCTATAGGTGTCTCCAAAGATACATGTTGAGTTGGCATAATTCGAGATTAGGTTTTGTCACTCCGATTGTCGGAGAGGTATCTCTGGGCCCTCTCGATAATACTCATCACTTAAGCCTTGCAAGCATTGTAACTAATGAGTTAGTTATGAAATGATGTATTACGGAACGAGTAAAGAGACTTGCCGGTAACGAGATTGAACTAGGTATTGGATACCGACGATCGAATCTCGGGCAAGTAACATACCAATGACAAAGGGAACAACGTATGTTGTTATGTGGTTTGACCGATAAAGATCTTCGTAGAATATGTAGGAACCAATATGAACATCCAGGTTCCAATATTGGTTATTGACCGAAAATAGTTCTAGGTCATGTCTACATAGTTCTCGAACCCGTAGGGTCCGCACGCTTAACGTTACGATGACAGTTTTATTATGAGTTTATAAGTTTTGATGTACCGAAGTTTGTTCGGAGTCCCGGATGTGATCACGGACATGACGAAGAGTCTCGAAATGGTCGAGACATAAAGATTGATATATTGGACGACTATATTCGGACACCGGAAGTGTTCCGGGTGATTTCGGAGAAAACCGGAGTGCCGGAGGGTTACCGGAACCCCCCCGGGAGAGTTAATGGGCCACATGGGCCTTAGTGGAAAGAGAGAGGGGCGGCCAGGGTGGGCCGCGCGGCCCCTCTCCCTCTGGTCTGAATTGGACTAGGAGGGGGGGGGGCGCCCCCCTCTTTCCTTCCCCCTCTCTCCCTTCCTTTCCCCCTCCTAGTAGGAGTAGGAAAGGGGGAGTCCTACTCCTAGTAGGAGTAGGAAAGGGGGAGTCCTACTCCTACTAGGAGGAGGACTCCTCCTTGGCGTGCCCACAAGGGCCGGCCGGCCTCCCCCCTTGCTCCTTTATATACGGGG
>NC_041385.1:490331899-490357424 GCF_002162155.2 Triticum dicoccoides
AGGACACACAAGTTGATCTACGGATTGTTCCTTAGCTGTGTGCGGTGCCCCCCTCCACCATATTCCACCTCGGTCATATCGTCGCGGAGTTTAGGCGAAGCCCTGCGCCGGTAGAACATCATCATCGTCACCATGCCGTCGTGCTGACGGAACTCATCCCCGACGGTTTGCTGGATTGGAGCCTGGGGAACGTGATCGAGCTGAACGTGTGCTGAACACGGAGGTGCCGTACGTTCGGTGCTTGGATCGGTCGAATCGTGAAGACGTACGACTACATCAACCGCGTTGTCATAACGCTTCCGCTTACGGTCTACGAGGGTACGTGGAAAACACTCTCCCCTCTCGTTGCTATGCCATCACCATGATCTTGCGTGTGCGTAGGATTTTTTTTGAAATTACTACGTTCCCCAACAATTTCTCCATAGATGAGCTCAAGGAGGCGATCGATTCGATGCACTCTGAAAAGGCACCTAGACCTGATGGCTTCCCTGGCCTCTTCTTCAAGAGTTGTTGGGATATTTTGAAGAGTGACCTTATGAAGGCTATTGATCTTGTTCACTCTCTCAGGACCGATCATTGGAATCATCTAAACTCTGCTCATATTGTGCTCTTGCCAAAGAAGGATGCCCCCGGCAGCCCTCTTGACTATAGGCCTATCAGTTTGATGCACAATATAGCGAAGATCCTCTGCAAGTTGCTTGCCAACAGGCTGGCCCTGGAGCTCGATTCCCTTGTCTCTCTTTCCCAGAGCGCCTTCATTAAGAAGAGATGTATTCATGACAACTTCCTTTATGTGCACAATGTCATTAGAGAGGCTCACACTAAGAAGAAGCCATGAATCTTCCTCAAGCTTGACATTGCAAAAGCGTTTGACTCTGTTGGTTGGGGCTTCTTGTTGGAGACCATGTCTGCTTTTGGCTTTGGTCGGCGCTGGAGAAACATTGTGTCTGTCATCCTGAGTTCTGCTTCCTCAAGAATTTTGTTAAATGGCATCCCTGGTCCGCCCTTCAGGCATATGTGTGGCCTTAGATAGGGCGACCCCTTGTCCCCGATGTTGTTCATTCTTGCCATGGAGCCGCTTCGGAAACTGTTGGATCTTGCAATGGAAGGCGGTGTTCTAACTAAGCTGGGACCTAAGGCAGCCAGATTTTGCACAAGTATGTACGCTAATGATGCGGCCCTGTTTCTAAACCCTATCAAGGACGAGGTGCGTGCAGTCAGAGCAATTTTGGATAGGTTTGGGGAGGCCTCTGGTCTAAAAATCAACATCCAGAAATGTGTTGCATATCCAGTTAGGTGCGAGGGCCTTGACTTCCAGGATATTATCCAAGATTTTGGTGGGACGGCAGGCTCTCTCCCGTGTCGTTACCTTGGACTGCCGCTCAGCTATCGCAAGCTTAGGAGAATTGAGGTCCTCCCTCTCATAGATGGCATGGCCGGAAGGCTTAAAGGATGGAAAGGCAAACTGATGGCCAAACCTGGAAGGCTCACTCTAATAAATTCTGTGCTTACATCCATGGCCACCTATTTCTTAACCAGTTTTGCAGTTGACAAATGGGCAATAAAGAAAATGGAAAAGATTCAGCGAAACTTCCTTTGGAATGGTGACGAGGAGTGCAACGGGGCCAAGTGCCTTGTCAACTGGAAGAGGGTCTGCTCCCCAAAGGATCTTGGTGGCCTTGGAATCAAAGACATTGCCTGCTTTAGTAGGGCATTGCGGCTGCGTTGGGCTTGGCTAGAGTGGAGCCCCAATTCAAGGCCTTGGCAGGGCACCCCCATCCCATGCGATCGCGTGGACATGCTGCTTTTCTCAGCTTGCACGGAGATTTAGTTGGGGAACGGGCAACGGGCAAGTTTCTGGAATGATCGATGGCTGTTGGGAATGGCTCCTGTGGATGTGGCCCCCGGTTTGTTCGGTTTGGCACGGCGGAAAAGGCTCTCTGTGAAGGAAGCTCTTGCTGGTAATCGCTGGATGAAGGGCCTGGAAAGAATTGCTTCCGAGGAGCTGCTGGATCAACTTGTCAAGTTATGGGAGCTGCTGCAACCCATTGTCCTTTCTGATGTTCCTGATACCATCTGGTGGAAGTTCACTAATGACGGAGGCTACTCCGCTGCGTCTGCTTACAATGCTCAGTTTATTGGTCGCATTGCTGAGCCATAGTTGCATGCTTCATTGAGGATCAAGGCCGAGCCGAAGGTAAAGTTCCATCTGTGGCTCCTGATTAAGAATAGGAACTGGACGGCTGATCGGCTTGCGACGAGGGGATGGCCACACAATGACAAATGCATGTTTTGTGATCAAGTTCTGGAATCAGCTGCCCATCTGACTCTCACTTGCCCATTTGCCCGGGAGGTCTGGTTTTCCTTCCAGCAAAGTGATCCAGAGGCTGCACTTGTTGGTTCAACAGCAATGACAATCAAGGGATGGTGGAGACGGATCTGGAATCTGCACAACAACCCAACTTCTTGCACGTAGATCACATCGGCTGCTTACGTTGCTTGGAATCTTTGGAAAGAGAGGAATAGGCAGACGTTTGAAGGAAAGATATGCTCTCCGAAACAGTTGCTGCTATGGCCAGAGACGACATTGTACTGTTCAAGGAAGCTACTGCGTAGTTTCTTTCTTTTTCCAGTTTTTGGGTTCTGTATGTGTGCGTGGTTACTTGAGGCTCTGTACAACACCTGGGAACTTTGGTTCCTTTTCCCTCTTCTAATATGAATAGGCAGAACTACTGCCATTGCCTTTCAAGACAAAATAAGAGACTCTCTAACATGAAAATCATGGTGCTACTTTGAAGCACAAGTGTGGAAAAAGGATAGTAACATTGCCCCTTCTCTCTTTTTCTCTCTTTTTTTGATTGTCTTCTTTGCCTTCTCTTTTTTATTGGCTTCTTTGGCCTTTTTTTATTTCCTCACATGGGACAATGCTCTAATAATGATCATCATCACACTTCTATTTACTTACAACTCAAAAAAATTACAACTCAATGCTTAGAACAAAATATGACTCTGTGTGAATGCCTCCGGCGGGTGTACCGGGATGTGCAATGAATCAAGAGTGACATGTATGAAAGAATTATGAAAGGTGGCTTTACCACAAATACGATGTCAACTACATGATCATGCAAAGCAATATGACAATAATGAAGCGTGTCATAATAAACGGAATGGTGGAAAGTTGCATGTCAACATATCTCGGAATGGCTATGGAAATGCCATAATAGGTAGGTATGGTGGCTATTTTGAGGAAGGTAATAGTGGGTGTATGGTACCAACGAAAGTTGCGCGGCACAAGAGAGGCTAGCAATGGTGGAAGGGTGAGAGTGCGTATCATGGACTCAACATTACTCATAAAGAACTCATATACTTATTGCAAAAATCTACAAGTCATCAAAACAAAGTACTATGTGCATGCTCCTAGGGGAAGGATTGGTAGGAGTTAACCATCGCGATCCCGACCTCCACTCATAAGGAAGACAATCAATAAATAAATCATGCTCCAACTTCATCACATAACGGTTCACAATACGTGGATGCTACGGGAATCACAAACTTTAACACAAGTATCTCTCAAATTCACAATTACTCCACCAGCAGGACTCTAATATCACCATCTTTATATCTCAAAACAATCATAAAGAATCAAACTTCTCATAGTATTCAACACACTTTATATGAAAGTTTTTATTATATCCATCTTGGATGCCCATCATATTTGGACTAGTTTTATAACCCAAGCAAATTGCCATGCTGTTCTAAAAGACTCTCAAAATAATATAAGTGATGCATGAGAGTTCAACAGTTTCTATAAAATAAAGCCACCGCCGTGCTCTAAAAAAGATATAAGTGAAGCACTAGAGCAATATTGCCTAGCTCAAAAGATATAAGTGAAGCACATAGAGTATTGTAATAAATCACGATTCATGCGTGTATCTCCCAAAAGGTGTGTACAGCAAGGATGATTGTGGTAAACTAAAAATCAAAGACTCAAATCATACAAGACGCTCCAAGCAAAACACATATCATGTGGTGAATAAAAATATAGCCTCAAGTAAAGTTACTGATAGACGAAGACGAAAGAGGGGATGCCTTCCGGGGCATCCCCACCTTAGGCTTTTGGTTGTCCTTGAATATTACCTTGATGTGCCTTGGGCATCCCCAAGATTAGGTTCTTGCCACTCCTTATTCCATAGTCCATCAAATACTTACCCAAAACTTGGAAACTTTTCAACACAAAACTCGACAGAAAATCTCATGAGCTCCGTTACAATAAGAAAATAAATCACCACTTAAAGGTACTATTGAAAACTCATTCTTTATTTATATTGGTGTAATATATACTGGATTCTAACTTCTCCATGGTTCATACCCCCGATACTACCCATAGATTCATGAAAATAAGCAAACAACACGCGAAAAACAGAATCTGTCAAAAACATAACAGTCTGTAGTAATCCGTAACTCCCGAATACTTATGTAACTCCAACAATCCATACAAATTAGGAAAACCTGAGCAATTTGTGTACCAATCCATAGCAAAAGAATCAGATCAAAAGCGCGTTTTTGTGAATTTTCAATACTAATTTACTAAGCGCAAAAGTTTTTGATTTTCAGCAAGATCAACACAACTATCACCGTAAGCTATCCTAAAGGTTCCACTTGGCACAAGCACTAATTAAAAAATAAAACCACATCTAACCAGAGGCTACCTGAATTATTTATTACTAAACAGGAACAAAAAGCTAAGAACAAAAATAAAATTGGGTTGCCTCCCAACAAGCGCTATCGTTTAACGCCCTTAGCTAGGCATAAAAACACTACTGGATCTAGGTATTGCCATCTTTGGCATGTAATCCATAAGTGTCTCTCATTCATAAAGAAATTTAATTTTATTCCTAGGAAAATGTTCCATGCCTTTCCTTAACATAAATTGGAATCTAATGTTTCCTTCTTTCATATCAATAATTATTAGGGAACGTAGTAATTTCAAAAAAAATCCTACATACACGCAAGATCGTGGTGATGCATAGCAACGAGAGGGGAGAGTGTTGTCCACGTACCCTCGTAGACCGTAAGCGGAAGCGTTAGTACAACGCGGTTGATGTAGTCATACGTCTTCACGATCCGACCGATCAAGTACCGAACGTACGACACCTCCGAGTTCAGCACACGTTCAACTCACGACGTCCCTCGAACTCCTATCCAGCCAAGCTTTGAGGGAGAGTTCTATCAGCACGACGATGTGGTGACGATGATGATGTTCTACCGACGCAGGGCTTTGCCTAAGCACCGCTAAGATATTATCGAGGTGGAATATGGTGGAGGGGGGCACTGCACACGGCTAAGAGATCAATGATCAATTTTTGTGTCTAGAGGTGCCCCCTTGCCCCCGTATATAAAGGATCAAGTGGGAGGGGGCGGACGACCAGGAGGAGGCGCGCCAGGGAGGAGTCCTACTCCCACCGGGAGTAGGACTCCCTCCTTTCCTAGTCCAAGTAGGTGAGGGGAAGGAAGGGAGAGAGGAGAGGAAGGAAGGGGCGGCGCCACCCCTGGACGCCCCTCCTCTTCTCCACTTAGGGCCCATGAGGCCCATTAACCCCCCGGGGGGTTCCGATAACCCCCCGGTATTCCGGTATACACCCGATAACCCCCGGAACCATTCCGGTGTCTGAATATAGTCGTCCAATATATCAATATTCATGTCTTGACCATTTCGAGACTCCGCGTCATGTCCGTGATCACATCCGGGACTCCGAACTATCTTCGGTACATCAAAACACATAAACTCATAATATAACCGTCATCTACCTTTAAGTGTGCGTATCCTACGGGTTCGAGAACTATGTAGACATGACCGAGACATGTTTCCGGTCAATAACCAATAGCGGAACCTGGATGCTCATATTGGCTCCTACATATTCTGCGAAGATCTTTATCGGTCAAACCGCATAACAACATACGTTGTTCCCTTTGTCATCGGTATGTTACTTGCTCGAGATTCGATCGTCGGTATCTCTATACCTAGTTCAATATCGTTACCGGCAAGTCTCTTTACTCATTATGTAATGCATCATCCCGCAACTAACTCATTAGTCACATTGCTTGCAAGGCTTATAGTGATGTGCATTATCGAGAGGGCCCAGAGATACCTCTCCGACAATTGGAGTGACAAATCCTAATCTCGAAATATGCCAACTCAACATGTACCTTCGGAGACACCTGTAGAGCTCCTTTATAATCACCCAGTTACGTTGTGACGTTTGGTAGAACACAAAGTGTTCCTCCGGTAAACGGGAGTTGCATAATGTCATAGTCATAGGAACATGTATAAGTCATGAAGAAAGCTACAACAACATACTAAACGATCAAGTGCTAAGCTAACGGAATGGGTCAAGTCAATCACATCATTCTTCTAATGATGTGATCCTGTTAATCAAATGACAACTCATGTCTTTGGTTAGGAAACATAACCATCTTTGATTAACGAGCTAGTCAAGTAGAGGCATACTAGTGACACTATGTTTGTCTATGTATTCACACATGTATTATGTTTCTGGTTAATACAATTCTAGCATGAATAATAAACATTTATCATGATATAAGGAAATAAATAATAACTTTATTATTGCCTCTAGCACATATTTCCTTCAGTCTCCCACTTGCACTAGAGTAAATAATCTAGATTACACAATAATGATTCTAACACCCAGGGAGCCTTGGTGCTGATCATGTTTTGCTCGTGGAAGAGGCTTAGTCGGGTCTGCTACATTCAGATCCGTATGTATCTTGCAAATCTCTCTGTCTCCCACCTGGACTTGGTCCCAGATGGAATTGAAGCGTGTCTTGATGTGCTTGGTTCTCTTGTGAAATCTAGATTCCTTTGCCAAGGCAATTGCACCAATATTGTCACAAAAGATTTTCATTGGTCCCGATGCACTAGGTATGACACCTAGATAGGATATGAACTCCTTCATCCAGACTCCTTCATTTGCTGCTCCCGAAGCAGCTATGTACTCCACTTCACATGTAGATCCCGCCACAACGCTTTGTTTAGAACTGCACCAACTAACATCACCACCATTCAATATAAACATGTATCCGGTTTGTGATTTAGAATCGTCCGGATCAGTGTCAAAGCTTCCATCGACGTAACCATTTACGACTAGCTCTTTGTCACTGCCATAAACGAGAAACATATCCTTAGTCCTTTTCAGGTATTTTCAGGATATTCTTGACCGCTGTCTAGTGATACACTCTTGGATTACTTTGGTACCTCCCTGCTAAACTTATTGCTAAGCATACATCAGGTCCGGTACACAACATTGCATACATGATAGAGCCTATGGCTGAAGCATAGGGAACATCTTTCATTTTCTCTCTATCTTCTGCTGTGGTCGGGCATTGAGTCTGACTCAACTTCACACCTTGTAACACAGGCAAGAACCCTTTCTTTGCTTGATCCATTTTGAACTTTTTCAAAACTTTATCAAGGTATGTGCTTTGTGAAAGTCCAATTAAGCATCTTGATCTATCTCTATAGATCTTGATGCCTAATATATAAGCAGCTTCACCGAGGTCTTTCATTGAAAAACTTTTATTCAAGTATCCTGTTATGCTATCCAGAAATTCTATATCATTTCCAATCAACAATATGTCGTCTACATATAATATCAGAAATGCTACAGAGCTCCCACTCACTTTCTTGTAAATACATGTTTCTCCAAAAGTCTGTATAAAACCATATGGTTTGATCAAACTATCAAAGCGTTTATTCCAACTCCGAGAGGCTTGCACCAGTCCATAAATGGATCGCTGGAGCTTGCACACTTTGTTAGCACCTTTTGGATCAACAATACCTTCTCGTTGCATCATATACAACTCTTCTTCTAGAAATCCATTCAGGAATGCAGTTTTGACATCCATTTGCCATATTTCATAATTATAAAATGCGGCAATTGCTAACATGATTCAGACAGGCTTAAGCATCGCTACGGGTGAGAAAGTCTCATCGTATTCAACCCCTTGAACTTGTCGAAAACCTTTTTCAACAAGTCGAGCTGTGTAGACAGTAACATTACCATCAGCGTCAGTCTTCTTCTTGAAGATCCATTTATTCTCGATGGCTTGCCGATCATCGGGCAAGTCAACCAAAGGCCATACTTTGTTCTCATACATGGATCCTATCTCAAATTTCATGGCCTCAAGCCATTTTGTGGAATCTAGGCTCATCATCGCTTCCTCATAGTTCATAGGTTCGTCATGGTCAAGTAACGTGACTTCCAGAATAGGATTACCGTACCACTCTTGTGCATATCTTACTCTGGTTGACCTACGAGGTTCGGTAGTAACTTGATATGAAGTTTGATGATCAATATCATTAGCTTCCTCACTAATTGGTGTAGTTGTCACAGGAACCGGTTTTTGTGATGAACTACTTTCCAATAAGGGAGCAGGTACAGTTACCTCATCAAGTTCTACTTTCCTCCCACTCACTTCTTTCGAGAGAAACTCCTTCTCTAGAAAGGATCCAAATTTAGCAACAAAAGTTTTGCCTTCAGATCTGTGATAGAAGGTGTACCCAATAGTCTCCTTTGGGTATCCTATGAAGACACATTTCTCCGATTTAGATTCGAGCTTATCAGGTTGAAGTTTTTCACATAAGCATTGCAACCCCAAACTTTAAGAAATGGCAAATTTGGTTTCTTGCCAAACCATAGTTCATAAGGTGTCATGTCAACGGATTTTGATGGTGCCCTATTTAACGTGAATGCAGCCGTCTCTAAAGCATAACCCCAAAATGATAGCGGTAAATCAGTAAGAGACATCATAGATCGCACCATATCTAGTAAAGTACGATTACGACTTTCGGACACACCATTACGTTGTGGTGTTCCGGGTGGCGTGAGTTGTGAAACTATTCCGCATTGTTTCAAATGTAAACCAAACTCGTAACTCAAATATTCTCCTCCATGATCAGATCATAGAAACTTTATTTTCTTGTTACGATGATTTTCCACTTCACTCTGAAATTCTTTGAACTTTTCAAATGTTTCAGACTTATGTTTCATTAAGTAGATATACCCATATCTGCTTAAATCATCTGTGAAGGTGAGAAAATAACGATACCCGCCGCGAGCCTCAACGTTCGTTGGACCGCATACATCAGTATGTATGATTTCCAACATATCTGTTGCTCGCTCCATAGTTCCGAAGAACGACGTTTAAGTCATCTTGCCCATGAGGAATGTTTCACAAGTACAAAGTGATTCATAATCAAGTGATTCCAGAAGTCCATCAGTACGGAGTTTCTTCATGCGTTTTACACCAATATGACCCAAACGGCAGTGCCACAAATAAGTTACACTATCATTATCAACTCTGCATCTTTTGGCTTCAGCATTATGAATATGTGTATCACTACTATCGAGATTCAATAAAAATAGACCACTCTTCAAGGGTGCATGACCATAAAAGATATTACTCATATAAATAGAACAACCATTATTATCTGATTTAAATGAATAACCGTCTCGCATCAAACAAGATCCAGATATAATGTTCATGCTTAACGCTGGCACCAAATAACAATTATTCAGGTCTAAAACTAATCCCGAAGGTAGATGTAGAGGTAGCGTGCCGACTGCGATCACATCGACTTTGGAACCATTTCCCACGCGCATCGTCACCTCGTCCTTAGCCAATCTTCACTTAATCCGTAGTCCCTGTTTCGAGTTGCAAATATTAGCAACAGAACCAGTATCAAATACCCAGGTGCTAATGCGAGCATTAGTAAGGTACACATCAATAACATGTATATCACATATACCTTTGTTCACCTTGCCATCCTTCTTATCCGCCAAATACTTGGGGCAGTTCCGCTTCCAGTGACCAGTCTGCTTGCAGTAGAAGCACTCAGTCTCAGGCTTAGGTCCAGACTTGGGTTTCTTCTCTTGAGCAGCAACTTGTTTGCCATTCTTCTTGAAGTTCCCCTTCTTCTTCCCTTTACCCTTTTTCTCGAAACTGGTAGTCTTGTTGATCATCAACACTTGATGCTCCTTTTTGATTTCTACCTCCGCAGATTTTAGCATTGCGAAGAGCTCAGGAATAGTCTTGTTCATCCCTTGCATATTATAGTTCATCACAAAGCTCTTGTAGCTTGGTGGCAGTGATTGAAGAATTCTGTCAATGACACTATCATCAGGAAGATTAACTCCCAGCTGAATCAAGTGATTATTATACCAAACATTTTGAGTATATGTTCACTGACAGAACTATTCTCTTCCATCTTGCAGCTATAGAACTTATTGGAGACTTCATATCTCTTAATCCGGGTATTTGCTTAAAATATTAAGTTCAACTCCTGGAACATCTCATATGCTCCATGACGTTCTCAACGTCATTGAAGTCCCGGTTCTAAGCCGTAAAGCATGGCACACTAAACTATCGAGTAGTCATCAACACGTGACTGCCACGCATTCATAATGTCTGCAGTTGCTGGCGTAGGTGGTACACCTAACGGTGCTTCCAGGACATAACTTTTCTGTGCAGCAATGAGGATAATCCTCAAGTTATGGACCTAGTCCGTGTAATTGCTACCATCATCTTTTAACTTAGCTTTCTCAAGGAACGCATTAAAATTCAACGGAACAACAACACGAGCCATCTATCTACAACAAACATAGATAAGAAAAATACTATCAGGTACTAAGTTCATGATAAATTTAAGTTCAATTAATCATATTACTTAAGAACTCCCACTTAGATAGACATCCCTCTAATCATCTAAGTGATCACATGATCCAAATCAACTAAACCATGTCCGATCATCACGTGAGATGCAGTAGTTTTCAATGGTGAACATCACTATGTTGATCATATCTACTATATGTTTCACGCTCGACCTTTCGGTCTCAGTGTTCCGAGGCCATATCTGTATATGCTAGGATCATCAAATTTAACCTGAGTATTCCGCGTGTGCAACTGTTTTGCACCCGTTGTATTTGAACGTAGGGCCTATCACACCCGATCATCATGTGGTGTCTCAGCACGAAGAACTTTCGCAATGGTGCATACTCAGGGAGAACACTTATACCTTGAAATTTAGTGAGAGATCATCTTATAATGCTACCGTCAAATAAAGCAAAATACGATGCATAAAGGATAAACATCACATGCAATCAATATAAGTGATATGATATGGCCATCATCATCTTGTGCTTGTGATCTCCATCTCCGAAGCATCGTCATGATCACCATCGTCACCGGCGCGACACCTTGATCTCCATCGTAGCATCATTGTCGTTTTGCCACCTATTGCTTTTACGACTATCGCTACCGCTTAGTGATAAAGTAAAGCAATTACAGTGCGATTGCATTGCATACAATAAAGCGACAACCATATGGTTCCTGCCAGTTGCCGATAACTCGGTTACAAAACATGATCATCTCATACAATAAAATATAGCATCACGTCTTGACCATATCACATCACAACATGCCCTGCAAAAACAAGTTAGACGTCCTCTACTTTGTTGTTGCAAGTTTTCCGTGGCTGCTACGGGCTGAGGAAGAACCGTTCTTACCTACGCATCAAAACCACAACGATACTTCGTCAAGTTAGTGCTGTTTCAACCTTCTCAAGGACCGGGCGTAGCCACACTCGGTTCAACTAAAGTTTGAGAAACTGACACCCGCCAGCCACCTATGTGCAAAGCACATCGGTAGAACCAGTCTCGCGTAAGTGTACGCGTAATGTCGGTCCGGGCCGCTTCATCAAACAATACCGCCGAACCAAAGTATGACATGCTGGTAAGCAATATGACTTGTATCGCCCACAACTCACTTGTGTTCTACTCGTGCATATAACATCTACGCATAAAACCAGGCTCGGATGCCACTGTTAGGGAACGTAGTAATTTCAAAAAAAATCCTACGTACACGCAAGATCATGGTGATGCATAGCAATGAGAGGGGAGAGTGTTGTCCACGTACCCTCGTAGACCGTAAGCGGAAGTGTTAGTACAACGCGGTTGATGTAGTCGTACGTCTTCACAATCCGACCGATCAAGTACCGAACGTACGACACCTCCGAGTTCAGCACACGCTCAGCTCGATGACGTCCCTCGGACTCCGATACAGCCGAGCTTTGAGGGAGAGTTCTGTCAGCACGACGGCATGGTGACGATGATGATGTTCTACCGACACAGGGCTTCGCCTAAGCACGGCTACGATATTATCAAGGTGGAATATGGTGGAGGGGGGCACCGCACATGTCTAAGAGATCAATGATCAATTGTTGTGTCTAGAGGTGCCCCCTTGACCGTGTATATAAAGGATCAAGGGGGAGGGGGTGGCCGGCCAGGAGGAGGCACGCCAGGGAGGAGTCCTACTGCCACCGGGAGTAGGACTCCCTCCTTTCCTAGTCCAAGTAGGAGAGGGGAAGGAAGGGAGAGAGGAGAGGAAGGAAGGGGGGCGCCGCCCCCTCTCCTTGTCTTATTTGGACTAGAGGGGGAGGGGGCATGCGGCCAGCCCTGGCCGCCCCTCCTCTTCTCCACTTAGGGCCCATGAGGCCCATTAACACCCCGGTGGGTTCCGGTAACCCCTCGGTACTCCGGTATACATCCAATAACCCCCGGAACCATTCCGGTGTCCGAATATAGTCGTCCAATATATCAATCTTCATGTCTCGACCATTTCGAGACTCCTCGTCATGTACATGATCACATCTGGGACTCCGAACTATCTTCGGTACATCAAAACACATAAACTCATAATATAACCATCATCTAACTTTAAGCGCGCGGACCCTACGGGTTCGAGAACTATGTAGACATGACCGAGACATGTTTCCGGTCAATAACCAATAGCACAACCTGGATGCTCATACTGGCTCCTACATATTCTACAAAGATCTTTATTAGTCAAACCACATAACAACATACGTTGTTTCCTTTGTCATCGGTATGTTACTTGCCCGAGATTCGATCGTCCGTATCTCAATACCTAGTTCAATCTCGTTACCGGCAAGTCTCTTTACTCGTTATGTAATGCATCATCCCGCAACGAACTCATTAGTCACATTGCTTGCAAGGCTTATAGTGATGTGCATTACCGAGAGGGCCCGGAGATACCTCTCCGACAATCGGAGTGACAAATCCTAATCTCAAAATACGCCAACTCAACTGTACCTTCGGAGACACCTGTAGAGATCCTTTATAATCACCCAGTTATGTTGTGACGTTCGGTAGCACACAAAGTGTTCCTCCGGTAAACGGGAGTTGCATAATCTCATAGTCATAGGAACATGTATAAGTCATGAAGAAAGCTATAGCAACATACTAAACGATCAAGTGCTAAGCTAACGGAATGGGTCAAGTCAATCACATCATTCTTCTAATGATGTGATCCCATTAATCAAATGACAACTCATGTCTATGGTTAGGAAACATAACCATCTTTGATTAACGAGCTAGTCAAGTAGAGGCATACTAGTGACACTATGTTTGTCTATGTATTCACACATGTATTATGTTTCTGGTTAATACAATTCTAGCATGAATAATAAACATTTATCATGATATAAGGAAATAAATAATAACTTTATTATTGCCTCTAGGGCATATTTCCTTCAATAATTGCACCAATCGTTCTGAGGAAAGGTCTACCAAGAATAATAGGACATGTAGGATTGCAATCTATATCAAGAACAATGAAATCTATGGGCACATAATTCCTATTTGCAACAGTAAGAACATCATTAATCCTTCCCATAGGTTTCTTAATAGTGGAATCCGTAAGATGCAAATTTAAAGAACAATCATCACATTCACGGAAACCTAACACATCATACAAAGTTTTTGGAATCGTGGAAACACTAGCACCCAAATCACACAAAGCATAACATTCATAATCTTTAATCGTAATCTTAATAGTAGGTTGCCACACATCATAAAGTTTTCTAGGGATAGAAACTTCTAATTCAAGCTTTTCTTCAAAAGATTGCATCATAGCATCAACGATATGTTTAGTAAAAGCTTTGTTTTGATTATAAGCATGAGGAGAATTTAACACGGATTGCAAAAAGGAAATACAATCTATTAAATAACAATTATCATAATTAAATTCCTTGAAATCCAAAAGAGTGGGTTCATTGCTAATTAAAGTCTTGACCTCTCCAATCCCACTTTTATCAATTTTTGCATCTAGATCTAAAAACTCTGAATCATTGGGACGCCTTTTAACTAAAGTTGACTCATATCCAGTCCCATTCTTATCAAGATTCATATTGGAAAACAAATATTGAATAGGAGTCACATCAATGACTTTTAGATCTTCATCATTATTATCATGAAAACTAGAAGAACACACTTTTACAAACCAATATTTTTTAGCACGCATCTTAGCGGTTCTTTCTTTGCACTCATCAATGGAAATTCTCATGGATTTGAGAGACTCATTGATATCATGCTTAGGTGGGATAGATCTAAGTTTCAAAGAATCAACATCAAGAGAAATTCTATCCACGTTCCTAGCTAAATCATCTTGAGAAATTTTTCTTCAATCAAAGCATTGAAATTCTTTTGTGAACTCATAAATTCTTTAACACTATTCTCAAAATCAGAGGGCATCTTATTAAAATTTCCATAAGATTTGTTGTAGGAATTACCATAATTATTAGAGGAATTACTAGGAAACAGCCTAGGATTAAAATTGCCTCTATAAGCGTTGTTACCAAAATTGTTCCTACCAACAAAATTCACATCCATAGATTCATTATTATTCTCAATCAAAGTGGACAAATGCATATCATTAATTAGGATCAGAAGAAACACTTTTATTAGCAAATAATTTCATAAGTTCAACCATCTTTCCGCTCAAAACATTAATCTGTTCAATCGCATGAACTTTTTTACTAGTGGGATCTTTCGGTGTGCCATTGAGAATAATTAACCATAATATTATCTAGGAGCTTAGTAGCCTCTCCTAAAGTGATTTACATAAAAGTGCATCCCGTGGACGAATCTAAATTATTTCTAGAAGCAAAATTCAATCCGGCATAAAAGTTTTGTATAATCATCCACAAATTCAAACCATGTGTAGGTCAATTACGTATCATCAATTTCATCCTCTCCCAAGATTGTGCAACATGCTCATGATCAAGTTGCTTAAAATTCATAATATCATTCCTAAGGGAGATGATCTTAGCAGGAGGAAAATACTTAGAGATGGAAGCATCTTTACACTTATTCCATGAACCAATACTATTTTTAGGCAAAGGTGAAAACCAAGTTTTAGCACGATCTCTAAGCGAAAAAACAAATAGCTTCAGTTTAACAATATCATCATCCACATCTTTCTTCTGTTGCATATCACACAAATCAATGAAATTGTTTAGGTGGGATGCGGCATCTTCACTTGGAAGGCTAGAAAATTGATCTTTCAAAATAAGATTCAGCAAAGCAGCATTGATTTCACAAGATTCAGCATTAGTAGTAGGAGCAATCGTAGTGCTATGAAAATTATTGTTGTTGGTATTGGAAAAGTCACACAATTTGGTATTATCTTGAGCCATCATGATAAAGCAAGCAATCCAACACTCAAGCACACAAGAAGCAAGCGAAAAGAGACAAACGGAAGAGAGGCGAAGAAAAGGCAAAGGTTTTTGAAAATTCTTTTAGAAGTGGGGGAGAGGAAAACGAGAGGCGAATGGCGAATAATGTAATGCAATGGAGAAGAGTTTATGATGGGTACTTGGTATGGCTTGACTTGACGTAGATCTCCCCGGCAATGGCGCCAGAAATCCTTCTTGCTACCTCTTGAGCTTGCGTTGGTTTTTCCCTTGAAGAGGAAAGGGTGAAGCAGCAAAGTAACATAAGTATTTCCCTCAGTTTTGAGAACCAAGGTATCAATCTAGTAGGAGATAACGCACAAGTCACCGAATACCTACACAAATAATCAACAACTTGCACCCAACGCGATAAAGGGGTTGTCAATCCCTTCATGGTCACTTGCAAAAGTGAGATCTGATAGAGATAGATAAACGGTAAAATAAATATTTTTGGTATTTTTGGTTTATATATCGGAAAGTAAAAGATTGCAAAATATTAGATAGGAAACTAGTAAGATGTAAAAGAGATTCAATATAATAGAAAAGAAACCTAGGGGCCATAGGTTTCACTAGTGGCTTCTCTCAAGATAGCAAATATTATGGTGGGTGAACAAATTACTGCCGAGCAATTGATAGAAAACCGCATAGTTATGATGATATCTAAGGCAATGATCATGAACATAGGCATCACGTCCGTGTCAAGCAGACCGAAACGATTCTGCATCTACTACTATTACTCCACACATCGACCGACTCCTGCCTGCATCTAGAGTATTAAGTTCATAAAGAACAGAGTAATGCATTAAGTAAGATGGCATGAGGTTGAGGAATTAACTCAAGCAATATGATGAAAACGCCATCTTTTTATCCTCGATGGCAACAATACAATACGTGCCTTGCTGCCCCTATTGTCACTGGGAAAGGACACCGCAAGATTGAACCCAAAGCTAAGCACTTCTCCCATTGCAAGAAAGATCGATCTAGTAGGCCAAACTAAACCGATAATTCGAAGAGACTTGCAAAGATATCAAATCATGCATATAAGAATCCAGAGAAGAACCAAATAATATTCATAGATAATCTGATCATAAATCCACCATTCATCGGATCTCGACAAATACACCACAAAAGAATATTACATTGAATAGATCTCTAAGAACATCAAGGAGAACATGATATTGAGAATCAAAGAGAGAGAAGAAGTTATCTAGCTACTAGCTATGGACCCGAAGGTCTGTGGTAAACTACCCATGCTTCATCGGAGAGGCAATGGTGTTGATGTAGAATCCGTCCATGATCGAATCGCCCTTCGGCAGGATGCCAGAAAAGGCCCCTAGATGGGATCTCACAGGTACAGAAGGTTGCGGAGGTGGAAAAGTGATTTCGTGGCTCTCCTGGATTTTTTTAGGGTATAAGAGTATATATAGGCGAAGGAACTAGGTCAGGGGAGCTACAAGGGGCCCACAAGGTAGGGGGCGCGCCCTACCTCCTGGGCGCGCCCTCCTGCCTCGTGGTCGCCTCGTTGCGTGTCTGACTTCATCTCCAAGTCTTCTCGTTTACTTTCGGTCCAAGAAAGATTATCGCGAAAGTTTCATTCCGTTTGGACTCCGTTTGGTATTCCTTTTCTGTGAAACTCTAAAATAAAAAAAACAGAAACTAGCACTAGGCTCTCGGTTAATAGGCCAGTCCCAAAAATAATATAAAATAGCATATAAATGCCTATTAAGCATCCAAAACAGACAATATAACAACATGGAATAATAAAAAATTATAGATACGTTGGAGACGTATTTGAGGCCACACATATCAATGCCAAAAGCTACCAACTGACGGATAAAGAAATCTTGAGTATTGAACCTGATGCCATTGATGATGTAGAAGACCAATGTGTTCATAGTTCCTTTAAGCTTACATGAGGAGAATGCCCTTTGATTGTCCATAGAGTCACTACAAAAAAAGACACATCCGTGACATTTTGGGCCGAACGAAAAAAAATTCTGGCATACTTATGACACTTCTATGACGATAATTGTGAAAAAACCCGGTATCATCATAGATGTGGTGGGCTCCTACTTCTATGACAAAAAATCATGACATAAAATGGACTTTTCGTCCTGGGCGGGATGGAGACGCAGCTGCATGACATTCTTTGGGCCGTCCATAATGGAAAAAACCATGGTAGAAGCGAGGGCATGGAAAATATCGGGGTGTTCCCGGTTACAGTGGGTGGTCGGGGCCGGGCAAGGCATGGAGGTTTACGCGTTTCTCTCATACACGCAAGCGCGTGGGTGCGAGACATTGGGATCTAACTGAACCAGAGCGAGGCGTTCGCCTACTGAACCCGAGTGATTGCACTGCAGGCTACACGTTACTGAACCCGAGCGATCGATCGATGGCTGTTAACTGAACCCAATCGAGCGATTCCTTCGCTGCTGCTGCTAACTTAAGCCGATCAATGCTCCCTCTGGATGAACAGTGAGCATTGCTGGGGGGGGGGGGTTGGATGAACAGGACCCCGCGGTGTTGCCTCTGGATGAATAGGACCCCGATCGATCGAGCCGGTTGGGGCTAGATGAACAGGACCCCGTGGAGGGATGGATGAACAGGACGACCCCGTGGAAGGCTGGTTGAACAGTAGCCGGTGGAGGGGTGGATGAACAGTAGCCCATGGAGGGGTGGTTGAACAGGAGCCCGTGGAGAGGGCTGGTTGAACCGTAGCCAGTGGAGTAGCGCGCGGTGGAGGCCCCGTGGAGGCTGGAGGAGGTCGACGGTGGAGATGAATAGTATCTCGTGGAGTCCCGTTTTGCAGTATGCCACACCCCTCATGATGAACAGGACCCCGTTTCGACCGCAGCGCTCCAACACAAGTCCGTTTCCTCCATTTTGCAGTACGCCACAACCCTCTCGATCAACATGACCCCGTTTCGACTGTAGGAGGTCCAACACAAGTCTGTTTCCTCCGTTTTGCGGCACGCCAGACCCCTCCCGATGAACAGGATCCCATTTCGAACGTGGTCGGTCGAACACAAAGCCGTTTCCTCCGTTGTGCGGTTCGCCAGGCCTCGTTTCCATCGGTTGTTCTGTCCAAGCCCTCCCGATGAACACGACGATGCATTCCGTTCTTACCCAGTTGGCTCCCCATGAACACGACGATGACGCAGTTTCTCCGTTTCGACCCAGCCATGCATGAGCCCTGGCCGTACATATGCGCGAGTAGGTGTTCGAGACCCCACCCATATGTACGTACGTGGCCGTATTTTCTTTCTTGCACACTAGCAGTTGTACGTACGTGTATGTGCTATGTGCGCGCCTCTACTATGACACGTGCACACCTCTACATCGACTAGTATGTACGTACACATTCGCAACCAGAATGACAATGCTACATACGCTTCGACCAGGTGGGTCCCGACTGTTAGGCACTTCCTTGCGTGCGAAGATGTAGCTGGTGGCTCCCAGCAGTCAGGGGGGAGAATAGTTTTTTTGCCCAGACGCACTTCCTTGCATGCGAAGATGTAGCTGGTGGGTCCCAACAGTCAGGCGGGAAACGTTTTTTTTGCAAAATACGGTGGCCCGTCCGGTGGGTCCCCATTGTCAAGTGGAGAAATAATTATTTTGCGCATAATAAGGAGGCACTTCCTTGCGGCGATCGTGGACCCAGCTATCAGCCTCTCCACGTACAATACTCTTCCGATGGAAGTCGGTCGTTGACCACATTGACCACCCCGCGCCAAGAGCACCAAGGCGGTGGACGACGGCGAGGCCTAGGAAGGGGACGACATGGAGTCGGGGAAGATGCGGCAGTGGATGCCCATGCAGAGAGTAGTACGAGGGTTCACTGGTTCAGCTGCGGTGTGAGGCTGCCGTCGCCGCAGAATAACATGGGGTATGGGTGAGTAGAGGGATGGCCTGGCCAGTGGTGGGAGTAGTAGGGGCGGTGAGGCCTCCGCGACATCATAGCCGGCCACGGAAGGCAGGAGCACGCAACACGACCGACGCTGGTTTGGGCGGTTGGAGCAAGAAGACCATAGGTTGAAGAAGCACTACGGCCGTTGGATGGACATCGTACGGTCACTGGAGCTAGAATCGTTCATATATTGACTAAGTTGACAAAGCCCTCCGTCCCTGTCAACTTAGTAGGCCCACAAGTCAGCCTCCCACTATGGTGGGTCCCAGCTGGAAGGGGGTATTCATTTTTTTGTGCATAATAAGGAGGCACTTCCTTGCGTGCGGAGATATAGTTGGTGGGTCCGATCTGTCAGCGGAGGGAACGTTTTTTGTGTGAAATATAGAGGCCCTTCCAGCGGGTCCCGGATGTCAGGTGGAGGAATCATTATTATGCGCGTAATAAGGAGGCATTTCCTTGTGTGCGGCCGTGGACCCATCTGTCAGCCTCTCCACGTACAGTCCACTTCTGATGGATGTCGTTCGTTGACCACGTTGACCATGCCGGCTGAGAGCACCAGGGCGGTGGACGACGGCAAGGCCTACGAAGGGAACGACACGGAGCCGGGGAAGACATGGCAGTGGCTGCCCACGCAGTGGAGAGTACGAGGGTTGACTGGTTCGGCTACCATCGCCGGAAAATAACAGGAGGTGTGGGTGAGTAGAGGGATAGACATGCCAGGGATGCGAGTATGATGGGGCCGTGAGGCCTGCCCGGCAGCACAGCCGGCCATGAGAGGCGGAAGCAAGCAGTTCCGACGGTGCTGGTTTGGGCGGCCGGGGCAGGAAGATCAGAGACTGAAGAAGCATGATTGTCGTTAGATTGACATCTAACGGTCTGATGCTGGTAGAGTCGATTGTTGACTAAGTTTCCTTTTTGAGAAACCTTGTGTATGCATGAACTTAGTAGGCCCACAAGTCAGCCTCCAAATCTGTGGCACACAACATAGCCCATTTGCTATTTTTTAATAATTTGCAGCCCATTTGCTATTTTTTAATAATTTGTAGCGCATTTTCTATTTCAAGTAATTTATTACAGCCCATTTTCTGCCCAGGACCACGGTCAAACAGTTCAACCTTATTTTGCATATTTTGGTGGAGTCCGAACTGTCCTGAAATGATAAACATTTTTTAAGAACTTATTGATTTGCCAAAAAAATCATTTTGTTTTTGTAAGCAAATAAGACATGGGACAATTTAGTTGGTTTAAGGGAAAACCAGTGGTAAAAAAATCAGCGCTGGGAGGGAAAACAACAACAAAAATAAGGATGTAAATATGAAAAGGGAATTTTATGTATTTTCAATATAATGATACATGTATATGAACTAGTAAAACTATAGGTAGAGATTAGAAAACGGATGTAGGACATGCGTTTCAAGAGGAAAATAGAACTGAGCTGTGTGTTTGATTTAGTAAAAAAACTGCCTACAGATGTTGTAAGACAAAATATAACTAACGCTGGTGGGCCAGAGGCTAGTAGATACCTGCTGGATCTTTGTGCCCCATTGTCGTCATGGGCTGGGCCTGTTAAAAACAAAACCAAGCCTGGGCAGTCTACAGCCCAGTTGAAACTTGCTCGACCTGAAAAAACAATATGCGTGCTCAATAATTGAGAGAATTCTGCAAGTACACACTGATAACTGGGATGCAACAGGGACATTGTTTTTTCATCGTGATAATAAGTGCATGCACTTGTTTCAGAAAATTTAGAGAACTGGGCATTCGAATGACAGGTGCTTATGCTACCCATCAAATAAAAATCAGGTGCCTGAAAATTCGTTTCGAAACAAATGATTCAGCTTTATATCCACGTCGACCCTCGGCATGATGGTTGGAAGCAAATTCCAAGTTCATACCAAAAGATCATTAACAACAATACCAACTTGCGGATGATAAGGTAGTACAAGTACCAATACCAAACTAACTTATAATCTTTTTACTCATGGCCCTAGTGTTCGTCTGGTAGAAAATCTTGCAGAGGACAAGCTCCCGCTCCTTCTCTTGCTCCAGGTACCCGAGGTAGTACTGGTGCATCACCCAATTGGTCCTCTGCTGGTCGAAGTTCTTGTTGGTGTGCAGCACGAGAACCTTTTTGCTGCCCGTCTGTCGGCCGTTGACCATCACCGGCAAGGTATTGCCGGTTTTGTGCCACATCGTGTGCGTGCCGCACTCCGACTGTATCTTGCGACACGTCCACGTGCCCCTTTTGAATGCCCTGGAATTGTGCTGGAAGAAATGCTTGCTTAGGCCACTTAGTGTGATACCTGCAGTATTGTCGAATACAGGTTTTAATGTACGTAGTTGGCATTTTCATAACATCTTTGGCATGTTGCATTCACTTGTTTCACTTTTTATTAACTGTCAAATTGTAATTGCTTCACCAGGTCTGTGTCTAAAAAGAAAAATAGAGCTATAAACAAAGGAATATGTTTGTGCAAGTAGACGGTCGATCGGTGTCTTACCTGGAAGTTTCTCAGGATGGATGTAGCATATGCCGTGCTCGCTGTCGATGGTTGGTATGAACAAATCGATGAGAGGGTGAGATCTCGCGCTGTCAGCACTCACTTTGGCCTCATGGTGCTTGATTAGCTCCTGATCCTTCTTCGACTTGCATCGGTTAATTTCACTTATATGGTACTCAATGTATGATCAATCGACTATTTTAAGTGAATGATGAAAGATTTCGACAGATAAGTGGTACTCCAAATCTGAAGTCCAGAATATCCTAACACGCCACCGGGATTCTTGTGTCACCTCACGCGCAACATGTTGTCACGTCAATTCAATGTGTGGGCATGATGAATAATTTGACCGACGTATACTAGTACGGCTACTGTACTACTTACTAGTCGTATTTAGTGTCACATTCTAACCATAGGTTTAACTAACAAGTACGCATTTGAAGCTTAATTGATATATATACAGCCGGTCTATTCTACCAATATTAGCAGAATAATTATTCTGATTACACTTCCGCACTGCATGCTCAGTACTCTCACGAGTGAACTTCCCGTCGCAAAAAACTGCACGATGTGTATTTTCGGTACCTTTTTTGCTCTAGTTTTTAACTGTTTATCGAAATGAGGCATGTAATATACCGTTGAAAAGCTATGGATTAGGCGCAACTTCACCATGTTGAACACTTTTCGAGATTCCTCACGGTTTAAGAGCAGTTTCGAAAATGGTGCGGCCCATCATGAGTGGCAGCAAGCGTTTTTTCGCAATTTCTCCTAAACCGCTCGTCGGAATGAAGCAAATGATACATCGTTGAAAATATATCATCGAGGCGCATCCTTTTCATATCTATTATTTTCTCTAATTCGTTACGGTTTAAGAGCAGTTTCAAATTTACTAAATCGCGGAATTCTGTTTTTCAAATTTTCGGTATTGTTTTCACTCCAGTTTTCTAACCCTTTGTCGAAATGAGGCGTATGATACGCCGTTGGAAAGCTACGGATGAGGCGCAACTTTCATATGCTAAAATGTTTTTGAGATTCCTTATGTTTTTTAGTTAATTTTAAAAATTGTGCGGCTAGCGATGAGAGGCAGCGGCCGTTTTTCGCGAAATTTTTACAAACCACTGGTCAAAATGATTCAAATTATACGCCGTTGGAAAGATATCAATGAGGCACAACTTTTTCATATAGAGCACTCTCTCCGATTCCTTACGGTTTAGGAGCAATTTTGATTTTAACAAAATGCGGACACTCTGTTTTTTCACGACACCAAAATCGTCATATGTACTGCATCACACAGGAAACCGCACTTCTTTAGACTAAAAACTGCACTTCATCGGACAAACAAGTGCACTGCATGAATTTTTTTGTGGGACGTAAATTTTCCTAAACGAGGTGGAGTGCACTTCATGTCGAGTGTTGGTGAACCGCAATACTATAAAAAGTGAACCTTGAGACTGCCGTAAACGGGCTACAACACTACTGAAAGTGAGCCGCGTGAGTTTTTTTTTCCAAACTCACTATTTTTACGTGCGTAGACTGGGCAAATGGACCGCATGGACTGAGCAAGTGAACCACATGTAATGAGAAGTGAGCTGCTTTCCGAGGTGTTTTTGTTTCTGTTCACCAAGTGAAACACAAAGGAGTTTTATGGCAAACTTCATGAGAGAACAAAATGAGCTTCAAAACATACATATCAATTCATTATTTTTACACAATTACACATCCATCCAGTACATAGCAGAATCAACGACGGAGTACCCAACTGAACTGCACTAGGCAAAGACTTGCTTGTGCAAAGTTACCATTCATTTTCTTACTACAAAATCAACTTCAAATGCACTAGGCAGTACCCTTTTTCTCTCTGTGTTTCTCCTAAACAAAAAAAATGGAACTTCAAATAAACAGTGGGGCAACAAACTTGGGTACTATACAGAGCAACAAATGTTGTTAGAAATCTATAGAAAAAAGAGCAAAAGAAGCTCTTCTGAACTCGCATGGGCGGCTACTGTTCTAGGGCGTCGGCGGCGGCGAACTGCATGTCCGCACCACACGAAACGCTTGCATCGTGCACATGGCTGGTTCCACCCACACATTGGACTGCACGGTGCTGATGGTTGTGCTACTTACACTCACGTTATGTGCTGCATGACCAAAATCAACAGCAAAAAAACTAAAAAATACACAAAGAAAATTGTGAGCTCCAAGCCCAGGGACTGCACGGTGACGACGGGTGTGCTGCTTACACTCACATGGTGGACTGCATGACCAAAATCAACAACAAAAATACTGAAAAATACACACAAAAATTGTGAGCTCAGGCAGCAGTCCAAAAAATTCGCTGCAATGGCTGTTCACAAACGGAACTCAATGCTGATGTTTTTGCTCGAAAACCACGTATGCATACTCGATATCCGTCCATGCCCAGACTGCACACACACATGATCCGCACCACACAGCCAGACTCTGAATTTCACTAGCGCACTGCACAAATTTCATGGGAGCTTGCGGGCGCTAGAGCAGTGGGTGTCCTCGTCTTCCCGATTTGACCCTGAAGATGAAGAACAGAGCGGCAAGACTTCATGGAACAACAGTAGTTGCTTCAAAAGTCTGCAACGGCGAGGAATCGATTCAGAGAGAAAAAAACTGCACGGACATCGTCACCACTGTTTGACCTTCGTCACTACGATGGAAGAGTGAACTGCTCGTGACGGGAGCCACATGCCTGCCCAAACCGAACTGCAGCTGATGAGAGGCCGCCTGAATCAGCAAAGAGGAATCTTCGGTCGAGAAGGGAAGTCGGACTCCACCTCTGTTTGTCGGGGAAGTTGGTGCTTTCTGTTGGAGGCTAATTCCCCGAGGACACCATCAGCATCGGATCCAAGGCCGAGGTACAAAGTGCAGCGGCGCTGACGAGGAAGATGGCCGCCAAGGGGAGGAAGAAAGATCAGGGGTAGAGTGGTCGAGGCAGTCGCCGGGTCGGTGCTGTGGACCGGCGGTGGCCGGATCCATTGGCTGGGCGGTGCGGTGGGGCTGGATCCGTCGTCTGGGCGGCACGGAGGCGTGCGGCTTGGAGGAGCTTCGGCGCTGGGAGGAAGTACGTCCCGGGGAAGAAAGGAGCCAGCGGCCCTGTGGCGGTGGGAGGAAGGAGCCCCGGGGGCACTCTGGCGCGGAGAAGGAAGCTAGGCGGCGGCGCGGCACAGCGATGGGAGGCCGGGGCAGGCGCGGGAGGAGGGAGGTGGAGAAGGATTCCGCCGGATCCGGTTGGGGAAGTCGGTGGTGCTCGACCGGCCGGGGAGGAAAGGAGCCAGGGGAGTTCTCAAGGCCGGCGCAACGGTGTGGGTGGGTGGCGGTGCTAGGAGGCCCGCGCACGGATCTCGCCGTGCGGGTGGATCCAGGGCGCCGGGGGGAAGGAGGGGAATGGGCGCGCGACATGGGTGGTGGGGCGTGGTCGCGTGCGGGGAAGAAGGTGGGATGAGGGAGGTCGTGCCGTGGGATGCGCCGGCGGGTACGTGT
>NC_041385.1:490357718-490398877 GCF_002162155.2 Triticum dicoccoides
AGAGAGAGAGAGAGAGAGAGAGAGTGAGTGAGAGAGAGAGAGGACAACACTATTCTAATCCCAGGATTAGAATAGTTATTTGGATCACAACAGCCCCTATAAGGGCCCGATGGACCGTTCCTGAACTTCCCTGAACTGCTCGGCCCGACCCGAGACGCCCCGACCGGATCCCACCTGATGGTTTAGTAAAGGATAACTAAAACCACAGCAGGAGCGTCTCAGCAAAAACACACAACAAAAATGAAAGGATGATCAGACAAGAACAATGACAAAACATACCTCCACATCACCAATATCATCAACAAGCATATGTAGAGCAGAACTTCACGGCAAAGAAATCAGAATCATTATTCACTTGTTTTGGAACATCGATAAAAGTCAGCCTCTTTGCAATAGTCACCTAGTTAGGCTGCTTGCTCGCTTTGTATGCAGCCTTGCCGTACACCTCCTCGAGCAACCCAACAAATCTCTTGATCTGCAGGAAATGCCAAAATAAGATGAAGTCAAAAACATGTTAACCAAAATAGTTAGGTTTGGGTACATAAAAGGTATACTTGCATACGATCCAACTAAACAAATACGAGAAGTTCAACTATCAAATGATAGTCAGTTCAAGCAGTATTACCAAAACAGAGACAGAAAACATATTTTGTCAACACAAGCCATAGTAAACTTCGTGTCAAACAAGCAAATATGAAAGGAGGTTCAGGCTAAGAAACACTCACGATATTTTGGCAGTTTCTATGGAAACTTGTTCGCGACGTTCCCTTATTGCTGTAAGGTAGTGAATCAAGGATGTCAATGCTCCCACGATATCTAGTCAGCACATACACACTATAGTGCGCCATTGTGCTAATTGGCTTGAATAGTATAAAAAAACCTGCCAAGAATGAAAGAAACGGTGAACGCGAACTATAAAGCATAGGTATTGAACAACCGGGATGAACACAAGCTTCTTGACAAACTCAGCAAAAGGATGTACATAAAATTAAAAAAACAAAGAGTTATGAAAACCTAACCAGCTTTGCGTTAAGAAGGTTTTCTCCCTTGCGAACAAACATTGGGAGGAGTTTAGCCGAATTTTGTGCATCAAACTTTGGAACTGTTGCAGCGAAGAAATCATACTCCAGGCAGTACTGTGCATTCACAAAAACACAATTAAAACACCTCCCAAATGCCAGAACAACAAAACTAGAGCAAAAAAGGGAGATATGGATGCAAAGAACTAAAACCTGTATGAAGTAGGGACTGAGTACAACCCTGTCAGCACTAGTGAATATCTCAGAGGTCTCCGGATTATCCTTCCACAAATTTATGAGATAATCCATTATGTCTCCTTCCATCTGCTGCCCTTCAGCTAAAAGGGTATAAAGGACACGTCCCGTGAGGTCAATCACATTACCAGGGATGATAAACATGCAGTAGCTTGTGCTGTAGATTTAAAAGGATGGAAAAAATTATTAGAAGATCAAACACAATAGCAAACAGAAGTTCAGATACTATAACTCAAAAGGCAAAGGGGAGATAAACAGAAGTTCAGATACTACAACAACCGAAGTTCAGACACTATAACTCCAAGGCAAGGGAGAAATGAATAGAAGTCCACATACTACAACAACACAAGTTCAGACACAAAGTAGCATCTCTGGCAGCAACAAAGTTAAGAAGAAGAAAAGTCACTCAGAATACTTCTCTAGACCCTCTTCACTAAGCACATACTGTCTCAACTTCTGGGCCTCGGATAGATGAGGGTAACTGTATTTTTTTAGGGGAGCGACAACACAACGCCACTTCAAAGGCAATCTTGATGCTCGCTTGGAGGTAGTTATGTTTCCAGACTGAACTCCCGGTTTCCTCCCGGTGATGACATCATTCTTCCCACCTCTCCTAGCAACAGTACCAGCAGCAGATTTACCATTCTTCGGGTAAGCAATCTTTTCAAAATCATCATCAGACGAAATCACTTCTGCTTCGGCTGCTTCGACTACACCAACCTTCCTGGAGCAAGGGGTTCTTGGAGTACCACAAATACCACCAGCCTGCTTCCCCAACTTGGAAGGAATAAGGGTTCGAGGTCTATCATCTTCTATCAGAGTTGTACTCATCGATTCCTCCCTAGGCTGGTATTCCCGTGACCCGACGAACGAGTAGTGGTAATCGGTCAAGTCCAGCGGATCCACTGTCAAAGAAAAGGAGGAGAAAAAACACCATTAAATATAACTGAAGTTTAGGCACAGCACAAATGTGCAGTCCAACTAAAATATAGATGACATGGTTACTACTCAAGCTGATCTAAAAAATTTAGTTGCATTTAAAAACTAAAATAAGTTCAGGCACAACCAAAGGTACAGTTCAAGATAAACTAATGAACTGGAAAACATTCAACTACAGCTAACAAAAGCATAGAAAGGCATCATCTCTGAAGTTCAAGTAGAAAAAATGCTCGTGTCCAAGTAAGCAATGGAAGGAAAGAAAATACTGAAACAAATCACATAAGCACAATATAAAATATAAAAAATGAAGTTCATGTACAAGGAATGCTCCTCTCCATTTGAAACCAGAAGCTAGCATGATCTCAAGCAGAAGTTCAAGTTCAAGAAAGAATGAAGTTCATGTAGAATAAAGATGCAGTATAGGTAAGCAGTCCAAGTTACAAGACTTACATGTGTAGTAGCCAAACAGAGCTTGGAAGTCTGTCTCAAACAGGTTGGAAGAAGCGATTGAGTACAGCCACGTCTTCCCAATATCCGTGATATTTTCATGGGAGTAGTTTGCAAGAACCCCATCATGAAACGAATTAACATTCGTAAGCATGAAGAATCCGCAGTCGATACTGCAATTAAACACAAAAAAGAACAGTGTTAGAACAAAAAAGAAAGCCAACGAATAAAACAAGTCGCACCTTACGTACAACTACAGTTAAACAGAAGTGATAGAGACAAAGAGGAACTCATACTTTTTATTCTGCTGGGGGACATCAATCCAATTCAAAAGGAAATGGTCAATAGTAACTGGGTTGAAGGGTGTCTCCCTGTCGTTGTTGGCATCGTTCCAAAGCTTCTTGATGTTATCAGTCATCCACCGAAATAGGGGTACCGCACAGTCATCTTCTGGTCCATACCGGGAGTCGAGAAGCTGGAACCTTGAATTCTTCAGGTCAAGGAATATCGACACCCAATGACCGACACCACCCATGGAAGCAGGAATCTCAAGCGGGTCAAAAGTGGGGAAAACAACCTGGAGCAACATAAACATGTATCATTGAAAACTGAAAATTGATATCAAACGGTACAGAGAAAAATAAAACAATACAAACATAGTGGATCACAATGCAAAACTAATAGAGAGGCAAAGAACAAGATATTCCATATCAAATCATGTGCATCCATGCTATCTGGACTAGTCGCCAATAAGTACTTCCTCACACGGGAATCAAATTGACCTATGAAAATCTTGTCCTAAAATAATGCATACAACACCAACATATGAAAAATACAAAAATGAGGCAAACAAGTTTTAACTAAAAAATGGTAAGGAACAAAACGGAAAAGAAATCACTATATGGTTGACTTACACAAACCCAATACGGCAGGATGAGTTTGTCTGATCCCTGGTACTTCGCACATAGACAGTAGAGTGCAACCTCAACCACATTAGATTGAAGCATTTCGCGAGGAGCAAAAGATATTGCGACATCTTCAACAGAAACTGCACACTCATTGTTTTGTAACATAATCATTGATCTAAAACAAGCAAACAGAAAGTAAAAGAAGTTCAGCATCAGGAACTTAGGAAGTTCATAACACATGTAAGCCCAAAAGTTCAGCTACATCACAATAGGCAGTACAAAAAGGCCAGAAGTTCGGCACTAGATAAGTAAAAAATAGAAGTTCAGCAACATAGAATAAAGAAGTTCAGGTATGAAACCACAGGCAATTCACGGGGGGTATATGGATGTAAAAATTGAACAGCTGCACTCACCTCTTAGAACGAACATTCTTAAGCCTAGTTACACTGAAATAAAAGTCATTAACCTTCTTTCAGACGACAGCAAGGTCACTATCTGCTCAGCAAAAACAAATAGCAATTAAGAGGAACATCTCAAGCACATAGATTCACAACAATTTAATTAATAGCAACATTCAAACACAAGCACATCTCAGCATTACAAACACCCCCCACATACAAAATAGGTTCACTAAACTTTATTTAACAACCCACACGACAAAGAACTAAACCAGAAGTTCAACTTGCACCACACAGGCAGTTCATAGGGATATCATGGACAAAAATAAAGAACAAAAGGGACGGGGATGGGGAAAGAAGAGAGAAGCATGCTCCTCTCTTTATGGATTCTTGCCTAGACCAGTGGCAGCAGTGGAATGATCAACCTCCGCTTCATAGATATCGCTTTCAGTCTCTTCATCATCATCTCCAGTTGACATAGCAGCATCGTCGGCAAGGACACCACCAGCAGCTGGAGCAGCTGGAGAATCTGAAACAACAAAAACCATTGGCTCTCCAGCACTAGGAAGAGTTGGAGAACCAGCATCAACATCAACTGATGGCTCTGCTGCAGGAGACTTCTCCTGGCCTGCAGCAGCACTACCACCAGTCTCAACAACACCCTCAACTGGATCTTCCTCCAAAATGATATCTCCAGCTGCCCTGCCCTGCTCAGCATCAGAAACCTTAGCTGCCTTTCCTTGCTCAGCATCAGAAACCTCAACTGCCTTTCCCTGCTCAGCATCAGAAACCTCAGCGCCAATGGACGACTGAGGTTCAGTCGGGTCCACCCCGTCGGAGCAGCCGGTGCGTGACACAGACTTGTCTGCAACCTTCTCTGGAGGAACACTAGCATCATCATTCTGCGGCAAGAACAGAAAGTCATTACAAAGGGCCACATAGTGATAATAATGCACCACAAACAAGTAAAATAAAATAATGAGACAAATGGACAAGATAAATGGTAGCTTATTTTCACTGCCATGAACCTCATCAACTAATACATCACTAGAGGGACAAGGTTCATGCACAGGGGCAGCTTCATGGACAGGATCAGATTCATGCACAGGTAAAACATCCTCCTTAACCCTAGCACCATCATCAACAGTCTACAAAATAATCATGTAGAAAACAAATACCTAATCAGCAGAAGTTCATGTTACATAATCAAAGAAGCTGAGCTATCACAACTGACACATAATGGAAGTCCAAATACAGTAAACATAGCAGATCAGATATCAAATTACTATTAAGATACAAAATAAAACAAAAAGGGCCAGTCATAGAAGTTCAAGTGCTGTAGCACTTGAAGTTCAGGTTCTATAAACAGAGAAGGTCACCTAGGAAACACTAGTACTAAAAAGAAAAAAGACTAGAAAATAATCATGTAGAAAACAAATACCTAATCAACAAAAGTTCATGTTACATAATCAGAGAAGGTCATCTATCACAACTAACACATAATGGAAGTCAAAATACAGTAAACATAGCAGATCAGATATCAAACTACCATAAGATACAAAAAGGGAACAAAAAGGGCCAGTCATCGATGTCGTAGAAGTTCAGGTGCTGTAGCACTTGAAGTTCAGGTTCTATAAACAGTGAAGGTCACCCTATGACTACAAAACAGTAATAACTGAAAGCTAACAATGAACACTAGTGCAAAAGAAATATCAAAAGCCAACATAAACAAACCTCTTCGGTATGCTCCACATGGCCTCCATCACGACCCAAACGAACGGAATCCTGCCTCTGAATCTCTCTCACAACAACACTTGCCTCATCTTCAAAAGGCTTGCAACGGGCATCCTGCATTTCCTTGAACAGCACAAAGCTAGCCCGGAGGTGGGAAGTGCTCTCACGAAGCTCAGCAAGATATTTAGCTTCAATCAACAAAAGCTCCTTCGAAGACTCAGCATCAAAACCGTGGCCAGGAGGAAGAATCCCATCCATGCGACTAAGACGCTCAAGCGTTGTCGGAACACAAGCCATCTCTCCACAAACAGTTTCCAGAAGTCCATCAATCCTAGCAAGGGAAAGATTGGTAGCATCAAACAAACTCTCAGAAGAAACGCCATCTGCAGCACTCATACGGGCAGGAGAACCTCCTAGATCTACAGGGGGGGGCACCAGAGTTAACATCCCACGAGAATTCAAATCTCGGAGAAGTTCCACTACCTAGGCCGGCGGCACGATGCATAGTAAGACAGGACGTTCGATACGCATAAAGAACACAACCTCAGCCTGTGTCTTCCACTTCATACAAAAACAAAAGTCAACGCGTCAGAAAACAAATGAAGGAGCATGGAAACAAAAGTTAGTACAAGAAGTTCAAGTTAAACTACACAGGAAAGAATGATGCATAGAAACACTCATAGGCAGTCTCCCAAACACCCAGTTGGCTGGGTTATCATCACCTTTCTTGAACAAGTCAGCCGCAACGAGCTCAAGAAGATTGGCCTGATCCATGAAATTGATGCGAGGGGTCCTCAAGTCAACATTACGCGTCTTGACAATGATAAGGCAATCCAGGTACATAAGAAGCGTCGTGATGGCACAACCTGTGACAACTTTTCCTCTACTAGTACCTTGCTGATACCTAACAACAGCACTTCGAATGTCATCAACAACCAACTGGCAGTAGTCCATATCTGCCATATCCTCAAACACAAGATTCTCAGCCATTGTTGCCTCCCTGGACACTCGTGTAGACGTTCTAGGGAAACCACCTTCATGAAAACAATCAGGTAAAACACCTGCAGAGCAAGATCATCCTTCGTCTCATCCTTCACAAGTTCCGCGAGGATATTTCACAAATCCTTTGTGTTGATGTCGTCACTCCTAGCGTACCCAAGCTTGCCCTTCAACCTCATAACAGCATCATCAAACCCATCACTCGAGGGCCTAGGAGGGGTACAATTACCTTGAGGGAATCCAAACAGATGGTGAATAGCATCACTTGTAATACGCAGAACCTTGTTCGCCTCACCCATGTCTAGGATCATGGTTGCAGGGTCAATCCTCATGTAGATGTTGCCCATCAAAGGACGAGAAATGTTGGAATCAACCTTCAAGTCAAACACACAACCAAAACCAGCCTTGATAACCCTCGTCTTGTGCCTAAGCTGTAGCATTTTCGCACACATCTTGACCTCTCTTAGTGAGCAGCAAACCTTCTTGTTAAAATGTTTCGCCTCATCTCCTCCTTGGTCACATACTTCAGGAGCTTTGCATCCTCTCTTCCTCCTCTCAGGCCGCTCCACAAGCTGATACTGAAAAAAATGAGATACACAAGCTACACCAAAATTCCACTAATGCCTACAAAATTACACACGCAGTACATTTCAGAAGTCCAACTATGTCTACATAGGCAGTACAACCATGTATGACCAAAAGCTAACATGCTTTCAAAATGTTGGAAATTTACAAAGCAAAAGTTCAACCATGTACACCAAGGAAGTAATAAAACATGTATACCAACAAGTTAAGCTAATTTCTTCATGTATATATCCAGAAGTCCAACTATGTACACAAAGGCAGTAATACCATAAAAGCAAAGCAAATCGGCTAATTTATTCGTCTATATGGAGCAGAAGGTCAGCTGTGTACGCCAAGGCAGTGCTAAAAACACAAAAACTACAACAATAGCGACAAATGCTCTAAAAAGCGGTAAACATGAGACATTCATACCTGATTAGCGGCAGCATCATCGTCGTTGTCGTGCTCGTCATCAGCGTTGAAATCAACATCATCCTTGTCCTCTGGATTAGCACGAGAACGCTTCTTCTCACCCTTGTTGACCTTTGCAGGTGCAACCTTGCGCTTGACGCCGCATTTCTTCCCCTTACCAGATGCAGCAGCACCAAGCGGAGAAGGTGTAGGTGCGGCAGTGGCAAGCACACGAGGACTACGGCATGGCGTACCACCAAGGCCTAGACCTTCATCTTCAGAAACTTCTGCAGGCCTTGAAACACGTGGGCTCCTCCGAGGAGTAACTTCACCAACTAGATGCTTCCTCGCAGCGGTCTTCTTGATTTTCTTCTTAACAGGGACAATTGTGCCATCAGTGCCACCCGACACGTCTTCCTCAACCATGAGCTCAGCCGCATGAACAGATCCAGAAACATCAGAACCTTTCTGAAGGCGGTCCACCCTATTCTTCTCAAAATCTTCTTGCTTCTTCCTCTTATGTTCGTCCTCTAGAAGAAGCTGAAGAGGGACATCCTCAGGTTGCATGACAGGTTCAGTGCCATCAACAGACTGCGATTGTGTCTCAGACATCTGAAGAGAGCACAAAGGATCCGGAATGGAATCACAACCTTTGACTGACGGGGCCCCCTGCTCAGCAGCAGCAGGGTTTCTGATAAATCCAACTCAGATAAAACTTCGTTGATGGTGTTCACACCTTCCTCCTCTGTGGACACATCTGCAAAGAACACAAAAAATCAAAGCAAAAAATAAAAAAAGTCAGGAACAAAAACAAAAACAACCACCGGGAACAAGTTTGAAAAACATGGCTCGAGAATTTAAAATGAAAAGAAAAGGGGTTTCACATACTAGATGAAGCAAGAGCTGCAGAAGCAAGATCCTCGAGGCTTGAAAATTTCTCAAGGCTCGAAGCAACCTCAGCAATCACAACCAAAGGAAAAATGGGTGATTTAGCCACATCAGATATTGGAGCATTAGTATTAACTTCTGAAGCTCCATCTTGATCGCATGCATTTTTTCAGAACTATTCAACTCATCACCAACTACAAAAAAATGCAAGTAAAAAGGCAGCCGAGTTCTAATCCGCAATCCTACACCAAAAGGGACTTCTACTTTTACATCAACGTCCAATACCCAGAAGTTCAACAATACCTAACAAAGCAGTAAACACAACAAAACAATCTAAAATTTACATACTAAATATAAAAACAATCTACACAAGAGGGGCTACTACATACAAGATTAATGCCAGAAGTTCAACAATATATAACAAAGCAGTAAAACAAAAGGTGCATAACAGAAGTTCAACCAGATTTCATTATAAACAAACAATAATTAAAACCAGATGTTCAACTACGTGACCCAAGAAAGTAGCACATAAAAAAGATGTAGCATGACCACAAATAGTATTTCACAGGCAAACTAAATATCAATACCATGAACATGATAACAAGAAAACAAAAAACAAAGACATACACTATAAATATGAAATGGCACACACATAAACTATGTGTAAAATGCGTACACATAAACTTTGTTAGAAGTTCACACTATTAAGAATGGCAGTCCAACAAGAAAACCAAGTGAAGATATGGGCAGACATATATAACAATACTACTATTTAAAATACAAGATCCAACTACATTAAGATACCTGGAGAATGTTTTGAAGCCATGACAGCATAAACGCCTTGATGTATGCAACTCCAAACACTAGAACAACCTGCTAAAAACAGGGGATTGATTCCATATAGTTAGCAAGTAGAAAATCATACAACAAAATACAAAAAAGAAACTGAATCAAACCCTAGGATGAAACAACTAGAACCAACAAGTATGAAAAGATGAACAGTAGCACATACAGGCAGGCACAACAACAAAAAATATCCATAAAGTAACTAGAATGTTACAGATATAATCTAGACTTTGAAATCCATAGCACTAATGCAATCAGATACAACAGATCCAACATCAACAATCACCCCACACCCTCTGTGACATGCATCTGACTGCTAAAATCAACAAAGGGGAAATGAAAATCCACACACAAGCATCTCACAAACAAATCTGACCACGAGAGAATGCAATCCAACCACCACACGCACAAGAACCCTACCTAATCTCCCACTGTCGGTGTCAAAACAAGCGGATCTCGGGTAGGGGGTCCCGAACTGTGCGTCTAGGAGGATGGTAACAAGAGACGAGGGACACGATGTTTTTACCCAGGTTCGGGCCCTCTTGATGGAGGTAAAAACCTATGTCTTGCTTGATTAATATTGATGATGTGGGTTACAAGAGTAGATCTACCACGAGATCAAGGAGGCTAAACCCTAGAAGCTAGCCTATGGTATGATTGTTGTTCGTCCTATGGACTAAAGCCATCCGGTTTATATAGACACCGGAGAGGGCTAGGGTTACACAGAGTCGGTTACAATGGTAGGAGATCTACATATCCGTATCGCCAAGCTTGCCTTCCACGCCAAGGAAAGTCCCATCCGGACACGGGACAAAGTCTTCAATCTTGTATCTTCATAGTCTTGGAGTCCGACCGATGATGGTAGTTCGGCTATCTGGACACCCCCTAGTCCGGGACTCCCTTAGTAGCCCCTGAACCAGGCTTCAATGACGACGAGTCCGGCGCACATATTGTCTTCGGCATTGCAAGGCGGGTTCCTCCTCCGAATAATTTATAGAAGATCGTGAACACCGGGATAGTGTCCGGCTCTGCAAAAATAAATTCCACATACCACTGTAGAGAGAATAATATTACACCAGATCAATCTGCTGACGTATTCTGCGGCGTGACGTCACACCATTTCCAAGCCTTTACTCGAATTGTTTTTATTGTTCCACCTCAGCGCGTTTAGCGAGGCGGTTTCCTTGGCACGTCTTGTCGAAGCAGAGATAGTGTTCCCCTTATTCTGGGATTCCCATCAATACGGACGTGGGTAACCCAACCGTGCCCGTTGCCACGCCCCCTCCATAGAAGGCGGGTTCCAAACGGTCACGGGGACGGCTCTTGGTATTCTTCCTCTTTATAATGAGACCAAGGCCCGTTCTTTTTATTCAATCCTCTATCGAATCCGCCCCTCTCCCTGAGTTCCAACACCCAGGGCTCCGAATTCAGGTACCTTCGATCCTCGACAATGTCCGGTCCTGATCTACGAGGCCGGTGGATGCCCTCCTCCGTAATGGAGGAGGACGTGCTAAAGCTGAGAGATGCCAGGTACTTAACCTACGAGATTTCGCATAGGCTGCCTGCCCGAGGGCAAGTTATCCCAACTCCCGAGCCTGGCGAGATTGTCGTGTTCATGTCTCACTTCCGTCGGGGTTTAGGCTTCCCGACGGATCCTTTCATGAAGGGGCTCATGTTTTACTATGGGCTGGAATTCCACGACCTGGCTCCGGAGTCCATCCTCCATATCTCATCATTCATTGTCGTCTGTGAAGCCTTCCTCCGCACTACCCCTCACTTCGGCTTATGGCTCAAAACCTTCAACGTGGAGCCGAAGATGATTGAGGGGCGTCAGGCAGAGTGCGGCGGGGCGGTTATAAGCAAGTGGGCCGAAGCTCCATGGCCCAAGGGCTCTTTCCAAGAGGAGCTCGGCTTGTGGCAACAGGAGTGGTTTTATATCACCGCTCCCCGGGGCAGCAGGCAGAAGCCGCCGCCCGTCTTTCGCTCGGGCCCTCCACAGCAGCTGACGTCATGGGTCAACAAGGGGCGTGACTGGGGGCCGCCCAAAGACATCCCCCTGTTGCAAGACCGGATTCGAGTCCTCCAAGAAAGGGAGATCAATCTGGTCGCAGTGGTGCAGGTCATGTTGATCCGGCGCCTACTGCCCTGCAAACGTCGCCCCCTCCGTCTGTGGGAATTTAATCTGGAGGGGCCGCGAGCTCTTCAACACTTCATGGGTTTGACTCCCATTGAGATGTATAAACTGTTCTTCGGATCGCAAGAGACGCATCCGGAATTGACCGAGGACGCTGGCCTAAGCTGCAATCGCCCGGATACTCAAGTAAGTAGCCCTGTGTCCGAACACACCATCCATTTATTTATCGTGAGCTTGCCTTTTAACCAGCTATCCCTGGACAGGAGTGGATAGCGCAAGCACAATTGATACGGTGTCCGGTCCCCCTCCTTGAGACCACGCAGGATCCCGTGTTAATCAAAATGTTGGAGGTCGCACCTTCGAATGAGGGCAAAGGGGGGCACGGGGAAACTGTCACCTCTGCCAAGGAGGCGTTTAGTAAGGGAGGATCCGAGAGTCCCTCCTTCCAGGGGGAGAAGAGGAACGCTTCCGAAGACCCGGAGGCCAAGGCCTCAAAGCGGGGAAAGGAATCTGTACCGGAAGGTCCTGCGCCAGAAAGTGCCCCGGCCGTACTGTCTCCTCGGAGGAATCAGCCCTCTAACAAGCCGTAAGTGAAAAGGGGGATCTTAATATTATCAGACACCCCTGCTTAATGTATAAAGGTAACGAAGTTTTTACCTCATAGTTCGGATCCCAGCCCATCTCAGCACGGCTCATCTTCGGGAGACCTGCGTCCGGAGATGATGGAAAGCGAAACGCCTTCATCTGCTGCCCCGTCGTGCGGGTCGGACGACCCCGAGTTGTCGTCACGGAGGGTCTCCCCGAATCCGGCGGGACCGGAGAGTTTGGCGCCCATTGGAGTACGGCCGGTGGAGCTGCAGGATTTGCTTAAGAGGGCGTCCATCTTAGAAGATCACCGCACATTAATGGGTGATGTGATTGAGAGGATCTCGTCCGCCGAAACCGGGTTGTATGAGGCCGTCGGAAGTTTACTGACGGGATTTGAGGTACGCAAAAAATGACATACCTGTTGACAGTTTTGCACATGAAGTGCGCCCTGTATAGATAGTAGCCCCCGAGACTTGGTATGCTGTCGAAAACGACAGCGTGCCTAGGATCGTAATCTCGGTTATTAACTGTCGCCTTTCCCATGCAGGTGGCGGAACGTTCGGTGGCCAGCCGGACTGATGAATTTGCCGAGCTGAAGAAGCAACTCGACGCTGCAGATGCGGACATCTCGCTGGTCAACAGACGACTTGATGAGTCACAAGGTATGTGGTTGCCCCGCGGTTGGTTAGTAAGGGAGCTGACGCCCATTCCTTACAAATTGTATGCTTAGATGCAGATGGTGCTGCTGCTGTGGAGGACCTTCGAGCAGAACTTGCTCGGGCCAAGGAGCAAGCCAGAAAGAGCGAGGCGGCTGCCTTGAAGGCAGCGGAAGGGCTAGAAGCCGAGAAGGCTGCTCACTGCCGAAGCAGGGAGGAGATGGCTGGAGTGGCCATGAAATTAAGAGTTGCTACCGACCGCCTGGAAGTTCTTGAAGGAGAACACCGAGCGGAGCAAGAGGACCTGAAGAAGGCCGATGCCGAGGCCAAGGATGCCCGTAGTGCGATGCGGGCTATGAAGGAGGAACTGCGTCAGGTCGGAGACATTATGGCTGGAAAGCCCTTTATGCTGCGTAGGAAGTTTACGGATCCGAAGTATGCTCAGCTGGGCCGATTGTACGGTGCGGAGGATCCTTATTTGGACTTGGCAGCGAGTGCGGCTGATGCAGTCGTGCACTTTCGAAGCCAGGAGGATCATGAAATGAAGAGCTTTTTCTGGTCTCAATTCCATAGTCTGGAGCGTCCACTTCCGTTGAGTGATCGGCTGGTTGAGTGGGCTGAGCTGAATAGATTGTCCGGACTGGCCATGACGGATGTGGTAACTCATCTGTGGCCGAAAAGGCCCAAGCCGAAGAGTTATTTTGGCTTGTTGCAGCAATTCCTTGGGGCAGTGCCGCATATTAAGGCGATGAAGCGGTCGGCATGCATAGAAGGTGCGCGGATCGCTCTCGCCTGTGGTAAAACATACTGGGCAGAGATGGATGCCACCGCTGTTGCATCCCGGGGTTCGGACAAAAGCCGATTCCCCACCGAGCATTACTTTGAGGAAGTCCTGCAGGGCGCTCGTATAATAGAGTCACAGTGCTCGAAAGATGTTATGTTTGAATGACATGTATGATTTCTAAGATCATGTTTATAATGCAATGACTTTTTATACTTGTGTGTTCAAGTATTGAACTATCTCCTGTGCGGCCGTATATGTATGTATAATCTGAAAGATGGCAGTCTTTGGCTTCAGCCCCCACGCACATGGTGCGGGGGTGTTTGCAAAAAGAAAAACACTTTTTCACACTTAATCCAACGTCTTGGTCCTTTTAAGGAGATGATAGCATAGCAAACTAGGCAACCGGACTATAATGCTTTATCACTTTCACTTAGCCATAGGAGCTCGAATGTGGGGCTACTATATAGCCCCTGATGGCACCGCGCTTCTCCAAACTTGGGGCACGTATGTGCCTGACCGGGAAGCGTTCCTTCGTCAAAGCGGAGGAATTCTAAACATTCCAATGGTCGATCGAGTGGTTGACCAGTCTCTCGCTATATCATGACAGTCAGTTTTCGGCTTTCTCTACTGAGGTGCTCTCCCGGCCGAACCAGGGCACAATTGCAGTAGTTCTCCTGGTGCCGCGTTAGCCGATGATACGGAACGTAAGGCAGCAAAACACAGGAGCCGGGAAAACCCAACATTTGACCAAAGACATGATTCAGAGCTGATGCATATAAAGCCTAACTCGAGACGCCGAACACTCCCTGAGGTGTTCGGTCTTTATGATATCGGGCAGAATAAAGCCCTAAGCCCCTAGTGTCCAGGTACAGGCGGGAACTTCTGACGCGGCTGATGCCAAAACGCCAGCCTCCTCCTCGGCTCTGGTAGGAAACCGGGGGATGTGTATCAACAAGAGACAGTGAGAAAGGTTTACGCAGGGTCTTAATCTGAAAAGAATCCTTGCAACGGGTCCCTACTGCACGTCTGCGCCTGTGTCTATGTTGTGCTGTATCCTGGACGGGTGTAGCACGTGCTTCATCTGTAAAAGAGAAGGACTTAATTTCTAAGAAATATCGTGCAAAAAATGTATCAAAATAAAGTATAATTTGGAAGATGAAGAAAGTTGAGATTTATTAGCTTTCATCATTTATGCGCGCGCCCCCCTAAAAAAAGGGGTATGCGGCTGGGAAGCCCCTTGTTAAGTTACACCGGACTCGTCTAACCAAGGTCTAGATGACCTGTTTTTAGGGGCTTTGACCTGCAAGGTCGGAATAATGTGTGGCTGTCTAGGCAGCCGCACATTCTCCGTGGTCGAGAGACACCTGGAGTTTTAAGAATATGCCACGTGGACCGGGAATTTTTAAGCGTAAGAGACGCGTAATGTGGTATAGCATTAAAGCGGGCAAAAGTTGCACGCCCCAGTAGTGCTTAAGGGCTACTGCTAAATGGGGCGATGGAGGGTGAGCTTTTCGCGACGGAGGTTATCGGATGAACCGAACACGACCCCTAGTGGTACAGAGCCTATAAAACCGGCTGAAAAGGCCTGGCGTCACTCCTTTGAAGGAAGTGCTTGCTATAGCGAATTTTGGTGGTTTCTATCCCCAGTCTGCGGACGGTGTCCTGGTATAGCAGGGGCCGCGCTGCGTGTTATCACGTGAAGTGAGTTCACTGTTTTGACTTCTAATGGGAAAGTCTTTTGGTTTCCGGTGCGCTGCTTTTGGGTTTTGTCACTTTCACTTGGTGTGTCGAGCCCTTTGTGTTCGGCGTTAAGTCGGCCGGACTGCTTGAAGATCCAACAATCTCTGTGGGTATGGTTTGCAGGCTTCCCGGAGGTACCGTGTATTTGACACAGTCTATCCTGTATCTTGTTGAGGTTGGATAGCTCGTCACTGTTATCCTTTAAGGGCAGTGTTTTGTTGTTCGGCCGAGAGCTTTTGAATCCGGCGTTGACCGCCGTACTATTTGGGCCATTCTCCTTATTCCGGCGCTGATCTTTTTTGCGTCGTGATTTCCCATTTCCATCCCTGATTTCGGATGTACTCGGGTCGCTGGTGCTGCATCTAGCCAACCAGCTGTCTTCCCCCGCGCAAAAGCGGGTCATGAGACTTGTTAGTGCGGCCATTGTTCTTGGTTTTTCCTGGCCGAGGTGTCTGGCGAGCCATTCGTCTCGGACATTGTGTTTGAAGGCTGCTAAGGCTTCAGCGTCCGGACAGTCGACTATTTGGTTCTTTTTAGTGAGGAACCTGTTCCAGAATTTGCGTGCTGATTCTCCGGGCTGTTGAGTTATGTGACTTAAATCATCTGCATCCGGAGGCCGGACATAAGTCCCCTGAAAATTTGCTCGAAACGCATCCTCAAGCTCTTCCCAACTCCCTATCGTATTTTCTGGGAGGCTTTTAAGCCAATGCCGGGCCGGACCTTTGAGCTTGAGGGAAGGTATTTTATGGCATGGAGATCGTCTCCTCTTGCCATGTGTATGTGTAGGATATAATCCTCAATCCAGACTCCGGGGTCTGTTGTTCCGTCGTATGCCTCTATGTTTATGGGTTTAAATCCCGCTGGAAATCCATGATCCAGTACCTCGTCGGTAAAACATAGTGGGTGTGCGGTGCCCCTGTATTTGGGTGTGCCGTTGTCTTCAAATGCTCGTCTGGTTGTGTTACTTCCTGGAGTCTTCTTTTTTGGCCCATAGATAGACCTGGCCGGGTTATCCTTTTTCTGAAGATCTTTATGCTGATCATGTGCCGGCTTGTGTGTGGCGCCCCGTGTTGCTCTTGGCCTGTCATCTGGTCATCTATCCGGCCAGGCGGCCCCTTTCTTTTTTGACTGCGGGGGCTCGAAGGCCTCCTCGTCAAATTCGGGCAACAACTTGCGCTTCGGGTAGCTCTTTGTCTGGTGACTAGTGCCATATTTATCTGAGGTGTTGAGTACTTTGCTCCATCTTATTCTGAGTGTGTCTTCCGCTGTTTTGAGCTTCCGCTTTTGCTTCTTCAAACTTCTTGCAGTGGCGACGAGCTTGTTATGGAGATTCATATGCTCTAGTGATGTGAGATCATCTTCGCCGGGGATGGGTTGCTTGTCCGGTTCATGTCCGGCTAGCTGCTTGTTGACGTGTGCGTCGTCCACTGCTTCGCCCTGCTCTAGGGCCGGGTCCATATGGGTACCGTTGTCACACCCTAGCTAGTTCATGCATTAGAGTGTTGCATCATGTCTATTTTTCTCAACAGAAACTTGAAATGGGGATGACAGAACCCCCATCCCCCTCTGAAACCAACTAGGGTTTACTAAAAATATTTTCAATGAACCTGAAATGCCCTTCTAAAATGTCCATCAATTTTGTCTTGGTTCAGAACCTCTGCCAAAAGTGGTGCTCAATTTTCTAGGTCATCCTAAGGTTTTTGAATTAAATCATAAGTATTTGAGTCTGGGCATTTAAATTATATAAATTATTTTAAATGCTCAAATATTTCCAAACTAAAATGTTCCATGCTATATATATTCCAGCTAGTGGCCATGAGCAGTTTGGGAAATTTAGGAGTTGTTTAGGTATTTTTTAGTAAGTCCACAAAGTTACAGAATAATTAAAAAAGATAAATAAGAGAGAGAGTGAGTGAACTAACCTGGCAGCCCGCTTGGCAAGCCCACCTGCCGGCCCAGCCCAGCAGCCGCTCCAGCGAGCTGCTTGCCTTCGCCAGGCAGGCAGGTGCTCGACGGCGATGCCAGCGCGTGCCACGCAGCTGGCCGCCGCCCTGCTTCACCCCCTTGCCTCGCTGCTGGCCTGGATGAGCTCCACGTCGAGCCTCGCACCCCGTGGACAGACCCATTCGCCCCCAGCTCCTCTCCCTCGCTGTCCCGCACCACGGCCGACGCCACCGCACCCGCACCGTCGACGTAGTCGTGCTCTCTGTCGTCCCCGCGCCGCGCCACCGTGTCCAGGAGCTCCGCCGCCCTCCTCTCCTTCAAGCTAGTCGAGCCCCGAGCGCTCGCGTGCCCCGAAGTCACTGCACCGACCTCGCCGACTCCGCCATCACCAAAGATCCCCTTCGCCGTCGCCGCCGCACCAGCTCGTCCCCGACCGCGCCGTCTGGTTCCTCGAGATCGCCGTGAGCCCAGCTACCTCTCCCCCCTTTCCTCTCTCGTTCTCATGCACCACAGCGAGCGCACGGAGCTTCACCGCACGCACCGCCGCCGAGCTCGTCGCCGACGTGTCTCCGGCCAACCAGATATGTGCAACTAGATAGTCATATCCCACACATACCAAGCATTTCAATCATACACACAATATGCTCGATATGTGCAAATACAACAAGGAATCACAACATGACTCTACAACACAAGAACTTTATTTAAGGGCTCAGAGAGCCATACATAGCATACACACAAGTATGGGTCACACGACCCACATTCAAGTCATACAGACATACAAGCCAACAGCGGAAGTAACGTGTCTGAGTACAGACAACTAGTGAAATAAAAGAGGCTTGGAAAGCCTGGCTATACTACGTGGTCCTTCACAAGCTCAGGATCACCACCTGGGCCTCGGTCTACTCATCGATGTCAACGTCTACGAAGAACCCATCAGAAGGGGTTGCAGCGTCTTCTGAAAAATGTAAATTAAAGCAACATGAGTACAAAGGTACTCAGCAAGACTTACATCAGATCCTACATACATGCACATTATCAAGAAGGGTTGGTGGGGTTATTGCAGCAAGCCAGCTTTGACTCTTGGCTAAGCTATCCTACGATACACCAACTTGAAATAGTTTTGCGCACACGAGTCCACTACTCACCACTTCAATACACCACCGAGGATCCACCTCTGTCATCCTACGGAAGAGTCATCCTCGGCACTCACGCTTATCTTGAGATTTTTAGTAGTATCCATTTACTTGTCTATGAACTGTATAGGCAACCAAGTAGCTGAGTCCGCGGCAAAGGACTACTTGGTTGCCTATACAGTTCATAGACAAGTAAATGGATACTACTAAAAATCTCAAGATAAGCGTGAGTGCCGAGGATGACTCTTCCGTAGGATGACAGAGGTGGATCCTCGGTGGTGTATTGAAGTGGTGAGTAGTGGACTCGTGTGCGCAAAACTATTTCAAGTTGGTGTATCGTAGGATAGCTTAGCCAAGAGTCAAAGCTGGCTTGCTGCAATAACCCCACCAACCCTTCTTGATAATGTGCATGTATGTAGGATCTGATGTAAGTCTTGCTGAGTACCTTTGTACTCATGTTGCTTTAATTTACATTTTTCAGAAGACGCTGCAACCCCTTCTGATGGGTTCTTCGTAGACGTTGACATCGATGAGTAGACCGAGGCCCAGGTGGTGATCCTGAGCTTGTGAAGGACCACGTAGTATAGCCAGGCTTTCCAAGCCTCTTTTATTTCACTAGTTGTCTGTACTCAGACACGTTACTTCCGCTGTTGGCTTGTATGTCTGTATGACTTGAATGTGGGTCGTGTGACCCATACTTGTGTGTATGCTATGTATGGCTCTCTGAGCCCTTAAATAAAGTTCTTGTGTTGTAGAGTCATGTTGTGATTCCTTGTTGTATTTGCACATATCGAGCATATTGTGTGTATGATTGAAATGCTTGGTATGTGTGGGATATGACTATCTAGTTGTTTATGTCTTGACCTGAGTAGCCAAGCGACAGCTATATTCTCTTAACGCCAGCCCGTTGCCAGACCTCAAAGACGTTCTGGTAGTCCGTGACTTTCGGGATGTTTTTCCAGAGGAATTGCCAGGTGTTCCACCTGACAGAGATGTCGAGTTCGTAATAGATCTCATTCCAGGAACTGTCCCAATTTCTAGAAGACCCTATAAGATGGCACCACTAGAACTAGCCGAGCTTAAGAAACAACTCGATGAGTCCTTGAAAAAGGGTTTCATCCGTCCTAGTTCGTCTCCATGGGCTTGCCCCGTCCTCTTCGTCAAGAATAAGGATGGTACGGACCGGATGGTTGTAGATTATCGACCAGTCAACCTGGTCACAATCAAGAACAAGTATCCGCTCCCCAGGATCAACGACCTGTATGATCAGCTCGCTGGATCCTCAATCTTCTCTAAAATGGATTTGAGGTTGGGCTACCATCAAATCAAAATCAGGAACGGGGACATTCCTAAAACGGCCTTTGTTACTCGTTATGGCCAATACGAGTACACCGTCATGTCCTTCGGTTTAACCAATGCCCTAGCCACCTTTTCTCGGTTAATGAACTCAATCTTCATGGAGTATTTGGATAAATTCGTCGTGGTTTACCTCGATGATATACTCATCTACTCCAAGAAGGAGGAAGAACATGCCGAACATCTAAGGCTAGTGTTGATGAAACTTTGAGAGCATCGCCTTTATGCCAAGTTCTCTAAATGTGAATTTTGGTTGCCAGAAGTGACCTATTTAGGACATGTAATTTCTGGTAAAGGTATTGCTGTTAACCCCGAGCGAGTTCAAGCCGTCCTTAATTGGACTCCACCTGAATCGGTCAAGCAAGTTCGGAGTTTCCTTGGCCTAGCGAGCTATTGTCGCCGCTTTGTCGAGAACTTCTCCAAGGTTACTAAACCTCTAACTGAACTCCTCAAGAAAGATAAAAGTTCGAGTGGACTCCACAATGTGAGCACAGCTTCTAGGAACTGAAAAGACGCCTGACATCTGCTCCCGTATTGGTACCACCAGATTTCTCTAAGGACTTTGTTATCTATTGCGACGCCTCGCGACAAGGACTAGGTTGCATTCTTATGCAAGATCGTCACGTCATTGCTTATGCTTCACGGCAATTACACCCACATGAGGAGAATTATCCTACTCATGATCTAGAGCTTGCAGCTGTAGTCTATGCACTTAAAACCTGGCGACATTACCTCCTCGGTAATCGTTGTGAAATCTTCACCGATCACCAAAGTCTGAAGTACATCTTCACCCAACCAGATTTGAATCTCAGGCAAAGACGTTGGGTTGAGTTGATCACATATTTCGACTTAGGGATAACTTACACCCCAGGAAAGGCCAACGTCATGGCTGATGCACTAAGTCGTAAATCTTATTGTAACAATCTGATGTTACAACAAAGTCAACCACTTCTCCATGAGGAATTTCGGAAGCTTAACCTTCACATTGTTCCTCAAGGATTTCTTTCCACCTTGGTGGCGAAACCTACTCTTACGGATCAAATTATCGCTGCCCAAAAGCGAGATAAAGGGATATCTAGGATCAAGGAGAACATTGCTAGCGGAGATGCCAGATGCTTCTCCACAAATGATCATGGGGTTGTGTACTTTGAGAACCGTTTAGTGGTTCCCAAGAACCAGCATCTACGGCAGTTGATCCTTAAGGAGGCTCATGAATCTCCTCTCACCATTCATCCCGGTAGTACTAAGATGTATCAGGACCTACGCCAGAGGTTCTGGTGGACTAGGATGAAGAGAGAAATTGCTCAGTATATTGCTAGTTGCGACGTCTGTCGTCGTGTAAAAGCAGAGCATCAACGGCCTGCTGGCACCCTTCAATCCTTAGCTATTCCTGAATGGAAATGGGATAAAATTGGTATGGATTTCATCACCGGTTTTCCTAGGACCAAGAGAGGAAATAACGCTATCTTCATCGTTGTCGATCGTCTTTCCAAAGTAGCCCATTTCTTGCCTGTTCGCGAGAGTATAACCGCTAGTCAACTAGCAGACTTGTACATCTCCCGAATAGTATCCCTCCATGGTGTTCCACTGGAAATTAACTCAGATCGAGGAAGTCTCTTCACCTCTCGATTTTGGGAAAGTTTCCAAAATGCTATGGGAACCCGCCTTTCCTTTAGCACTGCTTTTGACCCTCAATCAAGTGGTCAAGTAGAACGTGTTAAACAGATTCTAGAAGACATGCTTCGAGCTTCTGTTATCTCATTCGGAATGGATTGGGAGAAATGCCTTCCATTTGCTGAATTTGCTTATAACAACAGCTATCAGTCTAGCTTGGGTAAAGCCCCTTTTGAAGTTCTCTATGGACGAAGGTGTCGAATGCCTCTTAACTGGTCAGAAACCGGGGAAAGACAATTCTTTGGCCCGGACCTGATCTAGGAAGCAGAAGAGCAAGTTCGTATTGTTCGTGAAAAGTTGAAAACAGCCCAATCTCGTCAAAAGAGTCAATACGACCGAAAACATAAGGCTATGACTTTTGAGGTTGACGAGAAGGCTTACATTCGGGTTACCCCTCTGAAGGGAACCCATCATTTCGGTATCAAAGGCAAATTGGCTCCTCGCTACATTGGACCCTTTCGCATTCTCGCTAAACGAGGGGAAGTTGCCTACCAATTGAAACTACCTCCGCATCTCTCCAGAGTCCACGATGTCTTCCACGTTTCTCAACTCAGGCGTTGCTTCTCGGATCCTATCCGTGGAGTGGACCACGAAACGCTTGATCTTCAAGATAACCTCATGTATCGAGAGTACCCTGTTCGTATCCTCGATCAAGCTGAGCGTACCACTCGACGTCATAATATCAAGTTTCTCAAGGTTCAATGGTCGCACCATTCTGAGAAGGAAGCAACTTGGGAAAGGGTGGATCGTCTTCGACTTGAGTACACCGCCTTCTTTCCGGAGGAACCTAAATCTCGGGACGAGATTCTTTTGAGTGGGGGTGAGTTGTCACACCCTAGCTAGTTCATGCATTAGAGTGTTGCATCATGTCTATTTTTCTCAACAGAAACTTGAAATGGGGATGACAGAATCCCCAGCCCCCTCTGAAACCAACTAGGGTTTACTAAAAATATTTTCAATGAACCTGAAATGCCCTTCTGAAATGTCGATCATTTTTGTCTTGGTTCAGAACCTCTGCCAAAAGTGGTGCTCAATTTTCTAGGTCATCCTAAGGTTTTTGAATTAAATCATAAGTATTTGAGTTTGGGCATTTAAATTATATAAATTATTTTAAATGCTCAAATATTTCCAAAGTAAAATGTTCCATGCTGTATATATTCCAGCTAGTGGCCATGAGCAGTTTGGGAAATTTAGGAGTTGTTTAGGTATTTTTAGTAAGTCCACAAAGTTACAGAATAATTAAAAAAGATAAATAAGAGAGAGAGTGAGTGAACTAACCTGGCAGCCCGCCTGGCAAGCCCACCTGCCGGCCCAGCCCAGCAGCCGCTCCAGCGAGCTGCTTGCCTTCGCCAGGCAGGCAGGCAGGTGCTCGACGGCGACGCCAGCGCGCGCCACGCAGCTGCCCGCCGCCCTGCTTCACCCCCTCGCCTTGCTGCTGGCCTGGATGAGCTCCACGTCGAGCCTCGCACCCCGTGGACACACCCATTCGCCCCCAGCTCCTCTCCCTCGCTCTCCCGCACCATGGCCGACGCCACCGCAGCCGCACCGTCGACGTAGTCGCACTCTCCGTCGTCCCCGCGCCACGCCACCGTGTCCAGGAGCTCCGCCGCCCTCCTCTCCTTCGAGCTAGTCGAGCCCCGAGCGCTCGCGTGCCCCGAAGCCACTGCACCGACCTCGCCGACTCCACCGTCACCGGAGATCCCCTTCGCCGTCTCCGCCGCACCAGCTCGTCCCCGACCACGCCGTCTGGTTCCTCGAGATCGCCGTGAGCCTAGCTACCTCTCCCCCCTTTCCTCTCTTGCTCTCGTGCACCACAGCGAGTGCACGGAGCTTCACCGCACGCACCGCCGCCGAGCTCGTCACCGACGTGTCTCCAGCCAACCACCGGCCACACCACCGTGTCCATCGCACTCACCGCACCTGTAGGAACCCGTAGCATCACTCCACGCGCCTCGCCGTGCCCCCTAGCGTTGGGTTCGACCTCACTCGAACTCCGGCGACCGCCAAAGTCATCGTCGGCGACGTTTCCGGCCACCCCGAGCTCAACCACCACCACCAAGAGCTGCGGCTTGCTCCCAGCCACCCGTAGATGCCCTCCGCCGCTCATTTAGTCGCAGGAACACACAAAACCACTCTCGCCGTCGCGTTCGGCCTCGCCGGCAGCTAAACACCGGTGAGTTGACCCCGCTGATCCCTCGCTTGACCACGGGTGGGCCCAGTTTGACCCCCCTGGGTCAATGACAAGTGGGGCCCAGCCCTGTTAACTAATCAATATTAGTTTTAATTGATATTTAGTTAAACTAATTACACTGACACACGGGACCCACTAGTCAGGGTTGACCTGGACTGTTCCATTGACCACTGACGTCATCCTGACATAATGCTGACGCAGTAATTTATTTACTGGAATTATTATTACACAGGAAATTCCAGTAAATACCCCAAACTTTAAAAATTCATAGAAATTAATCTGTAACTCCAAATGCAAAGTTTTATATATGAAAAATGATCAGAAAAATCCAATCTATCCATCTGTACTGGTTTCATGCATGTTTAAGCAAGATAAACTGATGTTTAGAGCAGAACTAGATAAAGCACTTATAAGGGCCATGTATGAGTTTGAAACTTGAATCTTTGATTCAAAATGGTTCAAACCAGTCTGGTCTTAGTTGCATTAGTCCAACACACTCATATTGCCATGTTTCATGCATGCATCATATTGTTGCATATTGTTTGGTGATGATTGTGTATCGGAACTCTCTGCGGTAGGTCCTGCCCCTGAGGAGTATCGTGATTACCCCAACGAAGATCAATATCAGTGCATCGACCCATCAGGCAAGCAACCAACCATTTGATCATATCGATACAATCCCATGTTCTCGCTCCTGCTCTCTTTTACAGCATTAAGACAACGTGTTTCAAACTGCTGTGTGCTACGGTAGTTGAACCCATTTCCTCTGCATGACCTGTCATTGCCACAGTAACTAGATGAAACCCACTAGCATGTGTAGGAGTTGATTGAGCCATATGTATGTGTTGTTCCTACCTTGCTATGCCCGCTATGCTTAGAGTCGTGTCAGGTCTGGTTCATCTGGGTGATGAGCTAGAGTGAAATGATCATGCCGGTAACAAGACTGATGCGGTGAACACGATTTGGTAAAGGTATCGATGAGAGGCCATGTAGGAGTACATGGTGGGTTGTTTCATTGAAGCCGACCTTAAGCACTGAGATATGTATGCGTGATTTAAGATTCAGCTACTACCATGCATTGGGCCCTGAAATATGACCCCGCTCGACTTCTTATTCACCCTAGTCCTCTGTCCAGGAGTTGCAAGTAGTTTCTGGTGTTTGTAGCTTACTAGAGGCCGTGGACAGCGCTGACCCGCGGGATGGGCTGTGATGCGGTAGGTATGTGGCACGGTGTACCGGATACCCGTTAGGTATCTCGGGAACCCTGTACACATCGTTCAGGGCCATATGGGAAATCTCAGCCGGACTCCCTCCGGATGGAACCTGGATAGGCGATAAACCTAGACTAGAGACTTAGGTGTTTAGGTAGGTCGTGGTCTACACCCACGTCGGCTTTCGCTTGAAGTCTGCCGAGCACATGTCGTGTGCAGACGCTAAGTGGTGGAAACATGTATGAAGAAGTACACCCCTGCAGGGTTAACATTATCTATTCGAATAGCCGCGTCCGCGGTAAAGGACTACTTGGTTGCCTATACAGTTCATAGACAAGTAAATGGATACTACTAAAAATCTCAAGATAAGCGTGAGTGCCGAGGATGGCTCTTCCGTAGGATGACAGAGGTGGATCCTCGGTGGTGTATTGAAGTGGTGAGTAGTGGACTCGTGTGCACAAAACTATTTCAAGTTGGTGTATCGTAGGATAGCTTAGCCAAGAGGTAAAGCTGGCTTGCTGCAATAACCCCACCAACCCTTCTTGATAATGTGCATGTATGTAGGATCTGATATAAGTCTTGCTGAGTACCTTTGTACTCATGTTACTTTAATTTACATTTTTCAGAAGACGCTGCAACCCCTTCTGATGGGTTCTTCGTAGACGTTGCCATCGATGAGTAGACCGAGGACCAGGTGGTGATCATAAGCTTGTGAAGGACCACGTAGTATAGCCAGGCTTTCCAAGCCTCTTTTATTTCACTAGTTGTCTGTACTATGACAAGTTACTTCCGCTGTTGGCTTGTATGTCTGTATGACTTGAATGTGGGTCATGTGACCCGTACTTGTGTGTATGCTATGTATGGCTCTCTAAGCCCTTAAATAAAGTACTTGTGTTGTAGAGTCATGTTGTGATGCCTTGTTGTATTTGCACATAGCGAGCATATTGTGTGTATGATTGAAATGCTTGGTATGTGTGGGATCTGACTATCTAGTTGTTTATTCTTAGTAGCCTCTCTTACCGGGAAATGTCTCCTAGTGTTTCCACTGAGCCTTGGTAGCTTGCTACTGCTCCGGAACACTAGGCTGGCCGGCATGTGTCCTTCTTCGTTCATGTGTCTGTCCCTTCGGGGAAATGTCACGCGATGGATACCGGAGTCCTGTTAGCCCGCTACAGCCTGGTTTACCGGAGTCCTGCTAGCCCAGTGCTACAGCCCGGATTCACTTGCTGATGACCGACACGTTCGATGCTGGGTCATGGATGCCTGTCCCTGTAAGTCTGTGCCACTTGGGTTTATGACTAGCCATGTCAGCCCGGGCTCCTTACCATATGGATGCTAGCGACACTATCATATACATGTGCCAAAAGGCGCAAACGGTCCCGGGCAAAGGTAAGACAACACCCGTGGGAATACCGTGCGTGAGGCCGCAAAGTGATATGAGGTGTTACATGCTAGATCGATGTGGCATCGAGTCGGGGTCCTGACAACCGTTTTTGTCGATGCCGGTCTTCGGGCGGCGCTTGCGTCGCCGCTTTGTTTGTCTGTTGGGGGAGTTGTCCTTCGCCATGTCCCGTTTTTCCTCATTGTCGCTTCCTTTTGGTGTGTCCACCATGCATACATTGTGGGATGGGGTGGCTTTCCTGCGCCCTTTAGGCGCTGGTTCTTGGTCGTCCCCGACATCGTCGTCCATACCGTCGATGTCCTCGGAGTCGTAGTCTAGCCTGTCAGTTAAATCGTCGACAGCGGCTACCAAGTGGGTGGTGGGTGGGCTTTGAATTTCTTCGTCGTCTGCATCCCAGCCGTCCTGACCACAATCTGGCCAGGTCTCTCCTGATAACGAGAGGTATTTTAGCAAACTCAAGATGTCGCCGAAAGGTGAGTGTTGAGAGACGTCCGCTGCGGTGAACTCCATGATCGGCGCCCAGTCGGATTCGATCGGGGTGGGCGCGGGAGGTTCGGAGTCCGGCGAGGAGTCTGGCACCTTGGAGTCACGAGCTTTATGAGGGACGAAGTCAGTGTTTGGCTCTATCGCTGTAGAGGTTGCAGCCCCCGAGGCGGTGTCTAGGCATCCATCCTCGATCTGCGGGGCTGGCTCCGAATTGAAGATCGGAGTGGTTTCGAGTCCGGCCTCCAGAGTACTGTCCGGCGGCAGAGCTAAATCATGCCCGACATGACAGTGCGGCACGCTCGGCTGTGGCTCGAATCCGTCGAAGATCAAGTCCCCGCAGATGTCAGCCGTGAAGTCCAAACTTCCAAATCTGACCTGACGGCCCGGGGCGTAACTTTTGACCTGCTCTAGATGGCCAAGCGAATTGGCCCGCAGTGCAAAGCCGCCGAATACGAAGATCTGTTCGGGGAGGAAGGTCTCACCCTGGACGGCGTCGTTGATGATGATCGAAGAAGCCATCGAGCCTATCAGTGACGACACAGAGGAACTCTCAATGAAAGCACCAATGTCGGTGTCAAAATCGGCGGATCTTGGGTAGGGGGTCCCGAACTGTGCATCTAGGCGGATGGTAACAAGAGACGAGGGACAGGATGTTTTTACCCAGGTTCGGGCCCTCTTGATGGAGGTAAAACCCTACGTGCTGCTTGATTAATATTGATGATGTGGGTTACAAGAGTAGATCTACCACAAGATCAAGGAGGCTAAACCCTAGAAGCTAGCCTATGGTATGATTGTTGTTCGTCCTATGGACTAAAGCCATCCGGTTTATATAGACACCGGAGAGGGCTAGGGTTACACAGAGTCGGTTACAATGGTAGGAGATCTACATATCCGTATCGCCAAGCTTGCCTTCCATGCCAAGGAAAGTCCCATCCGGACACGGGACAAAGTCTTCAATCTTGTATCTTCATAGTCTTGGAGTCCGGCCGATGATGGTAGTTCGGCTATCCGGACACCCCTAGTCCGGGACTCCCTCACCCACCAAACCATCAGAAGAAGGGGGGAGGAGGCGGACGCGAGAGCACACAGAACAAACAGGCATGCCTCGACAGATCTCGCGAAACTAAATACAAGCATTAGGGGGGGGCAGCGTTTGTACCTCTCCAAACGACCCACGCACACACGAATCCATGACGGTTCTTCCACTCCCCACAACGCCACGTGCAACTTGCAACCGCACAGGCAATTGCCGCCCTCGCTCTAAAGCAGAAGAGAGCGGGCTAGGCGAGGGAGAGCGCGGCGCGGGGGAGAAATAGGAGCGGGGGCGTGCGCCGGTTACTCCACTCACAAGGGCAGGGGACAGGGGCGGAGAAATCAGGGGGATTTGCAGTGGAAGAAGGTAGCGGAGCGACAGAGAGGGGGAAGTGAGCAAGCAACAGGGGGAGAGGGGTTTTCTGACAGTTGGTGGTGAGAGAGATGGTCAGTTAATGCCTCTCTGTCATGGGAGCTGCAGCACCGGTCAAATTACAGTTTTACCCCCCAACAGCTAAAAGAGTAAATACATCTATAGATAAATGCATGCACCATTTGAATGCATCTATTATAATGAGATAAGATCACACAACAGCACTGCTGATATCCTTAAAATCAAAAATTGATGGCAAATACACTACCAAGGGAAGAAAGATACATACAAAAAATATGCACCTAAAAAACAAGAGAAAAGAAGTTCAAAAAATAAAGAAGAGAAGTTCAAGTACCCTAATCAAAGAAGTAAAGGCACGTGAATAAATAAACACTAAGAAACAAAAAGAAGAAGTTCAAGTACAAAAATAGATGAAGTTCATACCTAACTAAAATACACAACATAAAAACAAGATAGATAGTGGGGTCACGGATGTGACGGACTCGCCTCATCATGCGACGACGCGGCACGCCGCGTCGTCGCCTGCTCCGGCTCGTTCCTGTCTCGGCCTCGCAGGAGGAGGGGAGGGGTGTCCCTCCCCCCCGTTCGGCCTCGCGCTACCGCATTGCTGTGCTAGGTTTTGACAGGACGCAAGGCGGTTATTCTGTTTCCACCTCCACCACACACACCCTAGAGCCACACCTCTAAGATAGATAGTGGGGTTACGGATGTGACGGACTCGCCTCCGCATGCAACGACACGACACGCCGTGTCGTCACCTGCTCCGGGTCGTTCCTGTCTTGGCCTCGCAGGGGGAGGGGGGACCTGACCCCCTCCCCCCTGCTCGGCCTCACGCTACCGCATTGCTGTGCTAGGTTTTGACAGGACGCAATGCGGTTATTCTGTTTCCACCCCCACCACACACACCCCAGAGCCACACCCCTAAGATAGATAGTGGGGTCACGGATGTGACGGACTCGCCTCCGCATGCGACGACACGGCACGCCGCGTCGTCGCCTGCTCCGGCTTGTTCCTGTCTCGGCCTCGCAAGGGGAGGGGAGGGGAGTCGGGACCCCCCTCCCCCCTGGTTGGCCTCACGCTACCACATTTGTCAATAGGCCCAATGCTTATTTGAATGTCTACAAATATTTAAATCCTAATATAGCAAACATAATTATAACTAAAGAAGTTCAAATAGTGAAGATATAGAAGTTCGGGGTTTTGTCAAAACCTCAGATTAACATTTTAAAAACGATTAGCATACAGAAGTTCAGGATAGTTATTCATTGAAGACCAACAACTATTATAAGTATGAAAATGTACTAGAAAAAATAAAAAATATACGCATATCCGTCGGCCAATTCCATGGTTGCTCATGGGACTATAAAAAAATTCAAAGCAATGCAAAAGAATAAAAAATAAAATAAAAAGAAAGAAATACATAGGACTTGCTCCATTACCTTGCAAAGAAGGAAAAACAGAAGTTCAGGTATGAACAACACAGAAGTCCAGCTTGTACAACGACCCTTAGATGATCTAGAAAAAGTGCATGCATACTTGGACTAATCCCATGATTGCCCACGATACAAACTCTAAAAAGAACATCTCAAGAACTAAAATTATAAAAAAAGAAAAAAAGAAAATATATAACACCATGCACCTTCACCTTGCAAATGTGGAATGCAATGTGGAAAACCAGAAGTTCAACCATTAATTAGAAAGAAGTCCAACATCTACTGAAGATAGTGGATGATCAAAAAACTATCCAAAAACATAGATTAAAGGAAAAAAAAGGATGCATGTGCCTGTGGTCCAGGTCGACAAATACACACATGACGAAGTCAACAACATAAAACATACTTGATTTTATATATAACAACAACAACATACTAGATCGTATTGCCTCATCTCCTAAAAGCATGCGTAAAGAGCATAAAAGTTTAGGTATGAAAGTTATAGCAGTCCAGCTTGTACAACAGAACGTAAAATGATTGAAATAACAACCCCGATTAAATTTGGTTCCCAGATTTAATCGTTTGGGTCAATTCCAACAGGTCAACAACCATTTCGAACGTTGTCATACTCTAGATAAAACATCAAAAAAAGATCCGCCATCAAGCTGTCCGCTCGAACAACGAACCACGATGGGAGGCAAAAAGTCCAATCCACAATTTCGGAATGAATGAGCCAGCCAAATCAAATTAACAACGCAAAAAGGATTCAACTACCATTTTGAACGTCATCATGCTCCAGATAAACATGAAAATGATTCTCGTCATGTTGTCCCTCGAACAGAAAACCACGGCGGGAGGCAGAAGATCCAATCGCCGGATTTCGATTTGTATGAGCCCGCGTAATCAAATTAACAACATGGGCAGGATTCAGTCTCACTAATGCACGCAAATCCACTGCCAATTTGAACAGAAAAACTACAAATCTACAACGGCAGCCGAAACCACTCCCGCGGACGAAGAACAGAGGCGGCGGAACACCAAATCGAATTCGTTTGAAAATAACAACAAAACCTGGAGTAAACTCATACCTAAACCCAATTCTCATCGTATTAGAGATTCTATAACATCTAGTACATGCAAAACACTTGTAACAGACCCATGTTCATCACTGCTCGAGAGCAAATCCGCCAACGAGGTAGATTCTGACTCAAAACAAGCATTTAGATTCTAGAAAATGTGTCCACATTACACTTACATCGCAAACAACACGAATGATCAGAAAAACTCGCGGTAGAAGGAACGGTTGTGAAGATAACCCGAAGGTCGGGTTCGTACAGAGGGAAGTTCAGGCGCGTTACTCTGGCAGTTCAGGTTGTGATCAGAATATTAATTGGATCCCATGATCAAAATAGTGTTTATGTATATATGGCTTCTGCACAACATCTCCATCATCATTATCAGTACATCATACGCAGGTGAGTTAGGATGCACTTGATCCCAAAAAGGTATCTATCCTTCAAACCAGAGGAGTGCTTCAAACTAACAATAGTACATAATATCCAAAAAAAGAGGGTCCTGCTACAGCAGCAGAATACATGGCTCAGTCTAGATATCAGTATGAATCAAGTTGTGCATATTTGCTGTTGGCATGAACCACATCGCCGCATGTCGGGTTTGCAAAAGCAATCCATCGCATGGAAGCTTGATGCCTTTCACACACTGAAGATTATCTGGCAACAAGCTATGTCGACGAATCTCTGGATGTGGTGATTCATGAAACCCATGGTATGATGTGTAAACACAGTCCCCCCTGGCGAATGGAAGTTGCATAGCACGGTAATCATCTCCGGTGATATGATTGATGATTGGTTGGATGATCGGATAATTGAGCCCGAGGAACATGGAGTGGTTGCCAAGGCTGTAAACCCGCCTCCAGTTGAATACGCCTGGCCCAACGGAGCTGGGATCTTTCTCAAACACAAAGCAGCCATAGCCATGAATGTCACGAACGCCCCAGGCATTATACTGCATGTGGTTTGATGTAATGGTTTGGTCAATCTGGTACGTGTGAATGAGCATCAAATGACCGTCGTCAGCTGAACGAGCGATAAACCAGCACCCATCGGCTGGTTTGATTCCAGGTCCTGGAATCCTGAAGGCCAGCGCATTTGCGTCTGTTGCAACAATTCAAATTGGAGACCAAAAGGACAAAAATAAACAATCATATTCAGAGTATGTGTGTAATTAAGATTATTATAACAGTGACACATATCATAGACAGAGAAATGCAATGTCGTGGTCATAATCATACCCCAAGTTAAAAAATAAGCCAATGACTTTCATATTCTAGCAATATGTCATGGTTCAAACATCATGTAACAATGAGAGGAAAAAAGCTATGACGGAGCCTACTCATATTGTATCATAGCACTTACTACTACTGTTCTCATATCAACTCTAAGCAATAACATGCATTGTTATAAAAATCTTGGAAATGAGAGTAACCTATAGCAATCATGATGTTATGCTCATAATATCTATTCTAACAATCATTAGATGCCAATTGTTCTCATATCAACTCTAACAATAACATGTGTGGTCATAAAAATCTAGGAAATGAGAGGAACATATATCAATGATGTGGTTATAGACATACTATATATTCTAAATTTGTAAAAATGAACAAGTAGTCGTATTCATAAGGTAAAGATGAGATAGGATAGAACAATTACACGACGATAGATTCCACCAGCATAGGCATCCAATCTCTGCGTCGACCGCATAAACGATGCCATCATGCACTATAGCATTAGACAGAAATGTTGCCTCAATAGGATTGACGATGAGCCATAACCATGTATGGCGGCCGGATTCCAGATAGACTAATCCCATGTTGAACAAGGCAATGAGCTTGTAATCCATGTAGTCTTCTAATGGTGTGGGCACTTCGCAGATTACAACTTTCAACAAACAGAGGTCGAGCCAAAAGCTTGGCGCGTCTCTTGCGTAGTAGGCAGGAGTGTTCGGCAGGACACGAGGATCGATGGTGGCAGTATCCAACGATGGAAGGGTGATCTCTCGCTGGGTGTAGATATCCACGAGACACCACGGACTACCGGATTGGTGGATGAGGACGATCCAGTTGGCCTTCATGCCCGCGCAATAGTGGTCGTGCATGAAGGACATGTGAACGGCTAGTGGTAGCATGTCGAGGGGCACCATGACTACCTCCGTAGGATCGTGAAGTCTGTGTCTCGGCCACCTGCGAGGATCGGGCATCAGCAAGTAGGGTGTCTTGAAAAGAGCCGTCCAGTTGTAGATGAGTAGACGGTACAAAGACACCGAGCATGCGGCCAGACGGATGGTGCTGAGTAGGTCCATACGATTACAGATCTGCTCCAAGAGAACATTGGGGAGTGAATTCCAATCGCGGCTCTGCGTGTCTGTCGGTTCTGCCATTGGGGTTTTCGGTGCCTGCGAGCTAGTAGGGAAGTGGATTCGGGCGGGCGAGCGAAGAAGCTTCTCCTCGTGTGGCCGAGCAGTGAGCGGGGGAATATGGTACGCGCGAGCTACCAAGGAAGATGGCGCGGGCGGGCGAGCAGTGAGCAGGGGGAAATGGCGTGCGGCCGACAATGGGGAAGAAAGGAGGAAGAAGAAGAGAGGAGGAAGAAGAGTGGAAGACAGGGAAGAAAGTGCATCAAATCTCAATTCTACTAGTACTACTACGAGGATATACCATCCTTCGGAGTGTAAATAGTTACACCAATGACATGTGGGTCTACCACAAGAGGGCCCATATGTCAGTTAATGGAGGACAGAGGTGTGTAGGCATGTTTGCAGAAGCGTGTTCTACTGGCAAACATGATGGCAGTACTGGGTAAGGCTGATTTAGTAACACTAACACGCTAGTTCAACTTATTAATTACGTGTCCCATGTGCTGCAGCATGTATTGTCACTTCACTGCGAAGACTAGTTGAATAGTTCTCTCTAACCGAGATGGGGAATAATGGATCACGAGGACTTCCTTTCTACAGTATCCCTATGCCTCTACGCTCACTTCACTCATTTTGCTCCATACCTAGTCACTTGTTGAAATCTGTAGAAAGACAAATACTCTGTATTTGGGAACAGAGGGAGTCTTTTACTCCGTACTATTTGGGAACAGAGGGAGTATCACCATATGGAGGGAGCAGAGGAAGCTTGAAATATGAACATGTCAATGGCAGGGAGTAAGCCCCATGCATGCATGCATGCATGCAACATGCAACACTCACACATACACATGGACGCACGCAACACTCACGCACCCATGCGGCACACAGCACACGACGCAACACACACAACTCATGCTCAAGTGCTCAACCTACTCCCTACGTCCGTGAAAGACTGTAAATTTAGAGATTTACACATTGACCAGGGCATAATTAATTCCCAAAAGTAGCAGACTTATGTGTGCATGCGACTATTGAGAGAAGAAGATTAAATGAATGTCGTTGCATGCTGTAATTAAGAATAGACATGTAGCCTATACCTAGAGCACAAGTTGGTGCATTAGTTAATCAATATCGATTTAGATTAAAGGCTAAATGCATTGGAAGTGTAGATGTACTACACTCTTTGTGTTTTAGTCGATGTACACTCTTTGTTGGAAGACCGAGGGAGTACACGTGCATGCACTCACATACACAACCAAGGTGGTTCGCGCGCAAGGGTTGGACTCCTGTCGCGCCTGCGTAAAGTTTTGTTTAACTATTTTCTTTGCACTGCCAACTGACAGGTGGGACCCAGAAACCAGGTGACAATTTAACTAGTCAACAAAGTGCCACGTCGACTATGTGGCCGGTCAGTAGGGTGCAATACGGTGCTCTACGATGAGCTAGTGATCGTATAATCACCGCAAAAATTTATATAGTGACCGTAAAGAGCGTATTGTTACATACGTTGACCACCAGCGTATTTTTCTCGTTTCAAATTAAGCCATATTAACCGAAAAGGACGCAGTATGGACTAGTACTAGTACTGATTTGATGTGTCCCGTCAACTCGCCAAACAAGGAGAAGCTTGCTTACTACACCTCTCCCTCTCCCACGCACGCGGTGGTTGGCAGGACAAGGAGAGGGTTTTAACTACAACACCCTCTCCCTCTCCCTCTCCCTCGCCATCGCCCTCGCGGTGGACGTGCAGCAGTTCAATCGGTGTCAGTTTGCCAGAAGCATATTGTACTATAGTATCATCATTGTTCGACCTTCCGAAGAGGCGAAGAGCCAAGTGCAAGGTTCACACGAGTATGAACTGTTGAACCTCCCAAAGAGGCAAAGAGCCAAGCACAAGGTTTTATAGGAGTTGTCGTCCTAGTAGGAGTGTACTAGTACAACTATAGTGAATGATGCTACTGTATGATGTCGCCACGTCACGTATATCCAAAGTTGTGCCACCTTTTTTTTTCTTAAAGAGCGTGTTGGAGCCCGTGCAACAACCACACAAGTTGCGCATACACATAACACATTTACTAGTAATAAATTCTGAAGGACAAATGCCAGTATGCCACACAAGTTCATCTCCAATTCATGTGATAAATTTGTGCACGACTAGTCTACATATATTCACATCGCTACCATTCACAATTTACTGTACTCCACTTACACGTTATAGATGGGCTACATGTCCTCCTCCAGGTTCCAGTCCCATGTGTTCTTCATGGATGGCACGATCCATAGCGGTGGGCAACAAGAATCATTGTCGCAGCTTTCTAGTCTGGTTCCACACGATGGGACTCATCCAAGCTGAAGCGGCATAAATTAGGGATAGCGTGTCCCAACATGTCGTTCATCCGGTGGTGCGTACTGAAGACACAACCATGCTTCATGAACGGCAGGCCTTCTATGTCGTGCACGGAAGGTGGCATCCGCTTCACAATGGGGTAGTTGTCCCCAATGAAAAGCGAGTACTCTCCAAGAGTGTTCCTCGGCACCCACGTAGCATCACGGGGGTCGAACTCGGTGCCGTTCATCTGGTACCCACGGCATCTCAGATCTGGACACATGGTGACGTACATAGTCAACGTCCATGCATAATAATGTTGTGCTCAAATATGGCGGTCAGTAATACTGTGCAACGAATAGTACTACTCCGGTATAGAGGAAGTAAAATAACCGGCTTATTGTATATAGCCATTCTTGGCTACATGGATGAGATAGTAAGACATGGAAAAACAAAAATGGTGGTAGCTAGTGGGTTCAAGTCTTCAAGGGCCTAGCTAGCTATACGCGTCCTCCGAGGTAAAAAGTACTCCTACTAGTACTAGTAAGTACTAGTACAACAGTGAAAGAGAAGGCGGGAGGGTTAAAAAATGGAATACTTGGGTAGATGGTGACAGTCCGATCGTGATAGATTGTGTGACCATGTTGCACATCAGTGGTACCATGGGTAACGATTGCTAAGATAGTTGATCCCAATATGCCCAAGTCAGCTACAAGGTTCCAGGTTAAACCGAATCGCGGATGCAAATGCACATCCAGGATCGACGATCTTATTTTGATCGGGGATGACTGGTCCCAGCAAAATAGTGTATCGTTAGGGATGCAAATGATGGTTTGTGCATTCCGTTTGTAATATCCCGTACCGTATGATGGCAAACAGATGAAACAAGTCCCCTGGCTTGTCACCACGAAGATGCGGCCTAGATGGCGCACGGCATCTTCGAACGTGTAGGGGTACAAATCTACCACCGCCAACATGCGCCAGCCTCTGCCATTACTGCCACTTGCATTGATGGCAATCCTTATGTCGAACACCGCAATGAGATAGTAATCGTCGTAGCTGCGTCGCTTTGTCGGCGGGTCCGCAATTGCTATCTTCTTCAATCTCATGTAGGCATCATCATACGTATTCAAGCCCAGCTAGTCCGGAAGGCCAATCCCAATGGTGGAGAAGGGGTCTACCGGAACGGCCGCACTGCTATGGATGTTGTGCAAAATGATGGTGGTATCCGGCTGGAGGTATGCAAGCCAATCTTCATTGGCACCGACCCAGACCTATATATAAGACGGTGAGAAGTAGAGAAATTACGGGATGGAAATGGAATAACTAAGTACTACATGATCAAACTCCATTACTGATCTGGTCATCGGACAAAATCTGACTACCTCTCAACATCGGCAACTCTAGCGGAGTCAACGTGCAACCATGGCCAGGGAGCGGTGGACTGTTTGAAGGATTGTCCCATAGAAGAACCTTCTCCTCGAGGACGCATGGAAGACCAACAAGCATGGCCTTTTCCCAAGCCTGTTTAAGCACCGTCTTGAAAAAGTTGGTGCAGGAAGCACTGAGTCTTGCGGCGGTGAGGACGTTGGAGTAGCGTGCGACTTCTCCCAGAGGATCGTCGTCCAAGGTCTCCCAGCCCCGACGAGGAGGAGAACCGCCTGGCGAATCCATGGGAGCAGTGACGAACTGCCTTCTCTTCGGGGGGAGGGGAACTGGCTGGAGGAGATAAGAGCGTAGTAACCGCAGGGCCTCGTCCCTTCCAACTGTAGATCGTTCCTTAGCGAAGGGGTGAGGCTATTATTTACTACTAGTACTAGCATTATGGGACGTTATGGAATTGCATTATACTATAAATAATAGCACTAGTAAGAAATTTTTGGCACTAGGTAGTAGTTTTTGGCGTGGATTAAGAAATTTTGGGTATGTTTTTGCTATTTTTTGTACATGCCAACTAGTGTCAAAAAACATCTTACATTATGTGAAGGAGGTGTACGTACTCATACTGTAGCAGTACTAGTACTGTAGCAGTACTAGTAATACTTTCTCAATTAGTAGTGCGATGTACTGTACTTCTAGTCTAGTCTAGTATAGCGCACCAGTTTTGAACTCTTGAATCTCAGGGCCAAGGAGCTACAGTTGGAAGTGGAGGGTACTACTGTTCTCTAGAACCATCGCTGTAGTATCAATGTAGGGAAAGTACACCTGCGTAGTTGCCTAGTGGGTACTCCCGGTGCTCTATTCAGCCGCTCCTCTCACGTAGCTGGCCTGCTTAGCCGTTCCTCTCACGCGCACACTAGCAGTCTGTTTATCAGCGACGGTTACTGTGGGGGTAGAACATTTGAGTTATTTGATATAGCGAGACTAGGCTTTTCGCTTCCATTTGTGGAGGTGTAATGGATCTCATCGAACCTTGTTAGTAGTTCCTTCTTTATGAATGAGATGAAGCAAAGCTTTTGCCTCCGTTTCAAAAAAAACACATCAAGAGGAATTTCTTTTGTAGTAGAGCCGATAATGGAGTGAAGTACATGTGTGCAACGCCACAAGCTATAAAGTAGTAGTAGAGCACTTTACGTATAGAGCCATCTTGCACAGTTCCAAATGCACCGCCAGGCTTTTCCGGCTCCTCGGGCTTAATTGGGAGGCGCTAGTTTAAATATGCTACTAGCAGATGAGGAAGCTACAAACGAGGTGCGGCTAGGGCGAGCACGCGAGGCACGAGATGCTGGGAAGGAAAACCCATTCACGTGGCTAGGCTATCCAGTGCACCTAGATTGTGGTGCCGCACGTCCGTTTGACTTCAAAACTCAAACTACCCGTGTAAAATATTGGCTTGCAGTGAAGTTACTATTTAAAAAAAAGGCCGCCGTGCATTAGGCCGGGATCGAACCCACAAAACGAGGTATACACTCCGGCGACCACTAGTAGTACTTGTTGGAGTACAAGGCAACCTAGAATCGCCTTTTGTCGCTAGTAGTACATTGTTCCTTACAAGAAACCCCTAATAATGCAAGAAACCACTAGTAATGCCAAGAAACTACTACCACTTGCATACGTGGCAGACTTAAGATAAGACTACCTTATCAACCATTGTACATGCTCTTACCAACCATCCCTACCATGAAACGACTACTCTACAAAGTGCCGTTATAGGCACGTTCCAACCCATGGCCCTGTTTGGATAAATTTGTTGTCAATCTAACCCTACCATCCAAACACCACTTTGGTTAGAGTTAGTTCAGGGTTAGAATCGAACACTAACCTCTGACTTAGAGTATCCAAATAAGGCCCATGTCACCCATTAAGTCAACGCCTTCTATTCGACCGGGTGTTATGACTTGTGGGACCTACATGTCAGTCTGCACAAAAATCCCCGAGTGACCTCCTACCTCCGGCCCGTCCAACTAGCCATCCTCGGCCCTGGGATGCAGCTAACGCCGCCGGCAGAAGGTGAGGTCAAAATCGCCGGTGGTGCAGAGCCCATCTTGCGTCAGCCCGGATGCAAGCTCTGTCCGGCGCTCGCGGCAGCTAGCTAGCCAAGATAGCTCCGTCCAGCTGCTTGTTTGCAAGGTTTGCTAGCTAGATTGGCACGGCGGCGCGGCGGCTTGCTCGCGCGCGCCGCGCTAAGGCCATCCATCTGGCTCGAGCGAAGGCCACCGCGGCTGCTTGCTCGCTCGTGAGTCACACTCGGGCCAGCCTGCCAACCTGTGCGGAGGCCAGCGCGGCATCCGGCCCATTCGGCGGAGCGGCGGCCAACTCGCTCATCATCAGCACCACCGACGAACACGCATCAGTACTGTTTGAAGTAATGTTAAGGAAAAATAATGATTTGAGGAGAAATAACAGGATAGAAGGTCAGATGTGGGTCCCTCGTGTCAACGGTCAAACAAAATGTGTTGGTTTAAGCTACCTCGTCAGAAAGGACGTGTGGGCCAACCATGTCATAAATGGATTTAAACGAACCTAATCGGTACTCCCTCTGTCCCATAATATAAGATGTTTTTGAAGCTAAACTAGCTTGCAAAAACGTCTTACATTGTGGGACGGAGGGAGTACTAGGTAGTACTTTTTGGCGTGGATTAAGAAATTTTGGGTATGTTTTTGCTATATTTTGTACAACCGATTCTTCCTAGGGCTGGTTGAAAGTGGTAGGCTTTTGTTAAATACTCTACATATTGTAAGTAGGAGTGAAAGTAAGCAAGGCTAGTTACATAGTGCATATGTGTACATGATTAAAAGTAAATATCAACCATGAGTGACTAATATCTTGATGGAAAACTCAAAACTATGGAATACTAGGAAAAAATGCATGGTTGGAAATACTAGCACTGTTCATGTGCGTTCCAACGAATCATAATTAGAATAATACTTATTCACAAACTTGATACAAAACACTCTAATTTTGATATATAAATATATCACTAGAGATATATTATGTTTCAATAAGAATATATTCCTTGGGCTGTTTTGGTGAGGTGAGGGAGGGATGTGGTTGGTTTTAAGATACTAAGTATGGGTTTTTCTGCAAATTGGTAGACAAGTGGGATATTGGTGAGAAAAGGCAACAACTTACCTCACAGTTGTTAGATGTAGATCTAATGGTCAGAAACGACGGATGGCAGACACACCATCATCACCAACTTAGTCTTCTGTAGGAGTACTAGCAAGATCCGTGCATTGCACGGAACATCAAGATGCATTATTTTATAATACGCTTGTTGTGATTGACCCATGCGGGAGTAATCCCATGTGTAAAAACTAATGATATCTCGAGAAATAGGAGATAAGGTGAAGGGGAGTGTGGCATGGTGGTGATTGGTGGTCGGACTGAGCGGAGGCATGGGGATTGACGACGCCGGCAGCGGCCACCAGGCCAGTTTGTTCCAGATGCTTCCTTTCTTAATTGCTCAATAATGAGGTTGTTGGAGATAAGGATGAATGAGGGAAGGCATTGTTTGTAAATGTGGAGAGGGGTGCGGGTATCTTTTAGTTTAATTTCCATCCGTCAGATATAGATCGGACGGTCTATATTGCAAGATGGCACGCGTACCATCATCACCAACTCAGTTTTTTATAAGAGAAGAAATATAAGTATGAAGATACAAACATATTATCGATACTTGTTTCCATAAACTAGCATCTACATTCTATTCAACGCCTCAGCATGTGGGGCCTTAGCACAATGACTTATCGACTGTGTAAAACAAAGGTTTTCCCGTCGCCGATAAGGAGGGGGTGACGGCAGCGCGCTTTTTGGCTTGCTCTAGTCCTAGTAGTCATACTAGGTGGTCTAAGCACATGTAGATTTATTATTTTTCATGTCTCGTGTTCGCCGTACTGCCACGACTGTTGATGAATAGACGGTAAGTTATTCACGGGGAAACCCTTGTTGAGCATGTTTGCGAGAGAGAGAGACAATGTGCGTGTGTGATATGTCTAGAGACTGAGGCAAAGATAACAGATTCTTTGTGTCTATGTGTTTGGAGGATAGAGAGAGACATGTACATGGGGATTTGTGTTGTGTAACATGGAGACACATATACATAATTAGAGGGTGCGTTTGTGAGATACACATGCGGACATGGGGAGAGATGAGGATCTAGATAAATGGGTGTTTGTGCGTGTGTGTGTGTGTTTGTGCGTGCGTTTGTCTGTGAGAGGGAGTGTGTGTATGTGGAGTAGAGAGACCACTAATGATGTAAACCTAGTATAAGGGAAGGGGGAATGGTGTGATATGTGTAGTAGCAGGATAGCATGGGTGCGGGAGGGGGGGCAGACCATTTGGAAGAGACATCGAGTGTGTGTGGGAGAGGGGTGTGAGAGCGAGAG
>NC_041385.1:490399132-490399734 GCF_002162155.2 Triticum dicoccoides
GAGAGAGGGAGAGAGAGAGAGAGGAAGAGAGGGGGAGAGAGAGGGGTCGTTTGTGTCCATAAATGGCGTATAGATAGGGAAAAATGTTGATGTTGTTCGAAATTGGCCTATGTACGGAGACAGAAGGGAAGCAAGTCGTCGTGTGTGTGATAGCGACTTCATGAGAGATCTAGAATAGATGGTGCAGGGAACAATGTGCGAGATCGAGAACGACGATACATTATGGAGCTATGGAAAGAGTCACGACATATATGTATACAGGGAAGGAGCTGGGGCTGGTCCGCATGTGGGAGAGATAGAAAGAGGAGAGTGGTGCACAAGGAGACAAAGTGTGCTTGTTTGAAGTGGAGGTGGTGTGTGAGGTGAGTGTGCGAGAACCACATAACTAGGGAGATAGACGTTTGGGGGCGACGTTTTGTGTGTATGGGAAAGATACACTCTACATAGTGCGTGTGCTTGGGAAAGAGAGATTCCGGGAGAACTAGAGAGTGGGGGAAGAGATGTGTGCATGCCCGAGAGACAAAGTGATAGAGACCTATATTGGGGTCCAAACTTTAGAAGAGAGAGGGGTGTTAATGTGCTCGTGTGTTGGTGTTTGGGGG
>NC_041385.1:490400181-490500552 GCF_002162155.2 Triticum dicoccoides
GAGTGAGGTGTCTATATCTGAGGGACTTTAGCGTAATTGAGATATACATGGTCAATAGTGTGTGCACTCATGGTTGATCAATTTGTTTCATAGTTTGAACAATGAGATAACAATACTTTTGAACATGCGTGATATACCTTTTTGGAATTCGACTCCATCATTAGCTTTTGTAATTCATTTAAACGGAGGTACATTTTTTAAGCCGGGATTTCATGATTTCAAATTCATATATCAAACCTAGAGATATACACATACGTGCATGTTCAAACTTTATAATCATCCACTTTATTCATACACATACACATTTTTGCTTTTGTCATCATATTTAGGATAAACACGTTTGGAATTTCATTTGAATTGGACCGTATGATGGTATTTGCTTGTAGTAGCTCAATGATCCATATTTGAATTGAATGGACAATCTAACTTTTGAATTGGAGACATTGATAGGTACTGACAAGAGTAGAATATAATTTCAGGCGCCAAAAGCTTTCAAACTTCTCGCTCACATCGAAATATCTCGCGCCCAAAAGTTTATGTTTTACCCCTGCCACATGAACAGAAAAGGGCTTCTTTGGTAACTCCATTGTTTTCCCCTCTTTGCCCCCAACATTTTTCCCTAGAGCCCCTCCCCTTACCCTCCCCGACCCCCCAACCACGGCAAGCCGCCGAATCTAGTCCTCCTCCGCAGCGGTGGACCTCATACCCCGCCGGATCTACCTTCCGCACCTTCAAACCCCCAACTACCAACTCACCATTTCACCGGAGCCGCTTCAGCGGCTGGCTTGTCCACCGCTCCAGATCTCCTTGAACACCATCATGGTCCACCACATCAGATCTGCTTAACCGGCGCCCTCGTCCACCACAGTGTAGGCCCTTCACTGACTCCCTCGTCCACCCCTTCACTGGCCCTTCATGCAAGCCCTCGTCCGCCGCAAGAGATCCGCCTCACCGAAAGCACTGTACAACGCGCCTGCCGAAGCCTTCGTCCACTGCACCGGACCCGCTCCATGGACGCCATATTCAACTCCACCGGCCCTGCTTTACTGACGCCGCAGCCTCATCAAGTTATTTTGATTTGTACTCCTTCGGTTTTTCTCTTTATCATGCAACTGTTCACTTACCATATATGACCTTTCTTATATGTCGACAGGTGCCGCAACCATAGCACCGGAGCTGCTTCAGCGACGGCGACAGCCGGCCCAAACTCAACCGCAACACGAGCACCATCGACAATCCTTAGCTATCAAGTATGACAACGATACCCATACTCCGCCGAGAATCAGGTACTATTATCCAACGGCTGGCGCCTACATTCACTTTGTTAGCATAAGTGCACCTTTGAGTTTCTTCAGGGCATCATTCAGTTTTTCATGAGACGCGTTATTTTTCTTGCACCTGTAGGGCCATACTTCTGGCACTAAACATGTTACATGTGCTAAATTACATACCAGTGCACATATAGTTAATATGCTTTAGTTTTGCCCTAAGTATTACTGTACTTCCTAGATATCACTGCCTACTATTTTACTTCTTGAATGCTATATTTATGATAATGGTGTTGTTCTGATGCCACCTGTTGGTTCCATCAGGCTGCTTAATGTTCTCTATGCTTAATTACATATCAGCAAACTAGCATGTGGTTCCGTTGCTTTTTGTTCGTTTTACCCTACATTTTCTAATGCTAGCTATTACATCACTGCTCCGAGCCTCTGTTCATTACTTGTTTGTGTGTTCTTGATCTTCCCAAGTTGCATGACTAGTTTGATGCTTCTATTAATTATGGAGCTGCCAACCCCATCAAGCAAAATATTTGTTCTTTTTGGGCCGGCACCTCGAACAAGCATAAAAATAGAGGGAAGCAGATATATTGTCGTGTATGCACACACCCTTATTTCATTAGTTTAGACGAACCATTGATGATCAATTCAGACCAGTGCATGCGATTAAAATTAATTTTACCTAAATAGAGGGTGCAGAATAAACTACAACAACTAGATTTCCAACCACGGGATGGTGACGATATCTTCAAAGAACATTGCAACAACAGCGAGGCTTCACAGCAACATATGGTAAGCCAGTGTGTTTTAGTACAGGTGAAATGTAATGCGAGTGGGCTGCTTTCTTAGCTTGTGCCCTCAACCTGTAATCCTATAGAATTACAAATAGTTCAGTTGTTTACTTTGCTGTATTGCTTGATTTGACTACTTGTTTGTTGTTACGCTATACCTGAGTTGGACAATATGTCAGCAGTGCCTACTGTACTATCATAAAGAAATGCATGCCTAGTTCATTTGAGTCCTTAACTTTTCCTCTGAACTTCATCACAAGACTGTCTTCGTAGTTTATATGAGGCCACACTGTTGAGTGCTTTCTCAGATTATTTCAACTGCTTAGATGCCTTGGCAACTTAAATATAGCGGTGGTACACTCCCTTTCAACTAGGGTTGTCAACTAGGTCCCGTTTAATCCTTATTAAAGTCCACTAGTGGTATGATAGTTAAAAAGAGTTGTTGTTTTTTGAGGAAAATGAACTAGGAAGCTAGCAAAACTAACTAGATGGAACTGGCGGATGTCGTTTACTTGCCACTTACATACCTAGTTTCATCTTACCATTTTAATTTCTTTTCGGCTGATGCTGCTTCAAACCATTTAAATATAGCTTGACATGCTCGGCAATAATTCGTATGTCGTTTACCATGTAAGCTTACTGCTTGGATCATGCGATAACTATCTCTTATGTCCAGCGGAAACCTTTCAGGATGCCGTTCACACTAGGACACAATGTACAACCCAAGAATCTATTTGTGGAAGCAGTGCACCATCGATGTTACTAGATGGTAGCAGTTCAGAGGCAACACCGCCGGAGAGCAGTCTGAGCACAGATATTATAGTTCTTCAGGCTCAACTAGAGGCAGAAAGAGATGGTGTGGCTGCCATGAACGAGGTAAGCTTTATCTTGAGGCTGGAAATTATGGAATTAGTAGCACATATTATGCAAGCAACCCCAGAATTGGAGGAAGTAATAATGTTGCATTTGAAGACGGAGGAGGTCCTGCAGTTTCTGCTATCTGAAGCCCAAGGTAATCCCAGTTCTTCTTTAGATACTAGTTGAAATTGTCATTATATTATTGTACTTGCATGTCGTGTCATGTCTGAATGGATTATGTTGTAAGACCCCCTATGTTGTCCATGTGTTGTAATGATCCAAATTTTTTAGGTGAGGTAATCCTCAGTACTTATATGATTGACATAAGGTGAACTGCTTTTCGTGTGAGCATATTGTATTGGATGAAATAACTATTTGACTCAAAGTGTATCCAACCTACTGAATTCGAAGATCATGACATTTCTAAATCATAATCATATATAAAGGTGGAATAAATCTTTGTTGTGGTTTTGAAGAGATAAATAGCAGAACGTAGAATTATCTGTGAATATTCGTAATCGAATACAAATTGGATTTGAATTTAGTTTGCCAAGGCCCAGGTCAAACGTGAATGCTCATTCTCCCAAGTTTTGAACGAAGCGGCTAAACACCCACTATAATTTGTGGGCTGCCCGAGGCAAGTGTTTGTGAGGAAATTACGGTCTACCCCTGACACTTGACATCCTTATCGACCGGATTTACAATGCTGTCGATAGGGGTAGACTAGTAACTTCAATCAGATGTGACACGACGGCCTTTGAGCCCATTCAGACACGGTGGGCGCCAAACGTGGGCGGCAAAACACATTTGATTCAAGCTTGTCCGAAAGACATGTGTCTCTCCCTCCATTTCCCCATTCATACATGGTGGGCGGCAAAACAAACTCTCCTCGTCCAAAATCGATGTAGGCTAATATTTTAAATAGGTGCAGATGTGTAACTTCCCTCAGACGTGACACAACCACCCTACCTGTCAGCCCCGTTCATACACCGTGGGCTCCAACCGTGGGCGGCAAAACACCCTCTCCTCGCCCGAAATAGTTATCGGAAAATATTTGGGAGATGCGAGATTATCGTCCTATCCCCAACCGAAGCGATGTCCAAAATTTTAAACGGGGGATAAGCTCGTAACTTTCCCACATTTCAGAGGAGCACGTCCCAAAGTTTGAGATCCCCCTCCCCTCCATTTCCCCATTCATACACCGTCGGTGCCACGACAATCTCCCACTGCGGCCAGCCTCCTCCGTCCGCCACCCCATCCTCCACCTTGCCGGAGGCGTTACCCCTACCCCATCGTCCACTGCAAGAGACGGACATCTCTCATCCACGGCGCTGGACCAGGATCCTTTCATCATGTCCTCTCGCTTCATCGGCACCGTCTTCTAGCTTGCCGTTGCTGCTCCTACGACCGCCTCGACCACGGCACCATGATTTATTCCCTGACCCGGCCGTCTACCATCTGAAGTCTTCTTACCCGCCGCCGATAGCCAACGCACCCGCAGCACCATCAACGTATCAACAGAGGCCTACACAGCGTCACAAGAGAGGTGGTACTCCTCCATATGTGCTTAAGTTATTGATCTCACCCGGAAAATAGATCATCATTTGTTTACTGTACTTTTCTTGTCCGTACCAAATCGTAGTGGCTAGTTGAAAGCAAACATTGGTTGCGAAGTAGCTTTGTCCGGTTTGCACGTTCAGATTCGCCATGGCATAGGCACTATACTCGTAAAGCTTATGGTTTCCCCCCTTTATATTCACTACCATCATCATAGGTGCTTCATGTCGTGCTAGCACTGCTCCTCAAGACCTCAACCCAAAGCTTACGTTATGAAATACGAATCTGATATGATGCTCATATCACTAAAATAGAGAACATTTAATTGGTCACCTAATGTTCCTATATTCATTTCGAAAAGCATGTGCGCCACCCACTGGTCCAGCTAGTTCCACTTTCCTGATTTTTCTCTTGATGCTTAGGTTTCCCCCCTTTTATCTACTCTACTATGATCTGCGTAGGTGCTTTCTGTCATACTAGCATTACTCCACCCTTCAAGCTAAACAACACGACACTCAAAATTCAAAAGCTTAGTTGTTCAAATATGATTGTGATATGATACTGATATTAGCTAACAGACACATTTAATTGGTTAGCTAAAGGTCCCACTTGATAGAGAGACAACATAATTGCATTTGTTTGTCACTTGTTGACTGTACTTTCTTGTCCATACCAAATCTTAGTTGTTATTTCAAAGAAAACATCGGTTGCTAACTACCCTTTGCGCGGTTTGCAGCTTCAGATCTGCCATCCCACTGCCACGGTCAACACTGTACTCATCATGCTTATGGTTTCCCCATTTTATGATGACCACGATCAGCCTACGTGGTTCGTATCATAATAGTACTGCTCCACCCATCGAGCTAAACAAGCTTAGTTGTACGAATTCATATCTGCTATTATGCTGATATTAGTAAAACTGAGAGATGTTTAATTGGTCAGCTAAATGTTCCTACTTTAGTTTCGAAATGCATGTAAGCCACATATGGAGAGACCGGAAAGAATATTATTTCTCTGTGCGCTCTGGTTCATCATGGGTGGCCAACCGACATTGTATTGAAAGACTTGTAATATCTTCAATCTGCTTGCTCTTCTGCTCTTCTTTAAGATGATCCTCTTCTCTTGTGGTCGACTGGTCAGGTCAAGTTGTTCTCCCTTAGTATATTTTGAATCTGCCAGGTCAGGTCGACTTGTTCTTCTTTACTATATGTTGAAGTTGTCATCTGCGAAGTGTCATCACTTCTGGAGCTCTCATATTTTGAGTACTAGGCCACATTATATTAATGCACACACCAAATTACAGCATGCATGGCATCTCTTAAAATAATTGCAGAGATATCACAAAGGGGTTTATAGGGAGGCAGTATTGGATTAGAATCATGCATTACAAAGATAATCTCACTTGTTTTTATGTTTTCATGCATGTCAGATATTGAACATTATCAAAATGAATATGAGAATGGGCACACGAGAGGAATATTGCGGAACAATCCACTGGCTAACAAACTTGGCATGGTGGAGGATGGCCTATCTTATTCGCCCATCAAGGTGCTTGCTCTAACTTGGCAAGGTTGTATTGGTCGCACATATTTTGCATCTGACCTGTTGTATTACTTCTACTTTGTTACCCCATCTGCTTAGTTTAAGCATCATATATGAGTATATGCCATACCTATCCATTTTCTGTACCTATTCCATGTGTCGTCATACTATGTTTTTCCAATCAAATATTGTTCTGTCGTAATAGATGTCCAAAAGGAAGAGGGTGAGTGCCGATCCTCAAGGAGTGCAAACTAGGTATTTGGAAAAGGTAGTGATACCTGATAAATCAGATAGATCAGCAGCCACGAAAAACACATGCCCAATTATACCACACTTTACCCCTACTCTAGTGGCCAAACCCCTATTAGAACTGCTGAGAGCCCAGCGTCAGGTACAATCTATGATATCAATTCAAAATTTGAACTCCTAAATTTCTGCATGTGCCTTACCTTCTCTCTTGTATGAAAACTAATTTCAGATGAATCTCCTTGCTCAAAGGATCACACGATCTCACAACAATACTGGGCTCTGCATTGCTCTTGTCAGTACCTCTCTCCCTTTTGCCTTGTAACGTTGTACTTAACTAATTGCTATTTGATTATGTATCATCAGTCTGCACCTGAGCTTCATTATCCTCTGTTTCTTCCAATATTATTTGATCTATATTTACTCTTTGCAAAATGTAGAATAATGGCAACGCTTATAAAGAATTTTCTTTGGGGAATGTTGAATTATCCTTCCATCAACATGGAGAAGCGCTTTGTCCAGCCCGTGTTAACATGTAATGTAAGTTCATCCTTCTCAAGACTTCAAACTTTGTTCTAGTATAGATTTGGATAGGCATCATTTCCTCCACTGCTGTTTGCTTTGCTGTTTACATCTGATTGGATGTTTGCAACAACTACCAGTTTCAAATTATAGTTGTAAAAACATGTTCCTTATGCAGAACAGATCCATTTATTTGCTTGTATAATTGTGAAACCTGTTACGTGCCTCCTTGTTTCTCTTTCAGAGTCGTATCTCTTATGCCATGTAGAACTTTAGGGAAGATAGTGAGCCAAACCATCTTGAGGACAGCGAGATGACCCCAAGGTCCTGTCTTGATGAAGACAGTGAGTTGAAGCTACTCACCAGCAGGTGTGAGACAACCTCTATGCAGCCGCTGCCTCAATCAGCTCGACTTCTTCAGTCTCAACTTAAAGCGGAAAGGTTTGCTTCAGCTCAGCTCCGACTTGAAGTTAAAGATGTAATGAAGATGTCAGAGGACTGCCTTGCGCACCATCATGCCATACAGCTACGGGTGATGCATCCATCATTGACACAACTGAGGTCTAATCAGCTTGTTCGGCTGTTTGGGGGGCCCAACCTGGCCAGGCCTAGTGTCTTCTGAAGTGCTCTCAGTTTTGTGTATTCTTTTGTCGACGCGTTTATTTGCACTGGTGGCGAACTTTAATGCCTAGTGGATGTAATATGTGTAATAGCCGTGATAGCCTAGCGTAACTTTGCTTCTTATTTATTTCCATGTTGTCTTGTTTATTTGTTGGGATAATTGCATTTGAGCCCTTAGTTGTGTCACCCTCGACAAGAATACCCCTAGTTTTGTAAAACACGCAGTCTTGCCCAACTCAGTTAGCTTGCTTTGTGTTTTTGCCCTTCCAGCACGGCTCCGTCCAGTCAGCACCGTTTGACCATAAGCGGCGCTAGATTTGGGACAAGTCTTGCCCCCCGGTCGACCTAACCATCTCACACTCTCTCGTTCCTCACTGTCTCTCTTTCCCCCCCGGTCGACTATTAGAACGGCAAAACCCGCACCGCCAGATCCATTGGCAGGCGATGGGGGAGGCCGGAGAAAGCGTCGGCGGCGGCCGCCGCCGCCGTAGGGACACCACATCCTCACTTCAGTGTGGAGGCGGCGGTGCTGCTGGAGCCAATGGCGAGAAGTGCAGCGGATCTGCATAGGAGAGCGTAGGAGGCGACGCCGGCGGCACCCACGGTGACAAGGGCAGCGGATCTACACGGGAGCATGTACTAAGCGACGCTGGTGGCGCCAACGGCGACAAGGGCAGCGGATCTGCACGGGAGCACGGACAAGGCGACGCCGGCGGCGCCAGCGGCGACAAGGGCAACAGATCTGCACGGGAAATTCCTGTGGGGTAAGTATTAGACCTAGATTTGCTCGTGTTTACTGCTGTAGGGTTGATTCAATGATGCTTTAGGCTAGGTTTTGTTTGTTTTTTCACGGGAGATGGCATGTTTTTTATCGTAGGATGAATCCAGCGACCGCGTTCTATCTATCTATTAGAATGGAGACCACTGTTCTTGTTTCTGCGGGTACTAAAGGAAAAGATTGTGGCTTCACTTTTCCATTGTTTGTGGACAACACTACTTCATACCAGGATTTTAGGGCTGCCATTTGTGCTAAGTATCCATGGGGATTGTTTGATGCTGTTGAGATGAGATATTGGGATAGTAGTAACCTTTGTTGGGTCCCTGTACAGTGTGATTCAGAGTTAGGTGTGATGTTTGCAAGTAATGCACGAACTATGTCATGCAACTTGGAAATCACAGTGATACAGAGAATTAGAGCACAAATGTTTGAAAACCAATCAACTTCTAGGCCCTCTGCATCTAGGACATCTTGTTTTAATGCCACTTCTGGAGGGACAAGGGCTAGAACTAGGGCTCGTAGTAGAAGTAGGGCAGTAAGTGACACCTCTACTGCTCCTGGAACTCCAAGTGTTAATGAAAGTCAGGAACAAGCAAACAAAAAAGGTGATCCAGTTGTGGAGGAGGCATTGCCTGATGCACCAGGTCTGGAGGATGAGATACTTTATCCTGGGTATGTTCAACACAACAATGAAGAAGAAAAGGCAGACAAAGACTATATCCCTGCAGAATTTTCAGATACAGATGCTGATGAGATGCAAGAGGATCATGAAATGGGAGCTTTTGAAGATGCAGATGAGGACAGACCTGTCATGATGTATGACAGGGAAAATCCATCTATTGAGGAAGGTGTGGTCTTCCCTTCTGCAGTTGATTGCAGAAATGCAGTTGCAACCTACTCAATCAAAGCTGAAACTAAATTCTCTATTCTGAAAAGTGACCCAATTAGGTTTACTGTCAAATGTTCTTATGACAGGTGTAAATGGAGGCTACATGCTTCTTTAAAGAGGAGGAGCACAATGTTTCAGGTATTAAATGTTGTGATCTCTGTAATGTGTTATATTTTCTGCACTCACTACTGTTATATGTACTTACTATTTGTTGTGTTGTTTTGTTTCAGATTAAAGTGAACCAACACCAGCATACTTGTCCTAGTGTCAACAGATCTCAGAGATTGAGAGCTGCAAAAAGGAGGTGGATTGCAGATGCATCTATGCCCTAGATCAGACAAAATCTATCTATTGGTCCTAAGGAAATTCAGATGAAGTTGCTAGAGAAGTATGGTGTGGAGGTGCCATATGACAGGTGCTACAATGGCAAAGAGATGGCACTGGACAAAATATATGGCAAGTATAGTGATAGTTTCCAACTTCTTTATTCTTTCAAAGCTGAAGTGGAGAGGGCATCACCAGGCAGTCTAGTAGAAATTGACGGGCACACAGTTGAGTATCTGATCAAAGGCAAGAAGTATTGCAAGGAGTGTTTTAGAAGAGTGTTTGTTTGCTTCAAAGCTTGTCGGAAGGGTTTCCTGGAGGGCTGCAGGCCATACCTGGCTATAGATGCTACAACATTGAATGGTAGGTTTAGAGGGCAGCTTGTAGCAGCTTGTGCACTGGATGGCCACAACTGGTTGTTTCCAGTTGCTTATGGTGTTCTAGAAGTGGAATCTACTAAGAGTTGGACATGGTTTTTCACAAACCTGAAGAAAATGGTAGGTCATCCAGAAGGTTTAGTGATACATACTGATGCTTGCAAGGGATTGGAAACAGCAGTTGATGATGTGTACCCTGGGGTGGAACATAGAGAGTGTATGAGACACTTGGCTCAGAATTTCAGTAAGAAATTTAAGGGAAAGTTCTTTGATGATAACTTATGGCCTTGTTCACTAACCTACAGTATCAAGAGGCATAATTATCATCTGAACCAGCTCAAAAGCAAACCCAAAGTTAAGGAATATCTGGAGGAGCACCACACAAAAATCTGGGCAAGAGCAGAGTTCAATGAGATGAGCAAGGTTGACTATGTGAACAACAACCTTGCTGAATCATTCAACTCAAGAATCAGGAAATACAAGAGTCTTCACATAGTTGACCTGCTAGACAAGATTAGGCAATACATCATGGAGAAATTTGACTTAAGAAACAGAATTGCCACTGGCCATTTCATTGGGCACAACATCATACCAGCAATAATGAAGATTTTGATGGAGAAGACAAAAGGTTTGGAGATGAGTATAGTTAGGAGAAGCCCAACAGAGGCTGAGGTGACTGCTACTAATAGAGAGAAAAGAGAATGGAGGTACCCTTTTGACATAGAGAAGTGGTCTTCTAGTTGTAGGCAGTGGCAGATCACTGGTAAACCCTGCATCCATGCCCTTTTTTCATCACTGCGCTAAGAGGTGAAGCTAGTGGAATAGATCAGTATGTCCACAAATATTACTCAGTTGACATGTTTAGAGCAACTTATGCTGACAATCTACCAGCTCTGGAAGGCAAACAACAGTGGGACTGTGTAGATCCAGGATTCAAGCTGTGTGCTCCTGTTCAGAATAGACCACCAGGAACACCAAGAAAGCAGAGGATAAGATCTACCAGTGAAGGAAAGGGTCTTGGTCCTAGGAAGTATAAGTGCAAGAGATGTGGAATATGTGGACACAAAACCAAAGGCTGCAAAGAATCTGTTGATCCAGCCTTTGGAGAAGAAGACATTGGGGAGAAGATAATGCAGATGATCGTCCAACAGCTAATGAGCCAGCAGAAGCAGAAGTACAAGAGGAGGAGGAGGAGGAAGAGCCAGAAGTTGATGTTCTTCAGCAGCAGATGCCACCACCAAAGGAAACCTCACATGAGGCATCTACACAAGCTAGTGTAGTGAGGTGTGTGCCAGCAACTTGTTTAAGTTTTATATTGCCCTTGTTTCCGTTTTCATTAGTTCATATCTTAAAAATCGTGTTATGTTTGAACTTGTTTTAGTCCTAGAAAGAATTATAAAAGAGGAGCTGAGAGGGGAGCTTCTCCAAGGTATTGCAAGCAGAAGAAAAATGGACCAACAACTATATTTTGCTCAGTTACTAGAAGCAGTGTTGACAGCCAGGGTGTCTCTCCAGCCAAAAAAGCAGCAACAACAGTTGAAGCCCCACCCACTGCCCCCAATCCAGCTAAGAACACTAGAAGCAAGGCAAAGATGGCTCCAAACCCAGCCAAAAACACTAGGAGCAAGAAACTTCAGTTTTAGTCCTGTTACTTCAGTTTTATGTTTGAAACTGTTATGCACTTGATGTTGTTACTATGTGCACTGTGATACTAGTACTTTTATATTCTTAGTGCTTTATGCACTTGATGTTGTTGTCTATGCACTGTGATGATCAACTTCTTAATGCTTTATGCACTAGTTATGCCCAGTGTTTGGTACATGTGTGATGATCAAATTCTTATTCTTAATTCTTTGTGCTCACTGTGGTGTTTAATAAGTTGGGATTGCTGTTGATCTACTTTGGCATAGTTTTGTCATCGACGTTGTCGACGACAAAACCTACATCTACCTCTGGCATAGTTTTGTCATCGACGTCGTCGACGACAAAACCTACATCTACCTCTGGCATAGTTTTGTCATCGACGTCGTCGACGACAAAACCTACATCTACCTTTGCATCGCCAAAATAGCATTTCATCTAGTTTGCATAGACAAAATAGCATTTCATCTTGACCACAACAGTGCATCATCGTCTTCAGATACATCACACTAGGTTGTACCATTCGGTCAACAAGCACAAACTGATACAACTACAACACGAACAACATTACAACACAAATTCCTACAAACAACATTGCTAAAAGAAGCATCATCTCATCTCTTCCTCTCAGCTCCTTCTTCAAAACATGATTCTTTCTTGACAGCTCCATGTTTTCCTTCTTCAACTTGTGACTTTTGATCTAGCTCTGTTCTACCTCTGCGTGCAGGACTTCAAAAGCCAAGGCAACACGCAATGGAGGAGGAGGATCAACCAACACCACCCACTCACACTCCTGTGGTAACCGATTTCACATCAGATTTACCAAAAATTAGATTTTTCATAAAGAAGAACTAAAACATGCTCAAATTCACAATCTCTTACGTCTAAAGGACACCCTAAAAACTGGCGGCATGTGCTTGCCCCTCCCCAGGAAACACGGCGGGCTGGAACAAGGCCGTGACCAGGGCAACGATGCTTTGAACGACACTCCAATCCACAGTAGGTGTCATCGGGAAGATAGAACTTGGAGATGAGCTCCACAATCCCGACCCCATCAACCTAAACCAAATGGAAGGGAAGAAGGTCAAAATTTCCCCCAAATCTCACAAACCCTAGAAACCCTAGAACAAATTGGGGGTGGAGGAGCCGCACGAGCTCATGTTGACTTACCTCACCGGCCGCCTGCGAGTAGATGGACGAGCCCGAGCTCGCCGTGCTGCGCCGCTCCATCTTCTTCCTCATCGGGCCTCGCGTCGCCAGCTCCACTCCTCTATTTTCTTCAGCGCGAGCTCACTATGGACGAAAGGGTACTAAGTGTAGCACCGACAGGGGCAAAAATGTCCTAAATCTAGCGCCGCTTATGGTCAAACGGCGCTGACTAGATGGAGCCATGCTGGAAGGGCAAAAGTACAAGACAAGCAAACTGAGTTGGGCAAGACCGCGTGTTTTCCAAAAGTAGGGGCAATCCTGACGAGTGGTACCCAACTAAGGGTATAAAACCGTTTGTCCCTTATTTGTTTGCTTGTAGTCAGTGCAGTTCTTTTTCTGCGGTTTTCTAGTGGCCGCAATAACCTATTTTTTAAAACTATGCCACAATAACCATGGGCTACATATTTACTGTAGTGACACTATGCCTCCTACGGGCCGTAGATACAATGGGCCTTCTACGGGCTGTAGATACAATGGGCCTCCTACGGGCCATAGAAATAATGGGCCTTCTACGGGCCGTATCATCAATGGGGCTTATATGGGCCGTATGATCGATTGGCCAAACATGGGCCAATAATAGACCGCATTATGGCCGTAAACGGGCTAGAGTTGGAATTGTCCTTTCATGGGCCGACCATAACGGGCCGTCGTTAATAGGCCGTATTTGATGACGCTACGAAAATGACCCAACGTATTAACGGGGCACAAATGGGCCGACTGTAACCACAGGCTGAATTTGGCCCACAAGTAGAAAATGGCAGTAATGGGCCGTAAGTAACCAAATGCTAGAAATGAGCCCAAGAATAAATGGGCCCTGAGAAGGCCGAAAGATAACATGGGCTGCAAACGGCCCAATGGATTAATGGGCCGTTAATGGGTATAAAGTGATACACTGTTCATTATGGGCCAGTTTCACCACGGGCCGTTAATGGGCCAAGAGTTACAAAGGGCCTCATATGGGCCGAAAGACGTCATGGGCCATACATGGGCTGAAACTTTAAATGGACTGGAATCATATTGGACGGCCCAGATGATGCTACTAGGCCTAATTCGGATAGGTCGTAACGGGCCCTGGGTTAGCGGGCTGTAAATGGCTATATGCGAACAAGCGGTTAACAGGCTTTCCGTGGGCCGGCCCGCCACCTTTGACCAAGTCAAATGGGCCGGCCTTTTCACTGGAATGGGCCTCTGTTGGGCCGTGCCATGTGTCGACGTATCATAGGCGCCTTCGGTCCAATGAGTGGATGACATCTGTCCCAATAGTGAGACGACACGTGATTCCTCCAGCCAATGCTGATTTTACATGTGGAAAATCCCCATTGGTCGGGGCTGTTAGCGGGTTATCAGATCCAAAACCGGACCCGATAGCTTAACGACGTTCCATTATGGTGGATGCCACGTGTCGTCCACCCTTGACGAAAGCACTTCTGTGACGCGCGATTTATCGTCATGGAAGTGGACACTTCCGTGATGATAATTTTGTTAATGTTATGGAACACTTCTACGACAACACAGGTATGACTATCTTGATTCTGTCATAAAATTGTCATGGATGTACATGCATGACAAAAACGTGACCTATTGTGACAAACACATATCATCATGGAAGTGTATTTTTTTGTAGTGAGTATGCCTCGATATGTGATATATGGTGCGTGGAAAATACTCAAGGTCATTGACAAAGAATTCCTTCGGGTATTCAGCATCAACTGGCGGTGGTTTCATCATGCTGAGCATTTGGCTCATGTTGGGCTCTGTCTTCTGGAAGATGCTCTGAAGTTCCTGTTCATATTGCTGACAACCTGGCTCATAGAGATCGCCAGGAGTGGGTAGGGAAGTTAGCTCTATGATGTCTTGAGCTTTGGCTTCATGATGCACATCACCTAACATCCACTCAAGGACCCATGTCTTCGGATCCCAGTTGTAGCCTAAGATATGAAGAGTGGCATAGAATTGCAGAAAGAGTTTCTCATTCCAATAATCCTTGTCGATGACAAATGGGAGCAGGCCAACTTCATGAAAGCAGTCAAGAGCTTCTTCAAGGCATGGCAGCCCAACAATGGCATCACAACACAGGCGCTTGTGAGGGAAGATCATGTCATGGTTGTATAAAGTGCATGAGTAATAGCTTCATTCCTAGTGGGTCCAGAACCTGTCTGAAGATATCTTGGGCTTCTTGTAGGGATTCTTGGCCTTGTCAAAGAATGTGTTGTGCTCTCTAAAGCTTAAGACACTGAACGCACCCTGAGTAGTGACAGAGCTTGGAAGCCTTGGCAGTCTTGGCTTTGGCTTTGGCATCTGAGGCCTCTGCGCGATGTGATAGTCGTATTGGGGACCAGGTGTAGTACGAGGTGTCATGATAGGCCATTTAATGTTGATCATCTTACCATGATAGAAATCCTTATCCATAGTGCAAGGTATAGGTGGAGCAGTAGCCACATCTGAGGTGGATGGTTGAATGTCTTTTGTGGCATCATGGGCTTCAGTCTGAAGGGTGGGTTTGGGTTGTGTATTGTCTTTAGACATGACAACGTCATTGGCTTCAGTTGCAGTGGCAGCAGCATCATCATTTGCAATGGCTTCAGGGGCTTGAAGAACTGGGCCAGTCACAATCACATCTTGATTCACACTTGGTTCAGTGGTAGGGGGATAACAGCTTGATCTTCTTCTCTTTCCTTGGCTGATGCAACTGGAATATCTTTAGCCTCTTTGGCTTCGGACTCTTGAGCAGTTTTTGTAGGGATGCCTTCAGGGAACACTTGATGTGCTACTAAGCTTGTGGCTTGCACATCCTCTTCAGGAATGTTCGACATGGAGACCGTTGGCCTTGGGACTCGGCGAATACTTGGAAAATACGGCGATGCCTCCGGTGAGGGAGTGGTCTTCTCCATGTCTTCGGGGGTTCCTTGGGGAGTCTCAATCAGAGGAGTAGTGACTTGAGCTTGTGGAGTGCGTGGTATGACTTCATGTAGCGGGGTGTTGGGGTGTTGCTTTTCCCAGAACTCATCTAGAGTAATTTGCATCGTAGGACCACGAATACTGATTTGTTCACTGCTCGATGGAGCAGGCAATGATACTGGTTTCTGAGAGAGCTGGGGAACGTGAGTAAAGACTTCATCATCATCAACATTGTCTTCTTGACCAATGTCGTCAGCTGTGGTGAACTCAACAACTGGAATCTCTTCAGACTCATGAGCCTCGGTGGTAGCCGGCTCATGAACAATTAGACGACGCTCGTGGTTGGAGGAAGCTGGTAGGGCAACAAAGATTGACTCAACATTCATAGGCTCTGAAGGAATAGCTTGATCTTTTCTTGAAGTCTTTGAAGCTTTTGACTTCATCTTCTTCTTGGATGGAGCGGCATCAGAAGCTTCATGAAGCTTGCACCTTTTAGCTTCAGCCTCAACCTGCTTCGTCTTGTTCTTCTCAGAAGCAGCTGATGGTACTTTTGGCTTCGAGACAGTCATACTAACAAGGAAGACAATGCTTGGTCTTTCCTACCATGGAGCTTCAGTTTCAGCTGGCACTGGCTTCTTCTTCTCAGCAGCCACCTTGGGGTCAATACCTGGACACCCAAGTGCTTCCCTCTTCAAGGCTACATTGTGAGCCAGAACACATTTCTCAACATAATATTTGAGGCGCTCTCTGGATCCCTCGTCTTCATCACGACGCATGTGGAATTCAGCCTTGAGATCGGCCATCATAGCCTTGAGGTCCTGAACATCTTTGACACTTAGCTTGGCCATGTGCTTCTCAAAGACAACCTTTTCATGGCCGATCTTGTTCTTCTGCTTGATGACCTTCTGAGCAATTGCAAGTTCTTTCACAATGCAACCTTGGAAAGTTACACTGATGCCAAGGAGAAGCTGCAGATCATGAATGGTGAGAGATGTGTCCTCAAACCATTCATCGATGAAGTTATTCAGAATATGAACATCAAATAGAGGCAAATCTTGGAAGATTTCTGCCTCCTATTTGCTCTTGATCAGCAGCTCAAGGGAATCATCAGCAAGGTCTTCATCACTAGATAGTTCAATGCTATCCTCTTCATGTCGTGGGATGCTTGCTGGAGTAAGGCCTTGCCCTAAGATCTTCATAGTCTTCATAGACGTATGTGACATGTCTTTAGACCGCACACTGGATTCAGGAGGTGCAGATTTCAGTGGCTTCACACGTGAAGCTTTTGGTGCAGCAGAAGATTTTGAAGCTTTAGCCTTCTTCAAAGGCTTCAGGGGTGGAGCTTCATGTCTTCCTCATCCTCAGTAGCCTTTTCAATGTTGGCCCTCTATGCAGCGCAATGTGCAAGAAATGAGTCAAAGTCCTCAAAAGGGCCAACAAGATTGGGTTCAGCCTCTCGACTCCCATCTAGCCGAGGTTGAGTTGGGCCTGGATTGAAGTCAATCCTGAATTCCTTATTGTTCTGGACGAATGAGTTCTTGGCATACTTGTAATTTTCTTCAAAGAGATCATCCTCTCGACACCATTGAAGACTTGATGGGTTTGCATTTTCAGGCATAGGGCCTCTGGCTATGTAAGGAAAGAAGCCTTTTGCAATGGCTTCAGCCTTGGTCTTGAGTTGAAACTTCTTGTATATGATATCGACCCATGGTGGCCTCACGACATTTTTTCCCGCATATTTAGGAGTCACAAAATGATAAAGAAACCATTCCTCTACCCAATATCTTCGAATCCATTGGACTCTAGACTTGCACTCGCCATAGGTTTCTAGATCTGACTTGTACATCTCATAGAGATCAGGAGGCAGGTCCAAGGCAGTGTTATCACGGTGTTGGCGGCCGCCTTTCTTTGCAGATTTTCCACATGCCATTGGCTTCAGATTGAAAGGCTTCACAACAATATTTGCCTCCAGTCTGCTTGTTTAACAAGAACTAGCTTCAGGTGATTCAATATGATGTTGTAAAAACTCTGCAAATGAATGCAGACTATGAGAACCAAGGGAATCACCCACAGACATGTACCTGTGACAACATTAAAGATGCGAGGGAAGGGAAACAGGTCATATGCATTCTGAGAGGATTTTGAAGATAAATCAGTTTGAAGACATTGACCTCATAGCGCGAATACATTCACTTATAGATGTGAGTTGGTTCCAGATTTGTACGAATCCATGAATAAGTACAAGTGAGGAATCTAACTAGTTGTGAAGCATAAGTGAAAGTACTTGCGAGTTATGAGATGCATAGATGTAGAGATCCAGATTTGGAAGAGAAGAAACAACTTTCTGAAGAAATAGAAAGTTTTAACGGATCAAACATGCAATAAAAATAGGCTTTTAATTACCACCCAAGAATAGATGAGAACTGCTAGACGAGTTGGCAGCGGAGGCTGAGCAGTTCAATCTTCCGAGCCCTAACTTGGCGACGGAAGACTCCTACGACGGCGGCGGGAGGAAGATGTCCGCGGCCGGTGTGACAATGATGACGGAGAAGTCACGGCAGAAAGCACTTCGTCTCCAGCGACGACAGAATCTAGCCACGACACTAAGGGTTCGAGCGAGACAACGAGGGGTGTAGATTTTAATGACTACTGGGGGTGTGTGCTTATAAGGAGGGGTGACGGCTGAGTGAATTTATTCAGCTGCCCCTGGCGGTTCACATCTGAGGGACACATGGCAAGCATGTAACAACTTGAATATTGTGCCATGACCCCACGCGCGCCCGGTTTCTCGGGTGGTCGTTTCGGCTTCTCCGGGTTCAGGCAAACAGGATAAAGATATTAAAATCATTTTAAATGTTTGTCTCTACATCTTCGACTGACAAGGACACAGTGAAGACATTCGACACGTGTCAATAGAATGCATATGAAGAGATAGAGAGAGTTGGAGAGAGAGAAGCACAGAAGGGGTTAGGGTCCGATCACATTCACTTAGGCAAAAAATGGCAACTTGAAGACATAGCCATAAGTGAATGCTCTAGAGGAGAAAACGTATATACAGGAAATGAAGACCAAATCAAACATTTAGAAGATAAATCATGAATATAAACCAATGTTGAAGACAAACCAACTTCGAAGATAATGCAACATGACGCCAGATGAAAATCTTCAAGAAAGATTGGTGATGGCGTTACCCACCATATAGGAAATATCAGACCCAGATACGGCGCACAATTATCGTGGCGCTCTGAACTCAAATTCCACATTAATGTATTCGCACTCAGGGTGTATGTCTTCATGAATTGAAGACATACGATACTTTGTGTGTTGCACACCTAAATCACTAAAATGCATAAGCATTAGGATGTGTGTCCATTCACAGGACATTCGAGGATTCTAGGATATTTAGCTCACACCGCAACTTGCAAAACCTTTTCTCAGCCATGGGCTTTGTGAAGATATCAGCCAATTGCTCTTCAGTGTTGACGTGAATTATATCAATGTCTTCCTTCAATACATGGTCTCTGAGAAAGTGATGATGGATCTGAATGTGCTTTGTCTTCGAGTGCTGAACTGGATTGTGAGCAATCTTGATGGTGCTTTCATTGTCTTAGTAGAGGGGCACCTTCCTCTTGTTGATGCCATAGTCCTTGAGAGTTTGCTTCATCCAGAGAAGTTGAGCGCAACAAGATCCAGCAGCAATGTATTCAGATTTAGCAGTGGAGAGTGATACACAATTCTGCTTCTTGGTAGACCAACAGACTAGAGATCATCCAAGAAAGTGACATGTGCCTGATGTAGACTTGCGATCAACCTTGTCACCAACATAATCAGCATATGAGAATCCAACTAGATCAAACTCTAAGCCTTTTGGATACCATAATCCTAGTGTTGGGGTGTGAGCCAAATATCAAAGAATTCGCTTCACAGTGAGGTGATGCGATTCCTTTGGTGACGCTTGGAATCAGGCACACATGCAAACACTAAGCATTATATCTTGCCTAGATGCACATAAGTACAATAAAGAACCAATCATGGAGCGGGATACCTTTTGATCGAACTCTTTACCATTGTCGTCGTATTCCAGTTGACCTTTGGTTTGCATTGGCGTCGTGTATCCTTTGCAATCTTGCATTACAAACTTCTTTAGGCAATCTTTGAGATTTTTTTGTTGAGATATGAAGATGCCATTGCTTTGTTGACAGATTTGAAGACCAAGGAAGAATTTTAGCTCTCCCATCATAGACATCTGATATTGCTCTTGCATCATATGACTGAATTCATTACTGTATCTCTTATCAGTGCATCCAAAGATAATGTCATCCACATAGATCTACACAGAAACTGTTCCCTGTCATATGTCTTCGTGAAGAGTGTGGGATCTAGTGAACCAGGTTTGAAGCCTTTGCTCTTTAGGAAATCTTTGAGTATATAATACCAAGCTCGAGGTGCTTGTTTGAGGCCATACAGTGCCTTGTTGAGCTTGTAGACCATATCAGGATGCTTTGGATCTTCAAAACCAGGTGGTTGAGCAACATATACTTCTTCTTCAATTTTGTTACTGAGGAAGGCACTCTTCACATCCATTTGGTACAGGAGGATGTTGTGGTAATTAGCATAGGCTAGCAATATGCGAATGGCTTCAAGCCTAGCCACAGGAGAAAAGGTTTCATCGAAGTCAATTCCCTCTACTTGTGTGGAACCTTAAGCGACGAAACAAGCTTTGTTTTTGACAACTTGACCATGTTCATCTTGTTTATTGCGATAGATCCATTTGGTGCCAATAATGTTGTTCTTGCGAGGATCAGGACACTTGACAGGTTCCTAGACGTTGCTCAGTTCAAAATGTTGAAGCTCCTCTTGCATAGCTTGAATCCATTCAGGTTCCATAAAGGCTTCATCAATTTTCTTGGGTTCAGATATGGAGACAAATGCAAAGTGCCCACATAAGTTTGCTAGTTGTGTAGCTCTTGATCGAATAAGCGGACCAGGTGCATTGTTGCTATAAGTGCATCTAGTGACGCCCCTAGTTGGTTTTGGAGTATTGATGAGAGACCCGGTTGAGGGACTAATGTGTTTGTGAGAATTGCAAGATAACATAGGTAGTAGTCCTTCATCGATTCGGTTTACCTACCGGATATGACCCCTAAAAATGTGTGAAGACATTGAAGACAATGGTGGTCTGTGAAGCTAATCACGTTGAAGACTATGACATGAGAAGACAATGTCTGAAGACTATGGAGCGTGAAGACTTAGCTGTTTCATTGTTTCTTTTCTTCTTTGTTGAGTCATAGGAACCACCGCACTGTTAAGTGGGGTCCAAGTGAACAAAGTCAGAGTGACTGAAGTGATGCTCAACCAAATCCTATGTCTTCGAGCGAAGACAATGAGTACAAATCTTATCCAGAGTCGGATAATGTAAGTGCATCTAGTGCCACACCTAGTTGGTTTTGGAGTATTGACGACAAACCTGGTTGAGGGACTAATGTGTTTGTGAGAATTGCAGGATAACACAGGTAGTAGTCCCTCATTGATTCGGTTTACCTACCGGAGATGACCCCTAAAAATGTGTGAAGACATTGAAGACAATGGTGGTCTGTGAAGCTAATCACGTTGAAGACTATGACATGAGAAGACATGTATGAAGACTATGGAGCGCGAAGACTTAGCTATTTCGTTGTTTCTTTTCTTCTTTGTTGAGTCATAGGAACCACCGCACTGTTAAGTGGGGTCCAAGTGAACATAGTCAGAGTGACTAAAGTGATGCTCAACCAAATCCTATGTCTTCGAGCGAAGACAATGAGAGCAAATCTTATCCAGAGTCGGATAAGTCAGCTTTACTTGTAGCCCAAGTCAAGCTGTCACGTGTGTTTGAAATCTGACCATTGCGAGTTCCTTAGTGACCCAGGGTCATTTTAGAAAAATCAGGTTGGGTTGCCCGTGGCTATAAATAGCCCACCCCCTACACCATAAATTGGTGGCTGCTCAGAGTTAGATACGGCTTTTCTCGTTTGAGAGAAACCCACCTCTGAAGCCTTTGAGAGAGAGAATCCTTGCAAGGACAAAGCCCAAACCACCCAAAGCCCAAAGAGTGGTTGGCATCACTTAAGTCTTTCTGTCCGCATGATCTGAAGACTTATTTCACTTGAGGACTGTGAATCCTCCAGCCAGTTAGGCATCACGTTCTGAGCATCCAAGAGTCATTGTGGATTGCCGGTGAGCGAAGTCTGTGAAGGTTCGGGAGTCTACCTTGAAGACTTACCAGAATTATTGGGCAGGGACTGAGAGTCCTTAGCTCAAGGGGAATAAGGTGAAGACGCCGTCTTCTGAGTTAAATCTCAGCCTCCCTAACCAGTCGTACAGTTGTCACAGCAACTGGAACTGGTCGAACAAACCCCTGTCCTTCTGAAGTCACTGGTTCTATCTCTCACTTCTCTTTACTTACCATTCGTCTTTGTGAAGTCATTGCCTGCTTGCAATTATTTGTTTGACTTCACTGCGTGACTACTTATCCTGATTGGCTTCACACTATCTTCCTTTCTGATCCGTACTACCTACCTGCTTATAGTCTTCGTGCTTTCACTTCATTGAATACTTGACTATGGCCTGTCTAGTGTAGTCTACCTTTCGCTGCACTCGAATAGTGTTGTTTGTACTGTTTGTCTTCGAAAATCTCATGTTTTGAAGACTTTCATAAAAATCACCTATTCAAACCCCCCTCTAGTCGATAACTAGCCCTTTCAATTGGTATCACAGCAAGGTACTCCCTTGTTCTGTGTGATTCCGCTTAACCACGTGGAGTTTTAGCTATGTCGACTGCAGGGATAATCAAGGTCTCCGCTGCGTGCCCCATCTTTGATGGCACTGAATATCCCTACTGGAAGAATAGGATGCGCATGCATATTGAAGCCATTGATGTCGATATGTGGTATGTCGTCAAGAATGGCGCTCCCAAGACTGGTGAAGGTGTCACCCCCGCTGATGTGAAGAAGTTCATTCAACTGGACTCTACCGCCAAGAACATCATCTGTGGTCATCTGACCAAAGGGCAATATGGCCGTGTGAGCGCTCTGGAAACGTCGAAGCTAATCTGGGACTGGCTCTCCAAGGTCAATGAAGGCGTCTCAACACAGCGTGGTCAACGAATTAGTACTCTTCGCAACCTCTTCAACCGCTTCAAAAGACACGACAACAAGAAAAGAACCTGTCACAAGTGCAAGAAACCTGGCGACTACATCTTAGAATGTCCATAGTGGGACAATGAGAAGAAGAAAAAGAAGAGCAAGGAATATGATTCCAATGACAAGAAGAAGAAGAAATCCTCAAAGTCTTCTTCCAAATCTTCCTCTAAGTCTTCATCACACAAGAAGAGCTCATCAGGAAAGGCACGTGCTTTTGTTGGCAAGGAAATGGATTCAGAGGAGGAGTCTGCTTCTAAGGAGGCTGTAGTGGAGTCTGGGGAGGAGTCTGACTCTGGGGTCGCAAGTCTGGCGCTAGCTACAACCTACGTCGCCAAGTCCATCTTCAACACTGAAGACAATGACTCCGTCACCAACACTAATGACGAGAACGACTCGACTCCCACCTACTGCTTCATGGCACGTGGTGCCAAGGTAAACTCTCGCGATGCTTACTTTCAAACATCAAGTGAAGATGACTCTGATGGTGAATCCAAACCCAACTACAAAAAACTTGCTAAAATTGCAACTGAACAACAGAATGCCATGGAACATATTCAAAAACTGTTAGACAAAAGCGATGACCTGTTGGACGCGGAAATGACTAAGACTCAGTTCTTAATTGAAGACATAAAAAATCTTCATGTTAAGTACCAGGAACTTGAAGGTCGTCATGAAACGCTCTCAATATCTCATGAAAAGCTCTCCTATGATTATCTTCAAAGGAAGCAGGAACTTGAGAAATTGAGATCAGATCATGAAGATCTTCAAAAAGAGAACGAGTCACTTTGCGCTCAACAGATCAGTCCCGCTCAGGAAGGATTTGAACCACCATGTCTAAAATGCATTGAGCGTGATAATGCTGCCTCTGTTGCTGAATGTTCTACTGCGACTCCTATTGCAATATCTTCAACTGCCGACGTGGTAACTAACCCCTCTGTTGAGGATACCACTATTATTGCTGATGAGAATACCAGGTTGAAAAAACTTCTTGAGACAGGGATGTAGAAAAGCCTCAAAGGGCATCAGACATTATGTGATGTCCTCAAAAAGCAGATTCTGAACCAAAACCCTAGAAAACAGGGTGTAGGGTTTGAGAGAAAAATGAATGTTGATGGGTCATACTGGAAACCTTAGCAGTACCCCAAAACCACCTGGGTTGCTGCAAACGAACCTCCAGTAGATCCATCCACCTCATCTGGCTTCACTTGTGCTAACCCAATTATCATTGATGAATCCTTTGATGCAAACTATAAATTGTTTAAGAATCAGAATGGCAAAGTGTTTGCCAGGTATATTGGTACTAACTGCAGGAATGGGCCACCTATGAAGAAGATATGGGTACCCAAGAGTTGCCTTGAAAATCTTCCTGTGATTGTCATCATGACACCACCTATGAAGAAGACAAACCCCCTACCAAAGGCGTCATATGTTCCAAAAGCTTCATACAGACCAAGGACTCATCTGAGTCACCCTAACGTCAATGTTTTGCAGGAAAATCATACTCAGACCCATGAATATGAGCGTGTTTCTTTAAACTGCTATGTTCATAGAACCAAGAACTTTTCTGCCTATTCACATGAGTATTATTCACCCCCTGCAAGGCTATTTACTAGGGCTCCAAAGCCAAAATTCTCAGACGCTGCACTTGGACTCATTGCTTCTAAGCCACCCCTGAAGATGTGGGTGGTTAAGAAAACTTAACTCTCTTTTGCAGGGAAAGGTCTCGAGCCGGAAATCAAAGGCGTCCAAAGCTAATGCTGGAGACCTAAAAAATCTTGTTGGGCGCAAGATAAAATGCCCAAATGGTCTTACTATGTATTTCACTCTAGATTTTTTTGATACTCATCCTGTCTATCCTAACCAAGACCTGAATTTCCATGTTCCACTTGTTCGTCAAATGTTTCTGCTTCACAACTCACTTGGTGAAGCCTATCCCCCAAACTGCGCTGTAGGCTATGATACCTCGTGCTTCAGAATGGATTATGGACAGTGGATGCACTAACCACATGACTGGCAATGGAAGTCTTTTGATGGATTCAACGCTGCGTCCATCAGACAAGAGCCACATCTCATTTGCTGACACTGGTAAAAGCAAGGTATTGGGTCTAGGTAGAGTTGCAATATGAAGGGATCAGCACATGGATAAAGTGATGCTTGTTGAATCCCTTGGGTTCAACTTAATGTCTGTCATGATTGTGCTATTTGGAAAATATCGCTGCCTTGTACTGATGGAATCTGACAAGTCTCTAGTCTTTGAAGGATATCGAAAAGATGATATGTATATGGTAGATTTCTCAGCAGGTCCATAGATGGCCGTATGTCTTCTAACAAAAGCTTCAGAATGCTGGCTTTGGCATCAAAGGCTAGGGCATGCTAGCATGAGGAACTTGCACACTCTCGCGAAGAAGAGGCATGTTGTGGGCATCAAAGGCGTCAAGTTCAAGAAGGATCATTTGTGTGGCGCGTGCGAAGCCGGAAAGATGACAAGAGCCAAGCATCCCTCGAAGACAATCATGACCACGTCTCAACCCTTTGAGCTGCTGCACATGGACTTATTTGGCCCTACTCACTACTCCACTCTCAATGCTACTGCTTGCCTCTATGGCTTCCTCATTGTTGATGATTACTCTCGATACACTTGGGTGCATATAATCCTCTAAAAGACTGAAGTGCAGGATGTCTTCAGACGCTTTGCCACCCGTGCCATGAAGAACTACGGTGTCAAGATCAAGCACATCAGAAGAGACAACGACACTGAGTTCAAGAACACTGGCCTCGACCTCTACCTGGATACCATGGGTATCACTCATGAGTTTTCCGCTCCTTACACACCTCAGCAGAATGGCATCGCGGAGCACAAGAACAGAAATCTTATTGAGATGGCACGAACGATGCTTGATGAGTACAAGACTCCGTGAAAGTTCTGGCCTAAAGCCATTGACACTGCATGCCACGTCATCAACCGTGTTTATCTTCACAAGCTTCTGAAGAAAACCTCCTATGAGCTCCTAACTGGTAAGAAGCCAAACGTAAGTTACCTCGGATTATTTGGTGCTAAGTGCTGGATCAAGGATCCACATCACACTTCCAAATTTGCACTGAAAGCACATGAAGGTTTCATGCTAGGTTACAGAAAGGATTTGCACTCCTACAGAGTCTTCAACCTCTTTCACTATAAAGTGGTTGAAACTGTTGATGTGCGGTTCGATGAGACTAATGGCTCGCAAAGAGAGCACCTGCCAAATGTGCTAGATGAGTTATCCCCTAGCGAGTCAATTAAGCAAGTGGGAACTGGCGAAATCATACCCTCTGAGAATGAGACTGAAGAAGAACTGATCGTTTCTGCTTCCACTCAACCTGAAGACAATGCTTAACCTGAAGATAATCCTCCAAATGATGATATTGATCAGAATGAACAAAATCTTCGTCCTGCTCATCCTCGTGTTGCAAATGAAGTACATATTGAGAAGATGATCGATAGCCTCAATGCACCTGGTCCACTCACTCGTTCAAGAGCCACACAAAGAGCAACTCAACTCACCAATTTCTGTGGACACTTTGCATTTGTCTCAATCTCAGAACCCAAGAAAGTCACTGAAGCCTTCATGGAACCTGAACCGATTCAAGCCATGCAAGAAGAGCTTCAACAGTTTGAGTTGAACAATGTGTGGGAACTGGTCAAGCGTCCTGATCCTCGGAAGCACAATATCATTGGCACCAAATGGATATATCGCAACAAGCAAGATGAACATGGTCAAGTGGTCAGAAACAAAGCTCGTCTAGTTGCTCAAGGCTACACTCAAGTGGAAGGGATTGACTTTGATGAAACTTTTGCTCCTGTGGCAAGGCTTGAAGCCATTCGCATACTGCTTGCCTATGCAAATCATCACAACATTCTCCTGTATGAAATGGATGTGAAGAGTGCTTTTCTCAATGGAAAGATAGAAGAAGAAGTATATGTTGCACAACCTCCTGGCTTTGAAGATCCAAAACATCCTGATATGGTGTAAAAGCTCAACAAGGCACTGTATGGCCTCAAACAAGCCCCTCGTGCTTGGTATGATACGCTCAAAGACTTCCTGAAGAGCAAAGGCTTCAAACCTGGTTCACTCGATCCTACTCTCTTCACAAAGACATATGACGTTGAACTGTTTGTATGCCAAATCTATGTGGATGACATTATCTTCGGCTGCACCAACAAGAAATACAGTGATGAGTTTGGTCACATGATGCAAGAGAAATATCAGATGTCCATGATGGGTGAACTGAAGTTCTTTCTGGGTCTCCAAATCCGCTAGCAACGCAATGGCATCTTCATCTCTCAAGAAAAATATCTCAAAGATTGCCTGAAGAAGTTTGGAATGCAAGACTGCAAAGGATACACGACGCCAATGCCAACCAAAAGTCATCTGGGTCCCGACGACAATGGTAAAGAATTCGACCAAAATGTATACCGCTCCATGATTGGTTCTCTGCTTTATTTATGTGCATCTAGGCCAGATATAATGCTTAGTGTTTGCATGTGTGCCCGATTCCAAGCGGCGCCAAAGGAATCGCATCACTTAGCTGTGAAGCGAATTCTTTGATATTTGGCTTACACCCCAACACTAGGATTATGGTATCCAAAGGGCTTAGAGTTTGATCTAGTTGGATTCTCAGATGCTGATTATGCTGGTGACAAGGTTGACTGCAAGTCCACATCAGGCACATGTCACTTTCTGGGACAATCACTTGTCTATTGGTCTTCAAAGAAGCAGAACTGTGTATCTCTCTCTACTGCTGAATCCGAATACATTGCTGCTGGATCTTGCTCTGCTCTACTTCTTTGGATGAAGCAAACTCTCAAGGACTATGGTATACACCTGAAGAATGTGCCTCTCTACTGCGACAATGAGAGTGCCATCAAGATTGCCAACAACCCTGTTCAGCACTCGAAGACAAAGCATACTGAGATTTGTCATCACTTCCTCAGAGATCATGTTATGAAGGAAGACATTGATATCATTCACGTCAACACTGAAGAGCAATTGGCTGATATCTTCACAAAGCCCTTGGATGAGAAAAGGTTTTGCAAGTTGCGGTGTGAGCTAAATATCTTGGAATCCTCAAATGTCCCGTGAATGGGACACACATCCTAACACTTATGCATTTTGATGACTTAGATGTGCAACACACAAAGTAACGTATATCTTCAATCAATGAAGACATACACTCTAAGTGTGAATACATTAGTGCGGAATATGACTTCGGAGCGCCACGATAATTGTGCGCCGTGTCTGGGTCTAATACTTCCTATACGTTGGGTAACGCCACCACCAAACTTTTGTTTGAAGTGTTCCTCTTGGCGTTATGTTTGCATAGTCTTCATAACCGATTTGTCTTCATAACCGATTTGTCTTCATTTCTGACTTGTATTCAAGTTTATCTCACATGGTTGATTTGGCCTTAAACTAGTTGCATACTATGTATGTTCTGTCCACCACAACATTCACTTATAGCTATGACTTCATGTTGAATCTTCTAATCTAAGTGAATGTGATCGGACCCTAACCTATCTATGCTTCTGCCTCAATTCTATCTGTCCAAATCATATGCATTCTATTGAAAAATGTCGATTGTCTTCACTGAACCTTGTCAGCTGAAGCCAATCTGACAAACATTTATGTCTGTTTTTAAATGCTCTATCTTTATTACCGGAAATCCGAAGAACTCGGAACGACCGCCCCGACAATCCAGGCGTGCGTGGGAACATGGAACAACTACGAAGGAGTTGCATGCACGCCATGTGTCATTCAAATGCGAATCGCCAGGGGCACCTGCGTAATTACGATATGTTGTCCCTTTCCTTATAAATACACATCCCATCACAGTAAAAATTTCTTCTTCCACCTTGCCACCTCCTGAAAACCCTAGCGCCATCGCTAGCACTCAACGACGCCGGCGATGAAAGTTAGGGCACGAGAGATTGAACTGCTCGGTCTCAACTTCCCCTCCGTCTAGGAGTTCTTCTTGTGGTTATTAAAACTCTCTTTTTACTGTCGTTTTCATCTGATAGATTCATCCTTCCTTACCAAAAGTAGTTTCTACATCTCCATAGTTGAATCTGTCTCTCTCTGCATCTCATAATGTGCCTAGTATGTTCACTTATGCTTCACTACAAGTTAGATTCCTCACTTGTACCTATTGTTGGATTCGTACAAATCTGAAATCAACTCTCATCAAATAAGTGAATGTCTTCGTGATATGAGGTCAATGTCTTCCCCTTCCCTCGCATCTCTAATTTATCTTCAAAATCCTCTGAGAATGCATATGACCTCTTCCCCTTCCCTCGCATCTCTAATGCTGTCACAGGTACATGTCCGTGGGAGAATCCCTTGGTTCTCATAGTCTGCATTCATTTGCAGAGTTCTTACAGAATCATATAAATTCTCCTGAAGCAAGTTCTTGTCTGACTAGCTGCAAGAAGCCTTTGCAAGTTCTGAAGCCTTTAAGGTTAAGCTTCATGGCTACTGAGAAACCAGCAAGAAAGGGTGTCAGAAAGCATCGTGGGAACACTTCCAAGGATTTGCCTCTAGATTTGCGAGCTGTACAAAACGGACCCTGAAGAAACCTATACTGGTCGCAAGAATCGCATTCAATGGACTCGAAGATACTGGGCCGAGGAATGGTTCAAATACCGTTTTGTCACTGAAGAGTATGCTGAGAAAAATGCCATCAAGCGACCCTGGGGAGATATTCTGTACAAAAATCTTCAACCCAGAACCCAAGCTGAAGCTATTGAACAAGGCTTCTATCCATGCATTGTTCGCGGACCAGAGCCAGAGAATGCTGACCCTTCGTCTCTGCTATGGTGTCGCGAAGACCATCTCTTAAAGCGCAATTACCAGTTCGCCAAAGACTCAGCTGTGAAGAACAAAAAGACTTTCGGACTTGACTTCAACCCTGGTCCATCCTCTCCACGGGAAGATGGCACCCGTGAAGCCAATGAGAACAGGATCGGTCCCTTCTACAACTTTGAAGGCCTCCTCGCACACATCGTTGTATAAGGTGCAAATGTGGATCATTCTGATGATGGTGCAGATACTGATGATGCACCAGCTACTCCCCCTAAGCCAAAGAAGCAGAAGAAAGCTAAGGCTTCCAAACCCACTGCTGCACCAAAGGCTTCTCGAGTGAAGCCATTGGCAACTGCCCCTCCTGCTCCAAGCAACACCTCTGAAGATCAATCTCGTGTCTCCAAACAGACCGAGGAGCCACAGAAGAAAGCTGCTCAGAGGACAAGTCAAGCGCTGACACCAGCTGCCGTTCTAAGGAACGAATCTGAAGCTATTGATCTGTTGTCTGATGACGAGTTTGGTGAGGATGCGCTTGAACAACTGATAAAGAGCAAGAAAGACGCAGAAATCTTCAATGATCTGCCTCTCTTCGATGTCCAAATTCTCGACAACTTCATCGATGAGTGGTTTGACAACCCAAATCTTAGCTTTGATGATCTTCAGCTTCCGATTGGCATCAGCGTAGCCTTCCAAGGCGCTATTGCTCCAAAGCTGGCTCTCGTTCAGAAGATCGTCGAACTCAAGAACAAGATTGATTTTGAGAAAGAGCAGTTCAAGAAGCATGTGGCAAAGCTCAGTGTGGTAGATGTCCAGAAATTCAAGATGGTGCTGAATGACCTCAAAGAAGCCTTTCGCAAGAAGCGTGAAGAAGCCAAAGGCTCAAGAGAGCGCATGAAGAATCTTGCTACCAAGTGTGTTCAACCATACAATGAAGCTGAAAAGCGCAAGGCTCTTGGGCGTCCGGGCATTAACCCCAAGATGGCTGCCAAGAAAAAGTCTGATGTGGCCCCAACTGACGCTACATGGTGGGAAGAACCTCGCATTGTCTTCCCTGCCAGCATGACAGGCTCGAAGCCTAAGGTCCCCACATCAGCTTCAGAACAGAAGAAAACCAAGGCAGCTGAAGCCGAAGCAAGAAAGAGAAAAACCAAGAACAACACTGATGATGCACCACCCCACAAGAAGAGGAAGACCAAGAAGAGAGATCGGGCTGCTCCCAAAGAGCCCCTTGTTGTTGAACCCATTGCTGATGCTCCCCCTCCATCCGACAATCAAGAGCATCAGTTAATTGTACATGAGCCTGCTTCCACAGAGGCTCCTGACGAACAAGAAGTTCCAGTCGTCGATCCCATCGCGATTGAAGACATTGGTCCCCAAGACAATGTAGAAGATGATGTAGTCCTTCCTCAGATTCAGAACCCCACAGTATCATCGCCTGTTCATGGAACAGCGAGCCCATCAGTATTGGTCGTCCTTTGATGCCAATCATGCATGATGCTTCATGGGTTGATCGCCCCCAACCAGCTACCCCAGTTCAAGACTCCCCAAGTACACCTCATCCTACACCAACGCAAGGTACCAGTCCAATTGTCAATGACGACAATTACATGGAGACCACACCATCACCGAAAGCGTTGTCTGTGTTTCAACGGCTTCGCAAAGGCCTGAGGCCTTCGGTCTCCATGACGACTATCACGGAAGAGGATTCCCACCAGTCCAGCTCAGTGGCACGTCAAGTGTTTCCTGAAGATAATCCTTCTGAGAGGATCCTGTGCCCGAAGCTAATGCTTCTGAAGAGATTCCGGCTGCAGCAGCCGATGAACGACAAGAAGAACATGTTGCCACACCCCCCACAAATCAAGAAGAAAATGTTCTCGAGGAGAATGTATCCATGCCCGACCCTCCAGCTACTCAAGTGGAGGTTGAGCATACTTAGGCAGCCACCAACAACACCACTGAAGCCAATGACGTTGTCATGACTGAAGCCAATGTGGCGCCTCATGCTACCACTGTGAATGAAGCCAATGCTGCACCAGCAACCATTGTGCAGCCCGACGTCTCTGCTAATGCCTCTACTCCTGTACTGCCACCAAGGCCACACACTATTGAGCATGCATTCTATCAAGGTGAACTTGTTCCTGTCTGATGGCCAATTCTGGTTCCTCCGCCTGCTCCAGGACCACAATTTGACTACCATGTGGAGCATAGGCCTCAGGTTCAGAAGCCAAAACCAAGGCTGCCAAGGTTCCCAGGCACTGCATCGTCACCAGGCTCATTCAATATCAACGGCTTCATTGCACACAACACATTCTTCAATTCTGGCAAGAACCCATATTCCAAGCCACGAATATCATCAGATCGGTTCTGGAGCTATCATCAGCGCAACTACTACTCCTGTATTCTATACAATCAGGAGCGCATATTTCCTCATATGCATCTGGACACTGAAGCCATTGCTGGTCTGCCCTGCCTAGAAGAAGCCCTAGACTGCTTTCGTGATGCTGGCCTTCTGCAGTTTGTCACCGACAAAGAATATTGGAATGAAGAGCTTCTCCTGCTATTTTATGCAACCCTCCACATTCGCGGCTACAACAGGGACACAACCACATGGGTCCTTGAGTGGATGACAGGCAACGTTCATCATGAAGCCAAAGCCTTTGATCTCATTGAGCTTACGGGCCTCTCCACTAGGCGAACTGTATGAACCTGGTTGTCAGTTTCATCGTGATGCATTGGAAATCATTTTTCATAAGCCAGATCCCAACATGAGCCAAATGCTTAGTATGATGAAGCCACTGTCCCAGGATGCTGAGTATCCCAAGGAATTCCTTGTTGAAGACCTAGAGTATCTGCCCCGCACTATCTATCATATCATTAGGCGAACTCTATGGCCCATCAAAGGGCATTCCTCCTCAGCAAAGCTTGAAGGTGCAATCAAGACATTGGTCTTCTACATTCTGAATGGAAAGAGCTTCAATGCTCAGGACTTCTTCATAAGACAGTTTGCTGCATCTGGGTCTGACATTTTTGGTCTGAAATTTTATGCTCCTTGGATTATGCGTCTGATCAAGCTCCACTCTGCCATTGACTATCAGCCCTCTGCTCGTAACCATCTCATATTTTTACCAGAGGTTGATATGTCCATTGAAGCCATATACCCAGAGCCTGCCAAGGAAGCACGATACCTTCACAATGTAGATCGTCAGAGTTTTTCCCAACATGTTGAAGGGGTTCAGGCTGCTTCTCGTGTCTATCCATTAGCCGGCAACACTCGCCGTGCACGAACTGAAGCCACAGAGAGCACCATTGCTCCAAGGACACGCAAGCGATCCCGTGTGCTCAATGACCGAGAGCTTCTTGTGGTATTGCATCAGAAACAAGACAAGCATCATTTCTTGCTCAAGCGTCAAATGCAAAGCCTCTTGGTGGATGTTAATCGCATTCGCAATCTTGCTACCAAGAATGCCTTTTTCACTCATGAAACCTGTCGGAGGTCCTGGAAGAGTCTCACATTGCTAAGTGTTGAAGTTGATCTTCAAGACGATGGCTTCACTGATAGATTCATGTTCAACTCCACTCCTCCAAGGAATGCTGTTCTACGTCGAACCCCATCTCTTGAAGACTCAGAGTACTCTTCGTCCGCAGCCACTGTTCATGCCAGAGTTATTGATGAAGCCGATGATGCTATTTCACCACCTCCAACCTCAGCGTATGTCGACACTGCACCAAGTTCTTCTGCACCACCAAACCTCAATGACGACCCTGCTGCTTCACCTACTCCTCATGGGAACGAGTAGCGACTATGTCTTCAAACCTTTTTGGTCCTTACCGACAAAAGGGGGAGAAGCATATGTTGATAGTCTTCAAGCGGGTCCATATGGGTGGTTGCTATACTTTTGCCTAGTGTTTACGACTCTCGTTTTTGATACAGTTGGTTCTTTGAGTTGTAACACTTAAACTCGATGGTTGTCTACTACTTTTTACTGCTATTTTGTGATGCGACGATAAATTCCGCATATGCGATGATAAATCCCGCATGAAGTCATTTCGCAGACATCCATCTTTCATTATGCATGTTATTATCCTTGTATATTTTTTCATGCATGATGTATTGTCTTCATATGGTGAGAAGGATCTCCACAAGTACAACCTGCCATGTGCATTTGCATTCCAACGCAAAACATTTATATGCACATCTTCACAGGGAGCCTTCTGCCATTTATGAAGACAGTGCCTTAATCCTTTACAATTTCACATACTTTTATCCACGTTGAAAACTTCAACCAGTTTGTCATCAATCACCAAAAAGGGGGAGATTGTAAGTGCATCTAGTTCCACCCCTAGTTGGTTTTCGAGTATTGACGACAAACCTGATTGAGGGACTAATGTGTTTGTGAGAATTGTAGGATAACACAGGTAGTAGTCCCTCATTGATTCGTTTTACCTACCGGAGATGACCCCTAAAAATGCGTGAAGACATTGAAGACAATGGTGGTCTATGAAGCTAATCACATTGAAGACTATGACATGAGAAGACATTTATGAAGACTATGGAGCACGAAGACTTAGTTGTTTCGTTGTTTCTTTTCTTCTTTGTTGAGTCATAGGAACCACCGCACTGTTAAGTGGGGTCCAAGTGAACAAAGTCAGAGTGACTAAAGTGATGCTCAACCAAATCCTATGTCTTCGAGCGAAGACAGTGAGAGCAAATCTTATCCAGAGTCGGATAAGTCAGCTTTACTTGTAGCCCAAGTCAAGATGCCGCGTGTGTTTGAAATCTGACCATTGCGACACATGTCAGTTCCTTAGTGACCTAGGGTCATTTCGGACAAATCAGGTCGGGTTGCCCGTGGCTATAAATAGCCCACCCCCTACACCATAAATTGGTGGCTGCTCAGAGTTAGATACGGCTTTTGTCGTTTGAGAGCAACCCACCTCCGAAGCCTTTGAGAGAGAGAATCCTTGCGAGGACAAAGCCCAAACCACCCAAAGCCCAAAGAGTGTTTGGCATCACTTAAGTCTTTCTGTCCGCGAGATCTGAAGATTTATTTCACTTGAGGACTGTGAATCCTCCACCCGGTTAGGCGTCACGTTCTGAGCATCCAAGAGTCATTGTGGATTGCCGGTGAACAAAGTCTGTGAAGGTTTGGGAGTATACCTTGAAGACTTACCAGAGTGATTGGGAGGGGACTGAGAGTCCTTAGCTCAAGGGGAATAAGGTGAAGACGCCGTCTTCTGAGTTAAATCTCAGCCTCCCTAACCAGACGTACAGTTGTCACAGCAACTGGAACTGGTCAAACAAACCACTGTCTTCCTGAAGCTACTGGTTCTATCTCTCACTTCTCTTTACTTACAGTTTGTCTTCGTGAAGTCATTGCCTGCTTGCATAATCTGTTTGACTTCACTGTGTGACTACTTGCCTTGATTGGCTTCATACTATCTTCCATCCCGATCCTTACTACCTAGCTGCTAATAGTCTTCGTGCTTTCACTTCATTGATATTTGACTATGGCTTGTCTAGTGCAGTCTACCTTCAGCTGCATATGAACAATGTTGTTTCTACTGTTTGTCTTCGAAACTCCCATGTTTTGAAGACTTTCATAAAAATTGCCTATTCACCCCCCTCTAGTCGATAACTAGCCCTTTTTATTGGCATCAGAGCAAGGTAGTCCCTTGTTCTGTGTGATTCGGTTTAACCACCTGGAGTTTTAGCTATGTCGACTGCAGGGATAATCAAGGTCTCTGTTGCGTGCCCCATCTTCGATGTCACTGAATATCCCTACTGGAAGAATAGGATGCGCATGCATCTTGAAGCCATTGACGTTGATCTGTGGTATGTCGTCAAGAATGGCGTTCCCAAGTCTGGTGAAGGTGTCACCCCTGCGGATGTCAAGAAGTTCATTCAACTGGACTCTACAGCCAAGAACATCATCTGTGGTCATCTGACCAAAGGGCAGTATGGCCGTGTGAGCGCTCTGGAATCGTCGAAGCTAGTCTGGGACTGGCTCTCCAAGGTCAATGAAGGCATCTCAATTCAGCGAGATCAACGAATCAGTACTCTCTGCAACCTCTTCAACCGCTTCAAAAGACACGACAATGAGAACGTCCAACTCACATTTGATCACCTCACTGATATCACAAATGAGCTCCAAGCACTCGGTGCAACTGACATTACGAAGCATGAAATAGTGAAGACACTATTGAGATCTCTGGACAGTTCATTTGACACCTTAGCCCTGATGATACAAGAACGCCCTGACTTCAAGAAACTAGATCAGTCGGACATACTTGAGAGGCTCAATACACATGAGTACCACTATCTGAGAAACGAGATATCTATGGCCCCAACTATGGCTGAACTCGCGCTTTGAAGGCAAAGGCTGCCGCTTCCTCATCTGGAGAAGAATCTGACTGAAGTTCTGGTGATCCTGAAGACATTGGAAAGGAGCTTGCTATGCTTGTGAAGAAGTTCCAGAAATTCACTAAGAAGAAAAGCTTCAGAAAGTCTTCATGATCCAGCTCAAGGGATGATGAAGCTTCCACCCATGACAACAAGAAAAGAACCTGTCACAAGTGCAAGAAACCTGGCCACTACATCTCTGAATGTCCATAGTGGGACAATGAGAAGAAGAAGAAGAAGAGCAAAGAATATGATTCTCATGACAAGAAGAAGAAGAAATCCTCAAAGTCTTCTTCCAAATATTCCTCCAAGTCTTCATCACGCAACAAGATCTCATCAGCCAAGGCACGTGCTTTTGTTGGCAAGGAAATGGATTCAGAGGAGGAGTCTTCTTCTGAGGAAGCAGTGGTGGAGTCTGACTCTGGTGTCACAATTCTGGCCCTAGCTACAGCTTACGTCGCCAAGTCCATCTTCAACACTGAAGACAATGGCTCCGTCACCAACGCTGATGACGAGAACGACTCGGCTCCCACCTACTGCTTCATGGCACATGGTGCCAAGGTAAACTCTCGCGATGCTTACTTTCAAACATCAAGTGAAGATGACTCTGATGGTGAATCCAAACCTAGCTACAAAAAACTTGCTAAAATTGCAACTGAACAACAGAAAGCTATGGAACATATTCAAAAATTGTTAGACAAAAGCGATGACCTGTTGGACGCGGAAATGACTAAGACTCAGTCCTTAATTGAAGACATAAAAAATCTTCATGTTAAGTACCAGGAACTTGAAGGTCGTCATGAAACGCTCTCAACATCTCATGAAAAGCTCTCCTATGATTATCTTCAAAGGAAGTAGGAACTTGAGAAATTGAGATCGGATCATGAAGATCTTCAAAAGAAAAACGAGTCACTCCGCGCTCAACAGATCAGTTCCGCTCAGGAAAGATTTGAACCACCATGTCTAAAATGCATTCAGCGTGATAACACTGCCTCTGTTGCTGAATGTTCTACTACTACTACTGTTGAGATATCTTCAACTGTTGATGTGGTAACTAACCCCTCTGTTGAGGATACCACTACTATTGTTGAGGAGAATGCCAGGTTGAAGACACTGCTTGAGACAGGGATGTACAAAAGCTTCAAAGGGCATCAGACATTATGTGATGTCCTCAAAAAGCAGATTCTAAACCGAAACCCTAGAAAAGAGGGTGTTTGGTTCGAGAGAAAAATGAATGTTGATGGGTCGTACTGGAAGCCTGAGAAGTACCCAAAAACCACCTGGGTTGCTGCAAAGGAACCTTCAGTGGATACATCCACCTTATTTGGCTTCACTTGTGCTAACCCTATTATCATTGATGAATCCTTTGATGCAAACTATAAATTGTTTAAGAATCAGAATGGCGAAGTGTTTGCCAGGTATATTGGTACTAACTGCATGAATGGGCCACCTATGAAGAAGATATGGGTACCCAAAAGTTGTCTTGAGAATCTTCCCATGAATGTCCTCATGACACCACCTGTGAAGAAGACAAACCCCATACCAAAGGCTTCATATGTTCCAAAAGCTTCATACAGACCGAGGACTCATCTGAGTCACCCTAACGTCAATGTTTTGCAGGAAAATCATACTCAGACCCATGAATATGAGCGTGTTTCATTAAACCGCTATGTTCATAGAACCAAGAACTTTTCTGCTTATTCATATGAGTATTATTCACCCCCTGCAAGGCTATTTACTAGGGCTCCAAAGCCGAAGTTCTCAGATGCTGCGCTTAGACTCATTGCTTCTAAGCCACTTCCGAAGATGTGGATGGTTAAGAAAACTTAACTCTCTTTTGCAGGGAAAGGTCTCCAACTTGAAATCAAAGGCGTCCAAAGCTAATGCTGGAGACCTTAAAAATCTTTGTAGGGCGCAAGATAAAATGCCCAAATGGTCTTACTATGTATTTCGCTCCGGATTTCCTTGACACTCATCCAATATATCCTAACAAAGACCTGAATTTTCATGTTCCACTTGTTCGTCAAATGTTTATGCTTCACAACTCGCTTGGTGAAGCCTATCCCCCAAACTACACTGTAGGCTACGACACCTCGAGCTTCAAAATGGACTATGGACAGTTGCTGCACTAATCACATGACTGGCGAACGAAGTCTTCTGATGGATTCAACACTACGTCCATCAGATAAGAGTCACATCACATTTGCTGACACTGGTGAAAGAAAGGTATTGGGTCTAGGTAGATTTGCAATATCAAGGGATCAGCAAATGGATAAAGTGATGCTTGTTGAATCCCTTGGTTTCAACTTAATGTCTGTCTCAATGCTTTGTGACTTAAACATGATTGTGCTATTTGGAAAATATCGCTGCCTTGTACCGATGGAATCTGACAAGTCTCTAGTCTTTGAAGGGTATCGAAAAGATTATCTATACATGGTAGATTTCTCAGCAGGACTGCAGATGGCCATATGTCTTCTAGCAAAAGCTTCAGAATGATGGCTTTGGCATCAAAGGCTAGGGCATGCTGGCATGAGGAACTTGCACACTCTCGCTAAGAAGAAGCATGTCGTGGGCATCGTAGGCGTCAAGTTCAAGCAGGATCATCTGTGTGGTGCCTGCGAAGCAGGAAAGATGACAAGAGCAAAGCATCCGTCGAAGATAATCATGACTACATCTCAACCCTTCGAGCTGCTGCACATGGACTTATTTGGCCCTACTCACTACTCTACTCTCAGTGCTACTGCTTGCCTCTATGGCTTCGTCATTGTTGATGATTACTCTTGATATACTTGGGTGCATATAATCCTCTACAAGAATGAAGTGCGGGATGTCTTCAGACGCTTTGCCAACCATGCCATGACGAACTATGGCGTCAAGATAAAGCACATCAGAAGCAACAATGGCACTGAGTTCAAGAACATTGGTCTCGATCTCTACCTGGATACCATGGGTATCACTCATGAGTCCTCTGCTCCTTACACACCTCAACAGAATGGCATCGAGGAGCGCAAGAATAGAACTCTTATTGAGATGGCCCGAATGATGCTTGATGAGTAAAATACTACATGAAAGTTTTGGCCTGAAGCCATTGACACTGCATGCCACCTTATCAACCGTGTTTATCTTCACAAGCTTCTGAAGAAAACCTCCTATGAGCTCCTAACTAGTAAGAAGCCAAATGTAACTTACCTTAGAGTATTTGGTGCTAAGTGCTAGATCAAGGATTCGCATCACACTTCAAAATTTGCACCAAAAGCACATGAAGGTTTTATGCTTGGTTACAGAAAGGATTCACACTCCTACAGAGTCTTCAACCTCTTCACCTATAAACTGGTTGAAACTGTGGATGTGCGGTTCAATGGGACTAACGGCTCGCAAAGAGAGCACCTGTCAAATGTGCTAGATGAATTATCCCCTAGCGAGTCAATCAAGCAAATGGGAATTGGAGAGGTCATACCTTCTGAGAATCAGACTGAAGAAGAACTGATTGTTTCTGCATCTACTCAACCTGAAGACAATGCTCAGCCTGAAGATAATTCCCCAACTGACAACATTGATCAGAATGAGCAAAGTCTTCGTCCTGCTCATCCTCGTGTTGCAAATGAAGTACATATTGAGAAGATGATTGACAACCTCAATGCACCTAGTCCACTCACTCATTCAAGAGCTACACAAAGAGCAACACAACTAACCAATTTGTGTGGGCATTTTGCATTCTTCTCAATCTCAGAACCCAGGAAAGTCGCTGAAGCCTTCATGGAACCTGAATGGATTCAAGCTATGCAAGAAGAGCTTCAACAGTTCGAGCTGAAAATTGTGTGGGAACTGGTCAAGCGTCCTAATCCCCGGAAGCACAATATCATTGGCACCAAATGGATATGTTGCAACAAGCAAGATGAGAATGGTCAAGTAGTCAGAAACAAAGCTCGTCTTGTTACGCAAGGTTACACTCAAGTGGAAGGAATTGACTTCTATGAAACATTTGCTCCGGTGGCAAGGCTTGAAGCCATTCACATATTGCTTGCCTATGCAAATCATCACAACATCCTTCTGTATCAAATGGATGTGAAGAGTGCTTTTCTCAATGGAATGATAGAAGAATAAGTATACGTCGCACAACCTCCTGGCTTTGAAGATCCAAAATATCCTGATATGGTATACAAGTTCAAAAAGGCACCGTATGGCCTCAAACAAGCCCCTCGTGCTTGGTGTGACACGCTCAAAGACTTCCTGAAGAGCAAAGGCTTCAAACCTGGTTCACTAGATCCTACTCTCTTCACGCAGACATATGATGGTGAACTGTTTGTGTGCCAAATCTATGTAGATGACATTATCTTTGGCTGCACCAACAAGAAATACAGTGATGAGTTTGGTCACATGATGCAAGAGCAATATCAGATGTCAATGATGGGTGAACTGAAGTTCTTTCTGGGTCTTCAAATCCATCAGCAACGCAATGTCATCTTCATCTCTCAATAAAAATATCTTAAAGATTGCCTGAAGAAGTTTGGAATGCAATACTGCAAAGGATACACGACGCCAATGCCAACCAAAAGTCATCTGGGTCCCGACGCCAATGGTAAAGAGTTTGATCAAAAGGTATATCGCTCCATAATTGGTTCTTTGCTTTATTTATGTGCATCTAGGCCAGATATAATGCTTAGTGTTTGCATGTGTGCCTGATTCCAAGCGGCACCAAAAGAATCGCATCACTTAGCTGTGAAGCGAATTCTTCGATATTTGGCTTACACCCCAACACTAGGATTATGGTATCCAAAGGGCTCGGACTTTGATCTAGTTGGATTCTCAGATGCTGATTATGCTGGTGACAAGGTTGACCGCAAGTCCACATCAGGCACATGTCACTTTCTGGGATGATCACTTGTCTGTTGGTCTTCAAAGAAGCAGAACTGTGTATCTCTCTCCACCGCTGAATCCGAATATATTGCTACTGGATCTTGCTGTGCTCTGCTTCTCTGGATGAAGCAAACTCTCAAGGACTATGGTATACACCTGAAGAATGTGCCTCTCTACTGCGACAATGAGAGTGCCACCAAGATTGCCAACAACCCAGTTCAACACTCGAAGACAAAGCACATTGAGATTCGTCATCACTTTCTCAGAGATCATGTCATGAAGGAATATATTGATATCATTCACGTCAACACTGAAGAATAATTGGTTGATATCTTCACAAAGCCCTTGGATGAGAAAAGTTTTTGCAAGTTGCGGTGTGAGCTAAATATCTTGGAATCCTCAAATGTCCTATGAACTGGACACACATCCTAACACTTGTGCGTTTTGATGACTTAGATGTGCAACACACAAAGTAACATATATCTTCAACCAATGAAGATATACACTCTAAGTGTGAATACATTAATGCGGAATTTGACTTCGGAGCGCCACGATAATTGTGCACCGTGTCTGGGTCTAATACTTCCTATACGGTGGGTTACGCCACCACCAAACTTTTGTTTGAAGTGTTTCTCTTGGCGTTATGTTTGCAAAGTCTTCGAAATTGATTTATCTTCATTTGGTAGTATACTTATGCTCTGTCCTCTGCAGCATTCACTTATAGCTATGGTTTTGTGCTTAATCTTTTGATCTAAGTGAATGTGATTGGACCCTAACCTATCTATGCTTCTGCCTCAACTCTATCTGTCCAAATCATATGCATTATATTGAAAACTGTCGATTGTCTTCACTGAGACCTTGTCAGCTGAAGTCAATCTGACAAATAGTTATATCTGTTTTTAAAGCTCTATCTTTATTGCCTGAAATCCGAAGAATTCGGAACGACCACCTCGACAATCCAGGCGTGCGTGGGAACATGGAACAACTACCAAGGAGTTGCATGCTTGCCACGTGTCCTTCAGATGTGAATTGCCAGGGGCACCTGCGTAATTGCGTTGTGCCATCACCTTCCTAATAAATACGCATCCCATCACGGTCAAAAATTCCTTCTTCCACCTTGCCACCTCCTGAAAACCCTAACACCACCGCTAGCTCTCGACGACGCCGGTAACAAAGCGCTTATCTGCCGCGACTTCTCCGATGCCGTCCTCACGCCGGTCGCGGACCTCATCTTCTTCGCCGCCGCCGTAGGTGTCTTCCATCGCCAAGTTAGGGCATGGGAGATTGAACTACTCGTCCTCCAACTTCACTCCGTCTAGCAGTTCTTCTTGTGGTAATTAAAACTCACTTTTTACCATATTTTAGATCTGGTAGATTCATCCTTCTCCATCAAAAGAGGTTTCTAGGTCTCCAAAGTTGAATCTATCTCTTTCTGCATCTCATACTATGCCTAGTCTGTTCACTTATGCTACTCTACAAGTTAGGTTCCTCACCTGTACCTATTATTTGATTCGTACAAATCTGGAACCGACTCAGAACAAATAAGTGAATATCTTCGCGTTATGAGGTCAATGTCTTCAAACTGATTTATCTTCAAAATCTTCTGAGAATGCATATGACCTCTTCCCCTTCCCTCGCACCTCTAATGCTGTCACAGGTACATCTCCGTGGGAGAATCCCTTGGTTCTCATAGTCTGCATTCATTTGCAGAGTTCTTACAGAGTCACATAAACTCTCCCGAAGCAAGTTCTTGTCTGACCAGCCGTAAGAAGCCTTTGCAAGTTCTGAAGCCTTTCAGGTTAAGCTTCATGGCTACTGAGAAACCAGCAAGAAAGGGTAGCAGAAAGCACCGTGGGAACACTTCCAAGGATTTGCCTCCAGATTTGCACGAGCTGTACAAAACACACCTAGAGGAAACCTATACAGGACGCAAGAATCGAATCCAATGGTTTCGAAGTATTGGGCAGAGGAATGGTTCAAAAGACCCTGGGAAGATATTGGGCAGAGAAATCGATTCGTCACAGAAGAGTATGTAGAGAAGAATGCCATCAAGAGATCTTGGGGAGATATACTGTACAAGAATCTACAACCCAGGTCCCAGACTGAAGCTATTGAGCAAGGCTTCTATCCGTGCATGGTTCGCGGACCACAGCCATAGACTGCTGACCCCTCTTCTGTGTTGTGGTGTCGCGAAGACAATCTATTAAAGCGCAACTACCAGTTCGCAAAAGACTCTTCTATGAAGAACAAGAAGGCATTCGGACTTGACTTCAACCCAGGTCCGTCCTCTCCACGGGAAGATGGCACCCGTGAAGCCAATGAAAATAGGATTGGCCCCTTCTACAACTTCGAAGGCCTCCTCTTGCACATTGCCATTCAAGGTGCAAACGTGGATCATTCTGGTGATGATGCTGACACTGATGATGCACCAACTCCTCCTCCTAAGCCACAGAAGCAGAAGAAAGCTAAGGCTTCCAAACCAACTGCTACACCAAAAGCTTCTCGAGTGAAGCCATTGGCAACTGCCCCTCCTGCTCCAAGTAACACCTTTGAAGATCAATCTCATGTCTCCAAACAGAACGATAAGCCTCAAAAGAGAACTGCTCAGAGGTCCATTCAAGCATTGACACCAGCTGCTGTTCTAAGGAACGAATCTGAAGCTATTAATCTGTCGTCAGATGACCAGTTTGGTGAGGATGCTCTTGAGCAGCTGATAAAGAGCAAGCAAGAGGCGGAGATCTTCAATGATCTACCCCTATTCGACGAAAACATTCTAAATAACTTCATTGATGAGTGGTTTGACAACCCCAATCTCAGTTTTGACGATCTTCAGCTCCCGATTGGCATCAGCGTCGCCTTTCAAGGCGCCATTGCTCCTGAGCTGGCTTTGGCTCTACGCATTGTTGAACTAAAGAACAAAATTGATTTTGAGAAAGAACAGTTCAAGAAGCATGTGGCCAAGCTTAGTGTGGCTGATGTTCAGAAGTTCAAGATGATGCTGAATGACCTCAAGGAGGCGTTTCGCAAGAAGCGCGGAGAAGACAAAGGCTCAAGAGAACGCATGAAGAATCTTGCTGCCAAGTGTGTTCAAGCTTACAATGAAGCTGAGAAGCGCAAGGCACTTGGGCGTCCCGGCATTGACCCCAAGATGGCTGCCAAAAAGAAGAAGTCTATTGTAGCCCCAACTGAAGCTCCAAGGTGGGAAGACCAGCATGACAGGCTCGAAGCCTAAGGTCCCCACAGCAGCTTCAGAACAAAAGAAAACCAGGGCAGCTGAAGCCGAAGCCAGAAAGCGAAAGCTCAAGAACACCACTGATGATGCACCACCCACCAAGAAGAGAAAGACTAAGAAGAGAGATCGGGCTGCTCCCAAAGAGCCCCTTGTTGTCGAGCCCATTGCTTTTGCTCATCCTGCATATGAAAATCAAGAGCGTCAGTTGATAGTTCATGAGTCTGCTTACACAAAGGCTCCTGAAGCTGAAGAAGATCCAGCCGTTGACCCCATCACGGCTGAAGACATTGGTCCTCAAGACAATGTAGAAGATGATGAAGTCCTTCCTCAGATTGAGCGCCCCATGGTATCATCGCTTGTTCACACGAACAACAAACCCATCAATATTGGTCGTCCTTTGATGCCAATCACACAGGATGCCTCATGGGTTGATCGCCCCCAACCAGCAACCCCAGTTCAAGACTCACCAAGTACACCCCCTCCTCCACCAACGCAAGTCACCAGCCAAATTGTCAATGATGACAATTACATGGAGACCACACCATCACCGAAAGCTTCGCCCATGTTTTAACGGCTTCGCAAAGGCCCGAGGCCATCGGTCTCCATGACAACCATCATAGAAGAGGATTCCCACCAGTCCATCTCAGTGGCACGTCAAGTGTTCCCTGAAGACAATCCTCCTGCGACGGTTCCTGTGTCTGAAGCTAATGCTTCTAAAGAGATTCCGGCTGCAGCAGCCGGTGAAAGACAAGAAGAAGAACGTGTTGCTACACCCCCCACCAACCAAGAAGAAGTTATTCTCGAGGAGAATGTGTCCATGCCCGACCCTCTAGCTACTCAAGTGGAGGTTGAAAATCCTGAGGTGGCCACCAACAACACTACTGACGCCAATGACGAGGTCATGGCTGAAGATAATGTGGCACCTACAGTCAATATGGTGAATGAAGCCAGTGATGCACCTACCACCAATGTGCATCCTGACGCCATTGCTAATGCCTCTGCTCCTGTCCCGCCTCCAAGGCCTCATACCATTGAGCAAGCATTCTATCAAGGCGAGCTTGTCACAGTAAGATGGCCTATTCTAGTTCCTCCGCCTGCTCCTGGAGCTCAGTTTGATTATCATGTGGAGCACAGGCCTCAGGTTCAGAAGCCAAAGCCAAGGTTGCCACGGTTCCCAGGTACTGCATCTGCACCAGGATCATTCAATGTAAATGGCTTCATTGCACACAATACCTTCTTTGATAGTGCCAAGAACCCATATTCCAAGCCAAGAATAGCATCTGATCGGTTCTGGAGCTATCAACAACAAAGCTATTACTCCTGCATTCTATACAACCAAGGACGCATATTTCCTAATATGCGTCTGGATTCTGAAGCCATTGCTGTCCTGCCCTGCTTAGAAGAAGCACTTGACTGTTTCTGAGATGTAGGCCTGCTACAATTTGTCACTGAAAAGGAGCATTGGAATGAAGAGCTTCTGCTCCTGTTTTATGCAACTCTCCCCATTCACGGCTTCAACAGGGATCTGAAGACATGGGTCCTTGAGTGGATGACAGGCAATGTACATCATGAAGCCTAATCTTATGATCTCATTGAGCATATCGGCCTGTCCACTCTAGGTGAACTCTATGAACCTGGTTGTCAGCTTCATCGCGATGCATTGGAGAGCATCTTTCAGAAGCCAAAGCCCAACATGAGCCAAATGCTGAGCATGATGAAGCCACTGCCACAGGATGCCGAATATCCCAAGGAATTCTTCATTGAAGACCTAGAGTATCTGCCCTGCACCATCTACCACATAATTAGGCGAACTCTATGGCCCATCAAAGGGCATTCCTCCTCAGCATGGCTTGAAGGTGCAATGAAGACATTGGTCTTCTACATTCTCAATGGCAAAAGCTTCAATGCTCAGGATTTCCTCATTCTTCAGTTTGCTGCATCTGGCTCAGACATCTTTGGACTGAAATTATATGCTCCTTGGGTTATGCGTCTGATCAAGCTTCACTCCGCTGTTAACTATCAGCCCTCTGCACGCAACCATCTTATATTCCTGCCAGAGGTTGATATGTCAGTCAAAGCCATCTACCAAGAGCCTGCCAAGGAGGCAATATATCTTCACAATGTCGATCATCAGAGTTTTACTTAGCATGTTGAAGGTGTTCAGGCTGCTTCTCGTGTCTATCCTTTGGCCGGCAACACTCATCGTGCACGTACTGAAGCCACAGAAAGCACCATTGCTCCAAGGACTCGAAAGCAAGCTTGTGTGCTCAATGACCGAGAGCTTCTCCTGGCCTTGCATCAGAAACATGACAAGCATCACTACTGGCTGAAACGTCAAATGCAAAGCCTCTTGGTGGATGTGAATCACATTCGCAACCTTGCCACCAAGAATGCCTTTTTACTCATGAAACCTGTCAGAGGACTTGGAAGGGTTTGACATTGCTCAGTGCTGAAGCTGATCTTCAAGACGATGGCTTCACCGAGAGATTCAAGTTTGACTCTACTCCTCCAAGGAGTGCTATCTTGCTTCGAACTCCATCTCTTGAAGACTCAGAGTACTCTTCCTCCACAGCTACGGTAAATGCCAGAGTTATTGATGACGGAGATGATGCTACTTCACCACCTCCAACATCAGCACGTATCGACACTGCACCAAGTTCTAATGGACCACCAAATCTCAACGACGACCCTGCTGCTTCATCTACTTCTCAAGGGAACGAGTAGAGACTATGTCTTCAAACCTTTTTGGTCATTATTGACAAAAGGGGAGAAGCATATGTTGATAGTCTTCAAGCGGGTCCATATGGGTGGTTGCTATACTTTTGCCTAGTGTTTACAACTCCCGTTTTGATACATTTGGTTCTTTGAGTTGTAACACTTAAACTCGATGGTTGTCTGCTACTTTCTCTACTATTCTGTGATGCGACGATAAATTCCGCATGTGCGATGATAAATCCCGCATGAAGTCATTTCGCAGTCGTCCATCTTTCATTATGCATGTCATTGTTCCTGTATATCTGTTCATGCATGATGAATTGTCTTCATATGGTGAGGAGGATCTCCACAAGTACAACCTGCCATGTGCATTTGCATTCCAATGGAAAACACTTATATGCACATCTTCAGGGGGAGCCTTTTGCCACTTATGAAGACAATGTCTTAATCCTTTACATTTTCACATACTTTTATCCCCATTGAAAAATTCATCCAGTTTGTCATCAATCACCAAAAAGGGGGAGATTGTAAGTGCATCTAGTGCCACCCCTAGTTGGTTTTGGAGTATTGACGACAAACCCGGTTGAGGGACTAATGTGTTTGTGAGAATTGCAGGATAACAAAGGTAGCAGTCCCTCATCGATTCGGTTTACCTACCAGATATGACCCCTAAAAATGTGTGAAGACATTGAAGACAATGGTGGTCTATGAAGCTAATCATGTTGAAGACTATGACATGAGAAGACAATGTCTGAAGACTATGGAGCGCGAAGACTTAGTTGTTTCGTTGTTTCTTTTCTTAATTGTTGAGTCATAGGAACCACCGCACTGTTAAGTGGGGTCCAAGTGAACAAAGTCAGAGTGACTGAAGTGATGCTCAACCAAATCCTATGTCTTCAAGCAAAGACAATGAGTGCAAATCTTATCCAGAGTCGGATAAGTCGGCTTTACTTGTAGCCCAAGTCAAACTGCCGCGTGTGTTTGAAATCTGACCGTTGCGACACGTGTCAGTTCCTTAGTGACCCAGGGACATTTCGGACAAATCAGGTCGGGTTGCCCAGCGGCTATAAACAGCCCACCCCCAACACCATAAATTGGTGGCTGCTCAGAGTTAGTATATGACTTTTGTCGTTTGAGAGCAACCCACCTCCGAAGCCTTTGAGAGAGAATCCTTGCGAGGACAAAGATCAAACCACCCAAAGCCCAAAGAGTGTTTGGCTTCACTGAAGTCTTTCTCTCCGTGTGATCTGAAGACTTATTTCACTTGAGGACTGTGAATCCTCCAGCCGGTTAGGTGTCACGTTCTGATTATCCAAGAGTCATTGTGGATTGCCGGTAAACGAAGTCTGTGAAGGTTTGGGAGTCTACCTTGAAGACTTGCCAGAGTGATTGGGCGGGGACCGAGAGTCCTTATCTCAAGGGGAATAAGGTGAAGACGCGGTCTTCTGAGTTAAATCTCAGTCTTCCTAACCAGACGTACAGTTGTCACAACAACTGGAACTGGTCGAACAAACCACTGTCTTTCTAAAGCTACTGGTTCTATCTTTCACTTCTCTTTACTTATAGTTTGTCTTCGTGAAGTCATTGCCTGCTTGCATAATCTGTTTGACTTCACTGTGTGACTACTTGTCTTGATTGGCTTCATACTATCTTCCATCCTGATCCTTACTACCTAGCTGCTAATAGTCTTCGTGCTTTCACTTCATTGAATACTTGTCTATGGCTTGTCTAGTGTAGTCTACCTTCCGCTGCATGTGAACATTGTTGTTTCTACTGTTTGTCTTCGAAACTCCCATGTTTTGAAGACTTTCATAAAAATCGCCTATTCACCCCCCTCTAGTCGATAACTAGCCCTTTCAGTTGCTATCAAGAATCTTCTCAATATGAACTTCATTGGCCACGCGAGGATGAACATGGTGAAGGCTTTGCTGTTGCTGATCATTATCTTTGCGTTTAGCATTGTCTTCACATTGAGTAGGAGTGGCAATGACAATTTCTTCTTCAACTTGTTGCTCAGTGGGTATATACTCTCTAGTTCCCATTAGCTTGATAGTTTCCCTAGGAGAAGCTTCATCTAGCACATTTGGCAGGTGGGAATCTAGCCATTAGTCTCATCGAACCGCACATCTATAGTTTCAACACTTTATAGTTAAAGAGGTTGAAGACTCTACAGGTGTGCGAATCCTTTCCATAACCAAGCATAAAACCTTCATGTGCTTTCGGTGCAAATTTGGAAGTTTGATGTGGATCCTTGATCCAGCTCCTAGCACCAAAGACTTTGAAATAGCTTACATTTGGCTCTTATCTGTGATAAGATGTCTTCTTGAAGAATTTGTGAAGATAAACTCTGTTGACAATATGGCATGTGGTATCAATGGCTTCAGGCCAGAACTTTCTTGTAGTCTTGTACTCATCAAGCATCATACGAGCCATCTCAATAAAGGTCCTATTTTTGCGCTCCATGACGCCATTCTACTAAGGTGTGTATGGAGCAGAGAGCTCATGAGTGATGCACAGTTTATCAAGATAAGTGTCAAGGCCATTGTTCTTGAACTTAGTGCCATTGTCACTTCTGATGTGCTTGATCTTGATGCCATAGTTGTTCATGGCATGATTGGCGAATCGTCTGAAGACATCCTGCAGTTCAGTCTTGTAGACAATTATATGCACCCAAGTATGTCTATAGTAATCATCAACAATGACGAAGCCATAGAGATGTGCAGTGGTAGTAAGAGTAGAGTAGTGAGTAGGTCCAAATAAGTCCATGTGTAGAAGCTCGAAGGGACGTGAAGTCATCATGATTGTCTTCAAGGGATGTTTTTCCCTAGTCATCTTCCCGGCTTCACAAGCACCAGATAGATGATCCTTCTTGAACTTGACACCCTCGATGTCGATAATATGCTTCTTCTTCACGAGAGTGTGTAAGTTAGTCATGGCCACGTGTCCTAGCTTTCGATGCCAAAGCCAACACTCTGATGCTTTTGCTAAAAGACATACGACAAGCTGTGGTCTTGGGGAGAAATCTAGCATATACAGATCACCTCTTCAATAACCTTCGAATACCAGAGATGCGTTAGAGGCCATAAGCACAGGGCATCGATATTTTCCTAATATCACAATCATGTCAAGATCACAAAACATTAAGTTGTATCCAAGGGATTCAACAAGCATCACTTTATCCGTGGGTTGATCCTTTGAGATAGCAACTCTAGCTAGACCCAATATCTTGCTTTTACCAGTGTTAGCGAATGTGATATGGCTTTTAGTAGATGGTCGGAGAGTTGAATCCATGAGAAGACTTCGATCGCCAGTCATGTGGTTAGTGCATCCACTATCCATGATCCATTCAGTTGCTTTCGGAGACGTATCCTACAGTGCATTTAGTTGGATAGGCTTCACTAAGAGTATTGTGAAGCACAAACATTTGATGTACAAGCATACTATCAAAGTTAAGATTCTTAGATGGTAAGATAGGATGTTTATCAAGAAATCCAGGGATGAAATAAATGGTAAGACCATTTTGGCATTTTATCTTACGTCCCACAAGAAGTTTTAGGTCCCCAACATTGTCTTCGGAAGTTTAGGATTTTCGACTAGAGACCCCACCCTGCAAGAGAAGTTAATTCTTCTTAACCACCCACATCTGAAGGGGTGGCTTAGAAGCAATGAGTCTAGGTGCAGCATCGGAGAACTTTGGCTTTGGAGCCCTAGCAAATAGATTTGTAGGAGGTGAATAGTACTCATAGGAATATGTAGAAAACTTCTTTGTTTTGTGAACATAGCGGTTTGAAGAAACTCCCTCATATTCATGAGTCTGATGATGGTTTGCCTGCAAAACATTGGTGTTAGGGTGACCTTGTGAGGTCCTATGTCTTTATGAAGCATTTGGGCCATATGAAGCCTTTGATCGGAGGTTTGTCTTCTCCCCTGGTTGTGTCATGACGACATTCACGGGAAGCTTCTGAAGACAACTTTTGGGAACCCAGATCTTCTTCATAGGTGGCCCATTCCCGCAGTTAGTACCAATAAACCTGGCAAACACTTCACCATTCTAATTCTTAAACAACTTATAATTGGAGTCAAAAGACTCATCAATGATAATGGGGTTAGCACAAGTGAAGCCAGATAAAGTGGATGGATCTACTGAAGGACCCTTTGCAACAACCCATGTGGTTTTGGGGTACTGCTCAGGCTTCCAGTAAGAACCATCAACATTCTTTTCCTCTTTAAACTAACACCCTCTTTCCTTGGGTTTCGGTTCAGAATCTATTTCTTGAGGACATCACATAGTGTCTAATTCCCTTTGAGGCTTTTGTAGATGCATGTTTCAAGCAAAGTCTTCAACCTAGCGTTCTCATCAGCAATAGTAGTGGCATCCTCAAGAGAGGTGTTAGTTACCACATCAACAGTTGAAGGTATTGCAACTTCAGAAGCAATAGAACATTCAGCAACAGAGACAATATTGTCACGCTCAAGATATTTTAAACATGGTGGCACAAAATCTTCCAGAGCGGAACTGACGTGTTGAGCGAGTAGTGAATCGTTTTCCTTTGAAGATCTTCATGAGACGCTCCCAGTTTCTCTAGATCTTGCTTCCTATGAAGATAATCGTAGGAAAGCTTCTCATGAGTAGCTGAGAGTGTTTCATGACGACTTTCAAGTTCCTCATACTTAATGCAAAGATTTTTTATGTCTTCGATTAAGGACTAAGTGAAAGTGCTAGTTATTGACTAGAGGGGGGGTGAATAGGTGATTTTTATGGAAGTCTTCAAAACACGGTGTCTTCGAAGACAAACTAGTAAACTAAACCTATATAGTAAGAAGAAGAATGAAGACTACACTAGGCAAGAATTAGTCAAGCATACAATACGGTGAAAGCACAAAGACTAATAACAACTAGGTAGAGCAGATCGGAATGGGAGATAGGACGAAGCCAAACAAATATAAGTCTTCACATGTTGAAGTCAAATGAATCAGGCAGGCAAGCAATGACTTCACGAAGACAAACTGTAAAGTAAGGAGAGTAAGGGATAGAACCAGTTGCTTGGTGAAGACAAGGACTTGGTAGAACAGTTCCAGTTGCTGTGACAACTGTACGTCTGGTTAGGGAGGCTGAGATTGAACTCAGAACACCGTGTCTTCACCTTATTTCCCTTGAGCTAAGGACACCCAGTCTTCGCCAATCACTCTGGTAAGTCTTCAAGGTAGACTTCCAAACCTTCACAGACTTCATTCACCGGCAATCCACAATGACTCTTGGATGCTCAGAACACGACACCTAACCGGCTGGAGCATTCACAGTCCTCAAGTGTAATAAGTCTTCAGATCATGCGGACAGAAAGACTTTTGTGATGCCTAACACTCTTTGGCCCTGGGTGTTTTGGGCTTTGTCCTTGCAAGGATCTATCTCTCTCTCTCAAATGCTTCAGAGGTGGGTTGCTCTCAAACGACAAAAGCCATGCACTAACTCTGAGCAGCCACCAATTTATGGTGTAGGGGGTGGGCTATTTATAGCCAGGAGGCAACCCGGCCTGATATGTCTTAAATGACCCTGGGTCACTAAGGAACCGACATGTGTCCAACAGTCGGATTTCAAACACACGCGACAACTTGGCTTGGGTTACAAGCAAAGCTAACTCATCCAGCTCTGGATAAGGTTTGATCTCATTGTCTTCGCTCAAAGACATAGGATTTGGTTGAGCATCACTTTAGTCACTCTGACTTTGTTCACTTGGACCCCACTTAACAGTACGGTGGTTCCTATGACTCAATAAAGAAGAAAGGAAACTATGTAACATCTGTGTCTTCACACTCCATAGTCTTCAAGTGAATATCTTCACGTGTCATAATCTTCGTCGTGAATGTCTTCATGAACCACCATTGTATTCAATGTCTTCACACATTTTTAGGGGTCATCTCTGGTAGGTAAAACGAATCAATGAGAGACTACTACCTGTGTTATCCTGCAATTCTCACAAACACATTAGTCCCTCAACCACGTTTGTCGTCAATACTCCAAAACCAACTAGGGGTGGCACTAGATGCACTTACGTTAAGTTCGATTCATTGTCTCATCCAACAGGTCATCGCTTTTGTCTAGCAATTTTTGAATCTTTTCCATGGCTATTTGTTGTTCAGTTGAAATTTTAGTAAGTGTCTTTTAGCTGGGTTTGGATTCACATTCAGAGTCATCTTCACTGGAGGTCTGAAAGTAAGCATTGCAAGAGTTTACCTTGGCACCTCGTGCCATGAAGCAGTAGGTGGGAGCAGAGTTGTTGTCGTCATTCTCTTCAGCATCGACATCGAGACCATTGTCTTTAGTGTTGAAGATGGACTTGGCAACGAAAGCTGAAGCTAGTGCCATGCTTGCCATGTCTAAATCAGACTCCTCCTCAGACTCCACCTCTGCCTCCTCAGAAGCAGACTCCTCCTCAGAATCCATTTCCTTCCCAATGAAAGCACATGTCTTGCTAGATGAGCTCTTCTTGTAAGATGAAGACTTTGAAGAAGACTTTGGGGATTTCTTCTTGTTGTTGTTGTCTGAGTCATATTCCTTGCTCTTCTTCTTCTTCCTTGCTTCCTTGTCCCATTGAGGACATTCAGATATGTAGTGACCTAGTTTCTTGCATTTGTGGCACGTTCTCTTCTTGTAGTCATGAGTGTAAGCCTCATCATTCTTGGAGATGGATCTCGAAGACTTTCTGAAGCGATTCTTCTTGGAGAACTTTTGGAACTTTCTCACAAGCATTGCTAACTCTTTGCCAATGTATTCGAGATCACCAGAACTGCAGTTAGATTCTTCTTCAGATGAGGAAATGGCCTTTGCCTTGAAAGCACGGGAACAACCATAATTGGGGCCATGTATCTCTCTTCTCAGATAGTTGGAACTCATGTATGTTGAGCTTCTCAAGTATGTCAGATGGGTCGAGATCCTTGAAGTCAGGACGTTCTTGGATCATCAAGGCTAGAGTGTTAAATGAGATGTCATGTGATCTCTATAGCTTCTTCACAACTTCATGCTTGGAGATCTCAGTGGCGCCAAGAGCACGAAGCTCATTGGTGATATCAGTAAGACGGTCAAAGGTGTGCTGGACGTTCTCATTGTCAAGCCTTTTGAAGCGGTTGAAGAGGTTGCGAAGCACATCAACCCTTGAGTCTCTCTGAGTTGAGACACCTTCGTTAACCTTGGACAACCAGTCCCAGACAAGCTTCGCAGACTCTAGTGCACTCACACGGCCATACTGCCCCTTGGTCATATGACCACAGATAATGTTCTTGGCGGTCGAGTCCAATTGCACGAAACTCTTCACATTAGCCGCGGTGACACCTTCACCGAATTTGGGAACTCCAGTCTTGAAGACATACTAGAGGTCGTTGTCAATGACTTCAAGATGCATGCGCATCTTATTCTTCCAGTGTGGGTAATTAGTGCCATCAAGGATGGGGCACATAGTGGAGACCTCGACTATCCCTGCAGTCGACATAGCTAAAACTCCAGGTGGTTAAACTGAATCACACAGAACAAGGGAGCACCTCGCTCTGATACCAATTGAAAGTGCTAGTGATCGACTAGAGGGAGGTGAATAGGCGATTTTTATGAAAGTCTTTGAAATATGCAAGATCTTCGAAGACAAACAACCAAACAACACTTATTCAATATGCAGCGGAAGATAAGCTACGCTAGATAGGCCATAGTCAAGTAAATAGTACAATGAAAGCACGAAGACTAATAGCAGCTAGGTAGAACAGATCGGAATGGTAAGACAGTGTGAAGCCAAACACATGAATGTCTTCACATAATGAAGTCAAACATATCAGGCAAGCGAGCAATGACTTCATGAAGACAAACTAAAATGTAAAGGAGGTAGGGGATAGAACCAGTTGCTTGGTGAAGACAAGGATTTGCTAGGTCAGTTCCAGTTGCTGTGACAACTGTACGTCTAGTTTGGGAGGCTGAAACTGAACTCAGAAGACCACGTCTTCACCTTATTCCCCTTGAGCTAAGGACACTTAGTCCTTGCCCAATCACTCAGGTAATTCTTCAATGTAGACTTCTGAACCTTCACAGACTCCGTTCACTGGCGATCCACAATGACTCTTGGATCCTCAGAACATGATGCCTAACCAGCTGGAGGATACACAGTCCTCAAGTGTAATAAATCTTTAGATCATGTAGACAGAAACACTTCAGTGATGCCAGCACTCTTTGGGATTTGGGTGTTTTGGGTTTTGTCCTCGCAAGGATTCTCTCTCAAAGGCTTCGGAGGTGGGTTGCTCTCAAACGACAAAAGCAGCGTACTAACTCTGGGTAGCCACCAATTTATAGTGTAGGGGGTGGGCGATTTATAGCCAGGAGGCAACCCGGCCTAATATGTCTGAAATGACCCTAGGTCACCAAGGAACCAACATGTGTCCAACAGTCAGATTTCGGACACACATGACAACTTGACTTGGGCTACAAGCCGTGCTGTGTCATCCAACTCTGGATAATATTTTCTCTCATTGTCTTGACTCGAAGACATCTGATTTGGGTTGAGCATCACATCAGTCTTCTGACTTTGTTCACCTGGACCCCACTTAACAGTTCGATGGTTCCTATGACTCAAGAAAGATGAAAATGGAACTACGAAAGAAACTATGTCTTGTCACTCCATAGTCTGTCTTCACACGTCATTATCTTTAACGTGAATGTCTTCACGAACCACCATTGTCTTCAATGTCTTCATACATTTTTAGGGATCATCTCTGGTAGGTAAACTGAATCAATGAGGGACCTCTACATGTGTTATCCTGCAATTCTCATAAACGCATTAGTCCCTCAACCAGATTTCTCGTCAATACTCCAAAACAAACTAGGGGTGGCATTAGATGCACTTACATTTGAAGGCGGCCCAGGATGGAAAGATATCTTTGTTGGAAAACATTGCATGGAAAACGAAAAAAATTCTAGCACACGCAAGATCTATCCATGGAGATGCATAGCTAAGGGAAGCGGAGAGTGCATCTAAGTACCCTCGTAGACCATAAGCGAAAGCATTTGGCAACACGTTTGATGTAGTCGAACATTCTTTGCGATCCAACCGATCAAGTATCGAACGTACGACACCTCCGTGTTCAGCACACGTTCAGCTCGGTGACGTCCTCCACCTTCTTGATCCAGTAAGACGGTGAGGTAGTGGATGAGTTCTGGTAGCACGATGGCATGGTGCTGGTGATGGTGAAACTATCTCTGTAGGGCTTGGCCTAAGCACTATGAAAATATGGCCGAGGGTGTAAACGGTGGAGGGGGCGCCGCACACGACTAAACAATTCTCATGGATGTGCTAGGCGCCCCCTCCCACACATATATAGGTGGGGGAGGGAGGAGGCAGCCTGGAGGTGCCCCAAGTAGGGCCGAATCCGACTTGGGGTTCTGCCCCAAGCAGCGCCCCCCTGCCATGTATAGGTGCGGGAGGAAGGCAGGGGAGGGGTGGCACCCCCTTCCTTTCTCACATGAGGAGGGAAAGGCAGGATGGGCCACCCCTCCCCTTTCCTTTCCCTAGGGCCGACCAGCCAAGGAAGGGGCGCACCAGCCCCCTTGTGGGCTGGTCTGTCCTACCCTTTAGCCCATTAGGCCCATACACCTACCGGGGGTGTCCGGAACCCCTTCCAGTGACCCAATGACTACCCGGTGCACTCTGAAACTATTCCGGTGTCCGAATACCATCGTCATATATATATCAATCTTTACCTCTCAGCCATTTTGAGACTCCTTGTCATGTCCGTGATTTCATCCGGGACTTCGAACAACAATCCGTCACCAAATCATATAACTCATATAACACTACATCGTCAACGATCGTTAAGCGTGCGGACTCTAAGGGTTTGCGAACTATGTAAACATGACCGAGACACCTCTCCGGTCAATAACCAATAGCGGAACCTGGATGCCTATATTGGTTCCTACATATTCTACGAAGATCTTTATCGGTCAAACCGCTATGACAACATACATAATTCCCTTTGTCCATCAGTATGTTACTTGCCCAAGATTCAATAGTCGTTATCTTCATAACTAGTTAAATCTCCTTACCAGCAAGTCTATTTACTTGTTCCGTAATACATCATCTTGCAACTAACTTCTTAGTCACTTTGCTTTCAAGGCTTCTTATGATGTGTATTACCAAGAGGGCCCAGAGATACCTCTCTGATACTCGGAGTGACAAATCCTAATCTTGATCTATGCTAACTCAATAAAAACCTTCGAAGATACCTGTAGATCATCTTTATGATCACCCAGTTATGTTGTGACGTTTGAAAGCATACAAGGTATTCCTCCGGTATCCGGGAGTTGCATAATCTCATAGTCAAAGGAATATGTATTTGTCATCAAGAAAGCAATAGCAATAAACTGAATGATTAATATGCTAAGCTAACGGATGGGCCGTGTCCATCACATCATTGTCCTAATGATGTTATACCGTTATCAAATGACAACACATGTCCATAGTTAGGAAATCTTAACCATCTTTGATCAACGAGCTAGTCTAGTAGAGGCTTACTAGGGACACGGTATTTGTTTATGCATTCACACATGTATTTAAGTTTCCAATCAATAAAATTCTGGCATGAATAATAAACCTATATCATGAATAAGGAAATATAAAATAACAACTTTATTATTGCCTCTAGGGCATATTTCCTTCAGTCTCCCACTTGCACTAGAGTCAATAATCTAGTTCACATCGCCATGTGATTAACACCCATAGTTCACATCGCCATGTGACTAATACCCAAAGAGTTTACTGGATTCAATAATCTAGTTCAGATCACCATGTGATTAACACCCAAAGAGTACTAAGGTGTGATCAGGTCTTTCTTGTGAGGCAGGTTTAGTTAACGGGTCTGTCACATTCAGATCTATATGTATTTTGCTAATTTCTATGTCTACAATGCTCTGCATGGAGCTACTCTAGCTAATTGCTCCCACTTTTAATACGTAACCGGAATGAGACCCAGAGTCATCCGAATCGGTGTCAAAGCTTGCATCGACGTAACCCTTTACGATCAACTCTTTATCACCTCCATAATGAGAAACATTTCCTTAGTTCTGTTAGGTAATTAAGGATAATTTTGACCATTGTCCAGTGATCCACTCACGGATCACTATTGTACCCCCTTGCCAAACTCATTGTAAGGCACACAACAGGTATAGTACACAGCATGACTGAGGGAGTCCTGGATTAGGGGGTGTCAGGATAGCCGGACTACCATCATCAGCCTGACTATCATCATCGACCGGACTCCAAGACTATGAAGATACAAGATTGAAGACTTCGCCCCGTGTCCGGATGGGACTTTCCTTGGCGTGGAAGGCAAGCTTGGCGATACGGATATGTAGATCTCCTACTATTGTAACCGACTCTATGTAACCCTAGCCCTCTCCGGTGTCTATATAAACCGGATGGCTCTAGTCCATAGGACACAACAACAACAACAACAACAACAACAACAACAACAACAACAACAACAACAACAACCATTACAATCATACCATAGGCTAGCTTCTAGGGTTTAGCCTCCTTGATCTCATGGTAGATCCACTCTTGTAAACATCCATAATATCAATATCAATCAAGCAGGACGTAGGGTTTTACCTCCATCAAGAGGGCCCGAACCTGGGTAAAACATCGTGTCCCTCGTCTCCTGTTACCATCCGCCTAGACGCACAGTTCGGGACCCCCTACCCGAGATCCGCCGGTTTTGACACCGACATTGGTGCTTTCATTGAGAGTTCCTCTGTGTCGTCACCGATAGGCTTGATGGCCTCTTCAATCGACAATGACGCAGTCCTGGGTGAGACTTTTCTCCCCGAACAAATCTTCGTATTCGGCGGCTTCGCACTGCGGGCCAACTCACTTGGCCATCTGGAGCAGATCGAAAGCTACGCCCCTGGCCGTCAGGTCAGGTTTGGAAGCCTAAACTTCACGGCCGATATCCGCGGGGACTTGATCTTCGATGGATCTGAGCCACAGCCGAGCGTGCCGCACTGTCACGATGGGCACGACCTAACTCTGCCGCCGGACAGCACCTTGGAGGCCGCACACGAATCCGCTCCGACCCATAGTCCGGAGCCGATCGCTCAGATCGAGGATGGATGGCTGGACACCGCCTCGGGAGCTGCAACTTCTATGGCGATGGAGCCGAACACTTACCTTGTCCTGCATAAAGCTCATGACTCCGAGGTGCCGGACTCTCTGCCGGACTCCGAACCTCCTGCGCCCCTGCCGGTCGAATCCGACTGGGCGCCGATCATGGAATTCACTGCTGCGGACATCTTTCAACACTCACCCTTCGGCGATATCTTAAATTCGCTGAAGCATCTCTCGCTATCCGGAGAGCCCTGGCCGAACTACGGCCAGGATGGTTGGGATGCGGACGACGAAGAAATTCAGGGCCCACCCACCACCCACTTCGTAGCCACCGCGACAATCTAACCGACGTACTCGACTACGACTCTGAAGACATCGACGGTATGGACGACGATGCCGGAGACTATCAAGAACCAGTGCCTACAGGACACTGGAAGACCACCTCGTCATACGACATATATATGGTGGACACCCCAAAAGATGGGGACGGCGAAGAAGCAATGGAGGCCGATTCCTTAAAGAAACAGCCCAAGCGCCGGCATCAGCGGCGCTGCTCTAAATCCCGCCACAGCAAGAATAGAGATTCTGGCACAGGAGACAATAACACCCCAGAAAGTACCGAAGACAACCCCCTCCAGCACGATGCAGCGCAGGAGGAGGCAGAAGCAAGCCCTCACGAGAGGGCGGCAGATGAAGATGTCGAGGATGATAATTACTTACCTCCCTCCGGAGACGAGGCAAGCCTCGACGACGACGAATTCGTCGTGCCTGAGGATCCCGTCGAACAAGAGCGTTTCAGACGCAGGCTAATGGCCATGGCAAACAGCCTAAAGAAAAAGCAGCAACAGCTTCAAGCTGATCAAGACCTACTGGCCGACAGATGGACCGAGGTCCTCGCGGCCGAAGAGTATGAACTCGAACGCCCCTCCAAAAGTTACCCAAAACGCAAGTTGCTCCCCCGACTAGAGGAGGAAGCGTACAAACCTGCATCACCAGCGCACAATACGGCAGACCGACCACCTCGTGGCCGCGATAGAGAGGCATGCAAGCCCTTCACCAAAACCGTACCCCGGCATCACTCAAAAAGCATGAAGCCACGGGAGAACGCGCCGGACTTGCGAGATATATTGGAGGACAAGGCGAGACAATCCAGATCTATCTATGGATCACGTGGGTGCCGCAAGACCCATGACGAATACTGTCGCGCCGGATACAACTACTCCGGCCGGGCCGAACACAGCAGACAACGCTCTCTCGAGCTACGTCGCGATATTGCTCAATACAGAGGCGCCGCACACCCACTATGCTTCACTGACGAAGTAATGGATCATCAAATCCTTGAAGGGTTTAAACCCGTTAATATCGAATCCTACGATGGCACAACAAACCCCGCGGTTTGGATTGAGGATTATCTCCTCCATATACATATGGCCCGCGGCGACGATCTTCACGCCATCAAATATCTCCCACTCAAGCTTAAAGGACCAGCTCGGCATTGGCTTAACAGCCTGCCCGCAGAGTCAATTGGATGCTGGGAAGACCTGGAAGCCGCATTCCTCGACAACTTCCAGGGCACGTACGTGCGACCACCGGACGCAGATGACCTAAGCCACATAATCCAGCAGCCAGACGAATCGGCCAGGCAATTCTAGACACGGTTCTTAACAAAGAAAAATCAAATCGTCGACTGTCCGGATGCAGAGGCCCTAGCTGCCTTCAAACATAACATCCGCGACGAGTGGCTGGCCCGGCACCTAGGACAGGAAAAGCTGAAATCCATGGCATCCCTCACATCACTCATGACCCGCTTCTGTGCGGGAGAGGATAGCTGGCTAGCTCGCAGCAACAACCTCAGCAAAAACACCGGCAGTCCGGACACCAAGGACCGCAACGGCAGGTTGCATCGAAACAAAAACAAACGCCGCATTAACGGCGACAGCAATGAGGATACGGGAGTCAACGCCGGATTCCGAGGCTCCAAGCCCGGTCAACAGAAGAAGCCATTCGAAAATACCACTCCGGGCCCGTCCAATTTGGACTGAATACTCGACCGCTCCTGTCAAATACATGGAACCCCCAAAAGGCCAGCTAACCACACCAACAAAGATTGTTGGGTATTCAAGCAGGCAGGCAAATTAATCGCCGAAAACAGTGACAAGGGACTACACAGCGATGACGAGGAGGAGACCCGGCCGCCGAACAACAGAGGACAAAAGGGATTCCCCCCTCAAGTTCGGACGGTAAACATGATATACGCAACGCATATTCCCAAGAGGGAGCGGAAGCATGCACTAAGGGACGTATACGCGATGGAGCCAGTCGCCCCTAAATTCAACCCATGGTCCTCTTGCCCGATCACTTTCGATCGAAGAGACCATCTGACCAGTATCCGCCATGGCGGATTAGCCGCATTGGTTTTAGACCCAATCGTCGATGGATTTCACCTCACGAGAGTCCTGATGGACGGCGGCAGTAGCCTGAACCTGCTTTATCAGGATACAGTGTGCAACATGGGCATAGACCCTTCAAGGATTAAACCTACAAAGACAACCTTCAAAGGCGTCATACCAGGTGTCGAGGCCAGTTGTACAGGCTCAGTTACACTGGTAGTGGTCTTCGGATCCTCGGATAATTTCTGAAGCGAGGAGTTAATCTTCGACATAGTCCCATTCCGCAGTGGCTATCACGCTCTGCTCGGACGAACCGCGTTCGCAAAATTCAACGCGGTGCCGCATTATGCATACCTTAAGCTCAAGATGCCAGGCCCTCGTGGAGTCATCACGGTCAATGGAAACACGGAATGCTCCCTCCGAACGGAGGAACATACAGCGGCTCTCGCGGCAGAAGTACAGAGCAGCCTTTTAAGGCAATTTTCGAGTCCGGCCGTTAAACGACCGGACACGGCCAAACGCGCCCGGAGCAACATCAACCAAGACCACCTGGCACGTTCTGAGCACGCGTAGCAATGCGGCCTCAACCCCAGCCCTCGCACAATTGTAAGACAAACTCTCCGCGTACATAATTACGCCCTAGAGATACCATGGGCATAGGGGGAGAGGCACAACCACACCAGACCCAGAGTGCGGTTCGACCACACCAAGGGCTCCCAAGTGTGTGGCTTTTTTATCTTTTATTTCTTTTTTTACACAGGACTTTGTCCGGCGGCGAACCTGCCGAACTCATGATGCAACAGCCAGGGAGGGACAAAGGCTGCGACGAACACTCAGGTGGTCTCCATTACGAGCATTAAATTTGTTAATACACCATTCCGCGGCCTACCCCTCGTGGGAGACGCCTTTAATTCGTCCAATCCCTTGTTTTCCGCACTATTTGTATCATTCCGCACTCATAGCAGATCTTCTCGAATAAAATGCAGCACTTTTTGCCCATAATTGCATTACCTTATATATATATATGTGTGTGTGTGTGTGTGTGTGTGTGTGTGTTCATTTACGACATGTTGCATCCGTACATTTTGGTACGGCCAAATACACCAGGGGCTTATGTTCCCCGCATTATGGTGTGATAAAGTCCGAACACTTTCACAAGTGCGGCACCCCGAACTTATAGCATTATATGAATCGGCTCCGAATCATGTCTTGGGTCAATAGTTGGGTTTGCCCGGCTCCCATGTTTGGCACCTTATGTTCCATTCTATCGGCTAAGGTAGCACTGGGAGAACCACTGCGATTGCGCCCCGGTTGAGCCGGGTTAACGCCTCAGTGGAGAAAGCTAAAACTGACTGTCATGATAAGGCGAGAGACTGGTCGCTGTTCGAGAGGTCCTTTCAGGTCCTTAAAGACCTACGCCAGTTCGAGCGAAGTTTCGGATAATGTCCGATGAAGGCGTGGATAGCGCCCCTAATTCGGTCTTCCGAATACTAGGGGCTTCGCCGAAATTTAAAATTATAGAATTCTATGGCTAAGTGAGAGTGTTCAAGCACTATAAGTCCGGTTGCCTTGTTCGTTGTGTTGAGCGCCTCCCTAGATGGACCCAAAAATGGGAACAAGAGTGCTCAAGTTTATCCCGAACACCCCAGCACTCGTGGCATGGGGGCTGAAGCCGACGACTTGCCATCTCTCAGATTTAATAAACGGCCGCACAGAAGGTAATATTTTAAATTAACAAGCGTTGCTTAGCGCATATGAACAAAGTTTTCAGCGCACAGGATAACACATTGCGAATTTACTCAATAATTACATCCCTGGGGCACTCATCCGCAACCTTGCGGGCACCCTTTAGGACAGTCCTATAGTACATTTCGGGCGTACGATATTCCTTGGCCGCTGGTGGCGCGTCAGTGATTAGCTTCTCCGCATCCAGCTTGCCCCAATGCACCTTTGCGTGGACAAGGGCCCGACGAGCACCTTCAATACAGGCGGTGCTCTTGATAACCTCCACCCAGGGGCACGCATCCACCAACCGTCGCACGAGACCGAAGTAGCTCCCAGGCATGGACTCTCCAGGCCATAGCCGGACTATGAGGCCCTTCATGGCTTGCTCGGCCGCCTTGTGGAGCTCGACCAGCTGCTTCAGCTGGTCGCTAGGGGGCACCGGATGGCCGGCCTCAGCATACTGAGACCAGAAGACCTTCTCCATTGAGCTCCCCTCCTTGGCTCGGTAGAATGCGGCGGCATCAGACACGCTGCGAGGCAGATCTGCAAACGCCCTTGGAGAGCTCCGAATTCGGGTAAGTAACACGTAATTTACATTCACATGCTTGCTTTGCATGAAAAATGCCTTACCCGCCGCTATCTTCCTCACCAACTCAACCTCCTGAAGGGACTTATGGGCATCGGCCTTGGCAGTCTTGGCACTTTCGAGAGCCGAGGCAAGCTCGGACTCTCGAGTCTTTGAGTCACGCTCCAAACTCTCATGCTTTTCCATGAGAGCCTGGAGCTCTTGCTGAACCACCGCCACCCGCGCCTCCTGCTTTTCTCGCTCTGCCCGTTCCACAGCCGCATTGCGTTCGGCCACAGACACGGCCTCCTTCAGGGTCGCCACCTTGTTCGTGGCCCCTGCAGTACCCATGTTATCCTTGTTATTTTTTGTTGCAACCTAAATCCTTTTCAGTAAGGTACAAGTTCAAAATGGTGTTACTCACCTTCTTTGTCCTGGAGCTGCTTCTTGGCATGGACGAGCTCTTGCTCGGACCGCTCGAGCTCCTGCTTCAAAGCGCCGACCTCCGCAGTCAGTGCGGCAGAGGTCAGCAGCGCAGCCTGCAACCCATATTGACATAATTTTTTAGCAACCCTGCGTATATCTTTTTTTTTCAGATCCTCAGTCCGGATTTTCTTTCCGAACACCGAACGGAGCATCAGGGGCTACTGTCTATGCGGTATTACATTGCATATTTTTATCTTCTTACCTCAAAGCCTGATAGAAGGCTACTGCAGGCTCCGGTCAGCCCGCTCTTGGCGAGCTGTACCTTCTGAATCATCGCACTCATAATAATGCGGTGTTCTTCCTCAATGGAAGCGCTTTGGAGCGCCTCCAACAAATTGTCCGGCGCCTCCGGTTGGACGGAAGCCGCCGGCGTCATGGTCTTGCCCTTCGTGCGAAGGGGCCTCCGGAACAACTGCGGGTTCTGATATGGAGTCCGGCGCAAAGTCCGGGAGGCTGCCTTGTGGCGCCTCCGGAGCCTCCCCCTGATGGGTCCCTTCTTGGGATCCCACCTCGACGTCCTCGGTGTCGCGAGGGGTGGAGGCGGTCGGGATGGAATCTACATCCGACGGAGCTAATGACCCGCTCGATGAAGCGGGGAGATCATCCTTGGCCGGACTACAGGCAGCACGCGGCATCAGAATGACACTATGTGACACAGAAAAAGAAATTATAAATCACTCATGAATCCGGATACTTACGATCTCGCTGGAGGCCTGGCCCTTGAAGGCCGTTCTTCCTCGCCAACGTTGATGTTCGCGAAGCTGTCTGGGGGAATAGTCCTTCCCCTCTTGGACCCTTCGGCCTCCCCTGTTGGGGAAGCCTTCCTCTTCCTCTCTCCCTCCTCTGGGAGAGAGTCCTCTTTCATCTCCTCGTTTTCGGGGGAGGAGTCTGCCCCAGAATCGTCGGATACCTGAAAACGGGAACTCTTTCGAGCACCCGTGGCCTCCTTCTTGGCCTTCTTCTCTGGCACCACGTGCGGTGCCGGAACCAGCAGCCTCGCTAGACGGGCGTCTACTGGGTTTTCTGGCATGGGAGCTGGGCAGATAATCTGCTCCGCCTTCCTCATCCAGTCCTGTCAAAGGAAAAGGGGAAATTAAAACTCGCATAGAGTCAAACTATGAAAAGAAAGTGTCCCGTAAAGGGGTAGAATCACTTACCTCGTCGGCTTGGCGCTGCGAGCGAAATCCGCTATCTTCAGTCGCGGATGCGAGGGCTTCGACGCCCTTAAACAGCACCCTCCAGGCGCCTTTGTACATCGTGTCGAAGAGCCCGCTCAGCGCCTGGTGCTATTCCGGATTGAACTCCCACAGATTGAATGCTCGCTCTTGGCATGGGAGAATCCGGCAGACGAGCATGACTTGGACCACATTAACCAGCCTGAGCTTCTTCACCAGCTTCTGGATACAGGCTTGGAGTCCCGTCACGTCCTCCGAACTGCCCCACAGCAAAACCTTCTCTTTCCAGGAGGTGAGCTGCGTGGGGATACCAGATCTGAACTCGGGGGCTGCCGCCCACTTAAGGTCGCGCGGCTCGGTGATATAGAACAACCCCGATTGCCACCCCTTGACGGATTCCACGAAGGCCCCTTCAAACCAAAGGACATTGGGCATCTTGCCCAACATGGCGCCTCCGCACTCCGCTTGAGTGCCCTTCACTACCTTCGGCTTGACATTGAAGGTCTTGAGCCACAAGCTGAAGTGGGGCTGGATGCAGAGGAAGGCCTCGCACACGACGATGAACACCGAGATGTTGAGGATGAAGTTCGGCGCCAGATCATGGAAATCCAGGCCGTAGTAGAACATGAGCCCTCGGACAAAAGGGTGAAGTGGAAAACTCAGTCCGCGGAGGAAGTGGGGAAGAAAAACGACCCTCTCATGGGGCCTGGGGGTGGGAATGAGCTGCCCCTCGTCAGGCAGCCGGTGCGCGATGTCGCCGGACAGGTAGCCGGCGCTGCGCAGTCTTTCGATGTGCTCCTCTGTAACGGAGGAGGTCATCCACTTGCCTCCCGCTCCGGACATAACTGGGGAAGGTTGAGACGAGATGTGCGGGACGGGCGCTGAAGCTCGAGTGCGCAGAGATGGATAAGCAAAGGAGGAAGAAGGCGTAGGTGAAAAGGTGAATCCTTATCCCTTATATGGGCGGGCGAAGTCTACGCGTCCCCCACCAGCCTGGTAAAACTCGCTTATCCCCCAAGCGTCATCATCAATGGCACGGTTGGGTTACCCACGTCCGTATTGATGAGAATCCCGGATTAAGGGGGAACACGATCTCTGCTTCGACAAGACATGCCGAGGAAACTGCTTCGCTAAATGCACTGAGGTGGTAGAGTAAAAAACAATTCAAGTAATGTCTTGGTAGTGGCGTGACGTCGTGCCACAAAAACGTCAGCAGATCGAACTTGTGTATATATTATTCTCTCTACGGTGAAATGTGGAATTTATTTTGTAGAGCCGGACACTATCCTGGTGTTCACAATCTTCTATCATTCGGAGGAGGAACCCGCCTTGCAATGCCAAGCAATATACGCGCCGGAGTTATCATCATTGAAGCCTGGTTCAGGTGCTACTAAGGGAGTCCTGGATTAGGGGGTGTCCGGATAGCTGGACTACCATCATCAGCCGGACTATCATCATCGACCGGACTCCAAGACTATGAAGATACGAGATTGAAGACTTCGCCCCGTGTCCGGATGGGACTTTCCTTGGCGTGGAAGGCAAGCTTGGCGATACGGATATGTAGATCTCCTACTATTGTAACCGACTCTATGTAACCCTAGCCCTCTCCGGTGTCTATATAAACCGGATGGCTCTAGTCCGTAGGACACAACAACAACAACAACAACAACCATTACAATCATACCATAGGCTAGCTTCTCGGGTTTAGCCTCCTTGATCTCATGGTAGATCCACTCTTGTAAACATCCACAATATCAATATCAATCAAGCAGGATGTAGGGTTTTACCTCCATCAAGAGGGCCCGAACCTGGTTAAAACATCGTGTCCCTCGTCTCCTGTTACCATCCGCCTAGACGCACAGTTCGGGACCCCCTACCCGAGATCCGCCGGTTTTGACACCGACAATGACATACTTTATAGAACCTATGGTTGAGGCATTATTAATGACTTTCATTCTCTCTCTATCTTCTACCGTGGTTGGGCTTTGATTCTTACTCAACTTCACACGTTGCAACACAGGTAAGAACTCTTTCTTTGACTGATCTATTTTGAACTTCTTCAAAAGTTATCCAAGGTATGTAGTTTGTGAAAGTCCTATTAAGCTTCTCGATCTATCCTATAGATCTTGATGCCTAATATATAAGCAACTTCACCGAGGTCTTTTATTGAAAAAATTCTTATTCAAGTATCCTTCTATGTTATCCAGAAATTCTATATCATTTCCAATCAACAATATGTCATCCAGATATATATCACAATGCTACAGAGCTCCCACTCACTTTCTTGTAAACACAGGCTTCACCGTAAGTCTGTGAAAAACCATATGCTTTGATCACCTCATCAAAGCGTATATTGCAACTCCAAGATGCTTGCACCAGTCCATAGATGGATCGCTGGAGCTTGCACACTTTGTTAGCACCTTTAGGATCGACAAAACCTTCTTGTCGCATCATATACAACTCTTCTTTAAGAAATCCATTAAGGAGTGCAGTTTTGACGTCCATTTGCCAGATTTCATAATTATAAAATGCGGCAATTGCTAACATGATTCGGACAGACTTAAGCATCGCTATGGGTGAGAAAGTCTCATCGTAGTCAACTCTTTGAACTTGTCGAAACCCTTTTTGTGACAAGTCGAGCTTTATAGACAGTGATATTACCATGAGCGTCTGTCTTCCTCTTGAAGATCCATTTATTTTCAATGGCCTGCCGATCATCGAGCAAGTCCACCAAAGTCCACACTTTGTTCTCCTACATGGATCCTATCTCAGATTTCATGGTGTCAAGACATTTTTCAGAATCTAGGCTCATCATAGTTTCTTCATAGTTCGTAGGTTCGGTGGTGTCCAACAACATGACTTTGGACAGGATTACCATACCATTCTAGTGTTGTATGTGTTCTGGTCGACCTACGAGGTTCAGTAGTAACTTGATCTGAAGTTTCATGATCATCATCATTTGCTTCCTCTCTGGTTGGTGTAGGCATCACGGGAACGGCTTTCTGTGATGTGCTAATTTCCAATTTCGAGAGAAGGTAAAACTACCTCATCAAGTTCTACTTTCCTCCCACTCACCTCTTTCGAGAGAAACTCCTTCTCTAGAAAGGACCCATTCTTAGCAACAAAAATCTTGCCTTCGGATCTGATAGAAGGTATACCCAATAGTTTCTTTCAGGTATCCTATGAAGACACACTTCTCCGTGGGTTCGAGCTTATCAGGATGAAGCCTTTTGACATAAGCATTGCATCCCCAAACTTTTAAGAAACGACAACTTAGGTTTCTAGACAAACCACATTTTATACGGTGTCATCTCAACGGATTTAGATGGTGCGCTATTTAACATGAATACGGTTGTCTCTAATGCATAACCCCAAAATGGTAGCGGCAAATCGGTACAGACATCATAGAATGCACCATATCTAATAAAGTATGGTTACGATGTTCGGATACACCATTATGCTGTGGTGTTCCAGGTGGCATGAGTTGTTGATGTCTACTAGAACTACGTCGGTATTTCCCCAATAAGGAAGGGATGATGCAATATAGCGATGGTAGGTATTTCCCTCAGTGACGAGACCAAGGTTATTGAACCAGTAGGAGAACCTCCTCACACCACGTAAACAACACCTGCACACAAATAACAAACACTCGCAACTCGACGTGTTAAAGGAGTTATCAATCCCTTTCGGGTACGGCGCCTCAAGATAGGCAAATAACATGAGATGAAAGTGGTAGATAGGATAAATAGATTGCGGAACAAATAAATTGCATCAATGTATTTTTGTATTTTTGGTTTAATAGATCTGAAAATAAATGCAAGGGCAAATATATCGCAAAGGCAAATATGATGAAAATAGACCCACGAGGCCGTAGGTTTGACTAGTGGCTTCTCTCGAGAAAAATAGCAAACGCTGGGAAAAAAATTACTATTGGGCAATTGATAGAACTTCAAATAATCGTGATGATATCTAGGCAATGATCATTATATAGGCATCACGTCCAAGATTAGTAGACCAACTCCTGCCTGCATCTACTACTATTAATACACACATCGACCTCTATCCAACATGCATCTAGTGTATTAAGTTCATGGGAAAACGGAGTAATGCAATAATAATGGTGACGTGATATAGACGAGATCCGTTTATCTATTGCGGAGATATAGATCTCATCTTGTTATCCTTACTAGCAACAATACATACGTGTCAGTTCCTATTCTATCACTGGGATCAAGCACCGTAAGATCAAACCCACTACAAAGCACCTCTTCCTATGGCAAGATAAGTAGATCAAGTTGGCCAAAAAAAACACAAATATTGGAGAAGAAATACGAGGCTATAAGAAATCATGCATATAAGAGATCAAAGAAGACTCAAATAACTTTCATGGATAAAAACATAGATCTGATCATAAACTCAAAGTTTATTGGATCCCAACAAACACAGCGCAAAAAGACTTACATCATATGGATCTCCAAGAGACCATTGTATTGATAATCAAGAGAGAGAGAGGAAGCCATCTAGATGCTAACTACGGACCCAAAGGTCTACAAAGAACTACTTAGGCATCATCGGAGAGGCACCAATGGAAGTGGTGAACCCCTCCATGACGGTGTCTAGATTTGATCTGGTGGTTCTGGACTCTACGACAACTGGAATTGATTCTCGTCGACTCCCTTGGGGTTTCTGGAATATTGGGGTATTTATAGAGAAAAGAGGCAGTTCAGGGGGTAACCGAGGTGGGCACAACCCACCAGGTCGCGCCTGGGCCTCCTGGCGCGCCCTGGTGGGTGCTGCTCCCCTCGAGCCACCCCCATGTGCTTTCTTGGCCCACTGGATGTCTTCTGGCCCCAAAAAAATCCTCCAGGAATTTCGCTGCGTTTGGACTCCATTTGATATTGATTACCTGCAATGTAAAAAACATGCAGAAAACAACAACTCGCACTGGGCACTATGTCAATAGGTTAGTACCAAAAAATGATATAAAATGATTGTAAAACATCCAATAATGATAATATAATAGCATGGAACAATAAAAAATTATAGATACGTTGGAGACGTATCAGCATCCCCAAGCTTAATTCCTGCTCTTCCTCGAGAAGGTAAATGATAAAATAGATTTTTTGATGTGGAATGCTGCCTAACATGTTCATCACATTTCTTTTCTTTATAGCATGGACATATGGACTTTTATATGATTCCAAGCAATAGTTTAGTTTTGACATGAAGACTTTATTACTCAAGCATACCAACAAGGAACCATGTCTTTCGAAATATCAAGACTAAAGCAAGTTATCTCTAGCCCATCATACTCAATCATTGATCCATTCATGAAACACACTCGAATATTAGCTACACCCAATGCTCAAATACGATCATAGTGCCCCTTAGTTGGTGCTTTATAAGAGAAGATGGACACTCAAGTTCAAAATAAAAATTGCATAAGTAAAAGAAAGGCCCTTCGCGGAGGGAAGTAATGATTTGTAGAGGTGCCAGAGCTCAAAGCTTAATCTGAGAGATAGAAATTATTTTTGAGAGGCATACTTTTCCCACCAACGAAAACGACGTGGAGCATCCCAACACTTTCCATGCTAGATACATCATAGGCGGTTCCCAGACAGAAAATAAAGTTTATTCCTTTTTCCACCATCACTTTCACTTTCCATGGCTAACTGTATCCACGGGTGCCCTCCATACCAACACTTTCCAAGAAATTTATTATTTGACAACATAAAGTAAATTTATTATTCATTTACGGACTGGGCATCCCTATTACCTTTGCCGTACTCTCGTGCAATGACAAGTGAATAAACACTCATCGTGAGAATAACACATCTAGCATGGAAAATATTGGCTACCCTTTACCGTTTTGCGAGGGCTAGAGCACACAAAAGAGAAATTTATTTTGAGCATTAGAGATGGCACATGCAAATTTGCTTAGAACGGCATGGAAATACCGCATATAGGTAGGTATAGTGGACTCATATGGCAAAACTGGTTTAAAGGGTTTTGGATGCACAAGTAGTGATCATACTTAGTGCAAAATGAAGGTTAGCAAAAAGATTGAGAAGCAACCAACCAAAAAGCAAAAAATCTTGTACCCAAGCATTAAGCATAAGTAACACCGAATAATGCACCATAGCTAGGATATAAATTTCATTGCATAACTATTGACTTTCGTGCGTGCATAGGTAATCACAAACCTTAACATCAATATTCTTACTAAAGCACAATTACTCATCAACATGAGTCACATACCATATCGTCATATCGAAAAACCATTACTAAGAATCAAGTTTATTTTGTCCAATGATCTTCATGAAAGTTTTTATTATATCCTCCTTGGATAACTATCACTTTGAGACTATTTTCATATGTTGCTTTTGATAAGCTCAAACAAATATAAGTGAAGCAAGAGAGAATTTCTTAAAAATATACTAACTCCCAAACAAATTTAGGTGAAGCATGAGAGAATTTCTGCAAAATTAACAAAGCACACCGTGCTCAAAAAGATATAAGTGAAGTACTAGAGCAAGTCCATGGCTCTAAAAATTTAAGTGAAGCATAGGAGCAAGCATAGCATAATTTTTGGCTCTCTCGAAAAGGTGTGTCCACCAAGGATTCAACACTTAAAACACAAAGAAAAACAAGCAAAGACTCATATCATACAAGACGCTCCAAGGAAAACTCATATTATGTGACGAATAAAAATATAGTTTCAAGTAAAATACTAATGGTTGTTAGAAAAAAGCGGGGATGCCACTCGGGGGCATCCCCAAGCTTAGTTGCTTGCTACTTCTTTGAATATTATCTTGGGGTGCCTCGGGCATTCCCAAGCTTAGCCTTTTGCTTATCCTTATTCCTTCATCCATCGTAAGATAACCCAAAACTTGAAAACTTCAATCACACAAAACTCAAACAACACCTTCGTGAGATCCGTTAGTATAAGAAACCAAACCACTACTATAAGTATTGTAGAAAACCTATTCTTATTTTGGTTTTGCATTATATCTACTGTATTCCAACTTTTCTATGGCAAAAAATTATCAAAGAAAACCATAGAATCATCAAAACAAGCACACACCACAAAGAAAACAGAATCTGTCAAAAACAGAACAGTCTGTAGAAATATGAATATTTTGAATACTTATGCCACTCCAAAAATTCTGAAATAAGATCGTGGATGTGAGTAATTTGTCCATCAATCTTCTGTAGAAAGAATAAACTCAAAATCACTCTATAATAAAAATGACAAATAATCTCGTGAGCGTAATAGTTTCTGTTTTTCAGCAAGGTCAAATAAACTTTCTCCCAAATCTTCCCAAAGACCTTGCTTGGCATAAACTCTAACTAAAAAACAAAAAACACAATCATAACAGTAGCATAACTGTTCTAACACACAAGAATAGAAAGAAAAAAGCAAAAATAAATTTTATTCATTGGGTTGCATCCCAACAAGCGCTATCGTTTTACGTCCCTAGCTAGGCATAACGCGTAGGATCTAAGTTTTGTCCTCTTTGCCCAATTCTTTGATCGAACACTTAGGATTTTTCAAGGACTTTGCATATAATTTTTAGTGACAATACTTCCAGGCATGAGATTGAAAAACTTATATTGAAAAAAAGGGTCTCTTATGACTTTAATAAAGTTGGGATGGATACTAATCATCTTAAGATTTCCTTTAACATTACTATAAGTTGCACCTTTGTTTTTAGTGACTTGATAGTCTTGCTAATTTTCACGGGAATTTTAGCAGAAGCAAAAGTCATACCTAGATTAGAAAAGATTTCTTCTAGATTAACAATCCTAGACGGGCTTTCTTCGATTCTTTCATGAATTATAGTTCCCTTTTCTTTTAGCAACTTAAAAACGTCTCCCGCTTTTGACCCAACTTTAGTAGCATTACTTTGCATTTTTCTGTCCAAGTTTTCAATACGTTCTACAATAAGCATTTTCTTTTCAATAGCATCTTGTCTTTCCATAACATGCTCGAGAGTCAATATTGTTTCATATATCACGAGTGGTTGTGAACCCTCTAAATTTCCCAAAGCATTAAAAGCATCAGGAGAAGGACACATCAAGAAATTCCCACCGTAATCATATCAAGGACGAATCTGTTCCAAGTGATAATGCCCACATAAAAACAACGAAAAAGAACGATAGTAGATTGCTTATGAATAGATCTATTATGAGATTGCTAATCATATACCAAGAATCTTTTAAATTTTCTCCCCCCCCTTGTTTAAAGTTGAGAACTTCATTCTCGGGAGTGCACGCAACAGAAGAAGAGAAATCCATAACTTAAACAAGATTGCACACGAAAAACAGATCTGGCGAGAAAATGACAAACGAAAAAGAGGGCGAATAAAACGACAAATTTTTGTGAAGTGGGGGAGAGGAAAACGAGAGGCAAATGGAAAAAAAGTAAATGCCAGGAGATGAGATTTGTGATTAGGAACCAGGTTGATGTTGAAGGTCCTCCCCGGCAACAGCGCCAGAAATTCCTTTTGATGTCCGCTAGAACTACGTCGGTATGTTCCCAAAGAGGAAGGGATGATGCAGTATAGCGATGGTAGGTGTTTCCCTCAGTGATGAGACCAAGGTTATCGAACCAGTAGGAGAACCTCCTCACACCACGTAAACAGCACCTGCACACAAATAACAAATACTCGCAACTCGACGTGTTAAAGGGGTAGTCAATCCCTTTTGGGTACGGTGCCTCAAGATAGGCAAATAACATGAGGTAAAAGTGGTAGATAGGATAAATAGATCATGGAACAAATAAATTGCAACAAGGTATTTGTGTATTTTGGTCTAATAGATCTGAAAATAAATGCAAGGGCAAATAGATCACAAAGGCAAATATGATGAAAAGAGACCCAGGGGGCCGTAGGTTTTACTAGTGGCTTCTCTCGAGAAAAATAGCAAATGGTGGGAAACAATTACTGTTGGGAAATTGATAGAACTTTGAATAATCATGACGATATCCAGGCAATGATCATTATATAGGCATTATGTCCAAGATAAGTAGACCGACTCCTGCCTGCATCTACTATTATTACTCCACACATCGACCGCTATCCAGCATGCACCTAGTGTATTAAGTTCATGGGAAAACGGACTAATGCAATAAGAATGATGACATGATGTAGACGAGATCCCTTTATCTATTGCAGACATATAGATCTCATCTTGTTATCCTTAATAGCAACGATACATACGTGCCGGTTCCCCTTCTGTCATTGGGATCAAGCATCGTAAGATCGAACCCACTACAAAGCACCTCTTCCAAGGACAAGATAAATAGACCAAGTTGGCCAAAAAAAAACCAAATATCGAAGAAGAAATATGAGGCTATAAGCAATCATGCATATAAGAGATGAAATAAGACTCAAATAACTTTCGTGGATAAAAACATAGATCTGATCGTAAACTCAAAGTTCATCGGATCCCAACAAACACACCGCAAAAAGACTTACATCATATGGATCTCCAAGAGATCATTGTATTGATAATCAATAGAGAGAGAGGAAGCCATCTAGCTACTAACTACGGACCTGAAGGTCTTCAAAGAAATACTCACGCATCATCGGAGAGGCACCAATGGAAGTGGTGAACCCCTCCATGACTGTGTCTAGATTGGATCTGGTGGTTCTGGACTCTGCAACGACTGGAATTGATTTTCGTTAACTCCCCTGGGGTTTCTGGTATATTGGGGTATTTATAGACCAAAGAGGCGGTTAGGGGGCATCCGAGGTGGGCACAACCCACCAGGGCGCGCATGGGCCTCCTGGCGCGCCCTGGTGGGTGCTGCTCCCCTCGAGCCATCCCCAGGAGCTTTCTTGGCCCACTGGATGTCTTCTGGCCCAAAAAAATCCTCCAGGGGTTTCACTGCGTTTGGACTCTATTTGATATTGATTTCCTGCGATGTAAAAAACATGCAGAAAACAGCAACTGGTACTAGGCACTATGTCAATAGGTTAGTACCAAAAATGATATAAAATGACTATAAAATGATTGTAAAACATCCAAGAATGGTAATATAACAGCATGGAACAATCAAAAATTATAGACACGTTGGAGACGTATCAGTTGTGAAACTATTCCACATTGTTTTAAATGAAGGCCAAACTTGTAACTCAAACATTCACCTCCGTGATCAGATCATAGAAACTTTATTTTCTTGTTACGATGATTCTCCACTTAACTATGAAATTCTTTGAACTTTTCAAATGTTTCAGACTTGTGTTTCATCAAGTAGATATAGCCATACCTACTCAAATCATCTGTGAAGGCGATAAAATAATGATACCCGCCGCGTGCTTCAACACTCATCGGACCGCATACATCAATATGTATTATTTCCCGTAAGTCATTAGCTCGCTCCATTATTCTGGAGAACGGAGTTTTAGTCATCTTGTCCATAAGGCATGGTTTGCAAGTATCAAATAATTCATAATCAAGTGATTCCAAAAGTCCACCCGCATGGAGTTTCTTCATGCGTTGTACACCAATATGACCTAAATGGCAGTGCCACAAGTATGTTGCACTATCATTATCAACTTTGTATCTTTTGGCATCAATATTATGAATATGTGTATCACTACGGTCGAGATTCAATAAACCATTTATTTGGGTGTATGACCATAGAAGGTTTTATTGATGTAAAAAGAACAACAATTATTCTCTTACTTAAATGAATAACCATATTGAAATAAACAAGACCAAATCATATTGATGCTCAAGGCAAACACGAAATAACATTTATTTAGGTTCAACACTAATCCGGAAGGTAGAGGGAGTGTGCGATGGTGATCGTATCAACCTTGGAATCATTTCCAACACACATTGTATCCTCACCCTTAACTAGTCTCTGTCTATTCTACAACTGTTGTTTCGAGTTACTAATCTTAGCAGCTAAACCAGTAACAAATACCGAGGGGCTACTACGAATACTAGTAAGGTACACATCAATAACATGTATATTAAATATACCTTTGTTCACTTTGCCATCCTTCTTATCTGCCAAGTATTTGGGGCAGTTCCTCTTGTAGTGACCATTTTCTTTATAGTTGGAGCACTCGGTTTCAAGCTTGGATCCAGCTTTGGGCTTCTTCGCGGGACTAGCAACTTGCTTGCCATTCTTCTTGAAGCTCCCTTTCTTTCCTTTGCCCTGTTTCTTGAAACTAGTGGTCTTGTTAATCATCAACATTTGGTGATCCTTCTTGATTTCTACCTCCGCTGATTTCAGTATCGCGAAGAGCTCAGAAATCATTTTAGTCATTCCTTGCATATTATAGTTCATCAAAAAACTCTAGTAGCTTGGTGATAGTTACTAGAGAACTATGTCAATCACTATCTTATCTGGAAGATTAACTATCACTTGATTCAAGCAATTGTTGTACCCAGACATTCTGAGCAGATGCTCACTGGTTGAGCTATTCTCCTCCATCTTGTAGGAAAAGTACTTGCCAGAGGTCTCATACCTCTCGACACGGGCATGAGTCTGAAATACCAATTTTAGCTCTTGGAACATCTCATATGCTCTGTGGCGTTCAAAACGAACGTTCATAATGTTTGTATATGCTCCTGGAGCAGGTCTGTCACCTAGCGGTGCATCAAGGACATAATTCTTCTGTGCAACAATGAGGATAATCCTCATATCATGGACCCAGTTCACATTATTGCTATCATCATCATTCAACTTAGTTTTCTCTAGGAACATATCAAAAATAGGGGAGCTATATCGTGAGCTATTGATCTACAACATAGTTAAGCAAAACCTATTAAGACTAAGTCATGATAAATTTAGTTCAATTAATCAAATTAGTAATGAACTCCCACTTAAATAAACATCCCTCAGTTTATCTAGGTGATGCATTATCCAAATCAACTAACCCAAGTCCGATCATCACGTGAGATGGGGTAGTCAACAATGGTGAACATCTCTATGTTGATCATATCTACTATATGACTCATGTTCGACCTTTCGGTCTCTAGTGTTCCGAGACCATGTCTGTATATGCTAGGCTCGTGAATTTTAACCGAAGTATTCCGCGTGTGTAATCTGGCTTACACCTGTTGTATGTGAACGTAGAGTCTATCACACCCGATCATCACGTGGTGCTTCAAAATGACGAACTTTGGCAATAGTGCATACTCAGGGAGAACACTTTTATCTTGAAATTTAGTGAAGGGATTATCTTATAATGCTACCGTCGTTCTAAGAAAAATAAGATGCATAAAGGATAAACATCACATACAATCAAAATATGTGACATGATATGGCCATCATCGTCTTGTGCTTTTGATCTCCATCTCCAAAGCATCATCATGATCTCCATCGTCACCGGCTCGATACCTTGATCTCCATCGTTGCACCGGGGTCGTCTCGCCAACTATCACTACAAAGAAAGACATCCATGACATTTTGGGCCGAACAATTTTTTTTCCTGTCATGCTTATGACACTTCTATGATGATAATTGCAACAAAAAATCATGACAAAAATGGGCTTTTCATCCTGGGCGGGCCGGAGATGCACCTGCATGACATTCTTTGGGTTGTGCATGACAGAAAAACCGTGGTAGAAGCGAGGGCGAGGAAAATATCGGGGAGTTCCTTGTTATGGTGGGTGGTCGGGGCCGAGCGATGCACGGAGGGATTACGCTTTTCTCTCGTACACGTACGCGCGTGGGTGCGAGGCGTTGGGATCTAACATACCCCGAGTGAGGCGTTCGCCTACTGAACCCCAGCGATTGCACTAGCTACGCATTACTAAGGCCGAGCGATCGATCGATCCCTGGCTGTTAACTTATCTAGATCTAGCGATTCATTCGCTACTGCTGCTAACTGAAGCTGATCGAACCTACTACCTCTTGATGAACAATGATTGTTGTTGGGGGTTGGATGACCAGTTCTCGGAGTAGGTTGGATGAACAGGACCCCATGGGGGTAGAGGCCGTTGCCGCTGGATGAACATGACCCAGATTGAGCTAGTTTGGGCTGGATGAACAGGACCCCATGGAGGGCTGGTTGAACAGTAGCCAGTGGAGGGTTGGATGAACAGTAGCCCTATGGAGGGGTGGTTGAACAGTAGCCCGTGGAGGCTCGATGAACAGGAGCCCATGGATGAACAATAGATGGTGGAGGCAGGAGGGAGATGTCGTGGATGAACAGTCATAGGTGGAGGCTGGAGGAGGTTGACGGTGGATGAACAGTAGCCCATGGAGGCTAGAGCAAGGCAGTAGACGGTGGATGAACAGTAGCCCATTGAGTCCCGTTTTGCGGTATGCCACACCCCTCCCGATGAACAGGACCCCTGTTTCGACCATAGGAGGTCGAAGAGAAGTCAGTTTCCTCTGTTTTGCGGTACGCCACACCCCCTCCCAATCAACAGGACCCCGTTTCGACCGTAGGAGGTTGAACAGAAGTCCGTTTCCTCCATTTTGCGGTACACTAGACCCCTCTCGATGAACATGATCCCGTTTCGACCATAGGCACTTGAACAGAAGGCTATTTCCTCCGTTCTGCGATATGCCATGCCTCGTTTCGGCTATTCCGTCCAAGCTGGTAGGCTCTCGATGAACACGATGCATTTCGACCCAATCTATTGCCTCTTGATGAACATGACGCGTTCCGACCCAATCACTTGGCTCCCGGCGAACACGCCGCTGTTTCCTCCATTCTGACCTAGCCTGTTAGCTCAAGATGAACAGGACAACATCGTTGTCGTCTGTTGCCTCTCCATGTACATGAGTCCTGGTCGTTCATATGCGCGAGTACGCGTTTTGAGACCCCGGTCATATGTACGTACGTGGCCGTATTTTCTGGCGTGTGGCTGTATGTACGTGTACACGGTTTAGACGGGACAGCCTGAACTTCTACGTGGGGGGCTCTACTATGACACGTGCCACTACTTACTCGGCCACGGTTTATCATTGCAGAGCAACCGATCGACCAGTATGTACGTACACGTTCGCGACAAGACAGACAATGCTACGTATGCTTGACTAGGTGGGTCCCAGCTGTTAGGGAGGATAAGGAGACACTTCCTTGCTTGCGAAGATATAGCTCCTAGGTCCCAGCTGTCAGGTTTTTTTGCCCGTAATAAGGATGCACTTCCTTCAGTGTGAAGATGTAGCTGGTGGGTCCCAATAGTCTGGGGGAAACATTTTTTTGGCAAAATACGGTGGCCCGTCCGGTGGTTCCCTGCTGTCAGGTGGAGGAATCATTATTTTGTGCATAATAAGGAGGTACTTCCTCGCTACGGCCGTGGACCCAGCTGTCAGCCTCTCCATGTACAGTACCCTTCCGATGGAAGTCGTTACTTGACCACATTGACCACACCGCACCGAGAGCACCAAGGCGGTGGATGACGGTGAGGCCTAGGAAGGGGATGACGCGGAGCCGGGGAAAACGTGATAGTGGATTCCCACGCGGAGAGGAGTATGAGGGTTGATTGGTTCGGCTGCGATGTGAGGCTGGCGTTGCCATAGAATAACAGGGGTTGTGGATGAGTAGAGGGATGGCCTAGCCAGAGGTTGGAGTAGAGTAGGGGCAGTGAGGCCTGCACGGCAGCAGAGCCGGCCACGGGAGGCAGGAGCAGGCGGCATGACCGGCGCTAGTTTGGGCGGCTGGAGCAAGAAGACCAAAGGTTGAAGAAGCACTACGGCCGTTGGATGGACATCGTACGGTCACTAGAGCTAGAATCGTTCATATTGACTTAGTTGACAAAGCCCTGGCCCTGCGTCAACTTAGTAGGCCCACAAGCAGCCTCCCACTATGTTGGGTCCCAGTTAGCAAGGGGTGTTCATTTCTTTTTGTGCGTAATAAGGAGGCACTTCCTTGCATGCAAAGATATAGCTGGTGGGTCCGAGCTGTCAGTGGGAGGAACATTTTTTTCACGAAATACAGAGGCCCTTCCGGTGGGTCCCAGCTGTCAGGTGGAGGAATAATTATTTTGTATGTAATAAGGAGACACTTCTTTGCGTGCGGCCGTGGACCCAGCTGTGAGCCTCTCCAAGTACAATCCTCTTCCGATGGATGTTGTTCGTTGACCATGTTGACCACATCGCACCAAGAGCACCAGGGTGGTGACGAGGGCGAGGCCTATGAATGGAATGACCCAGAGCCCGGGAAGACCCAATAGTGGTTGCCCTCGTGGTGGGGAGTACGAGGGTTTAGTGGTTTGGCTGCCGTCGCCGGAAAATAACAGGACGTGTGGTTGAGTAGAGGAATGGCCTGGCCAGCGATGGAGTAGGGTGGGGCGGTGCGGCCTGTGTGGCAGCACTGCCGGCCACGAGAGACGGGAGTAGGCAGTCCCACCAGCGCTGGTTTGGTGGCTAGAGCAAGAAGATCGGATATTGAAGAAGCAGCACGGCCGTTGGATTAACATCCCACGGTCACTGCTGCTAGAATCGTTTGTGGACTAAGTTGACAAATCCTTTCGTACACGTCAACCTAGTAGACCCACAAGTCAGCCTCCAAATCTGTCCCAAAGAGTATACAACCCAAAATTTCTAGCCAAAGTCAAATTAATTTAAAAACTAAACATGCCTTAATTTAAATCGAATGAAATTTTACCCGCACAAAAACAATGAAATTTAAAATATCAAAATTCGAAAGAAAAAAGTATTTTGGAACTAATTGCCTGTTTGCTGTATTTTTTCATTTTACAGCCCATTTATTATTTCTTATATCCCATTTCGTATTAGACAATTGCATTTTTACCCCTAGTTGGTTCCTACCCACGGGTTTTGCCCTTACTTTTTGAGCTTGCTCAGTTTTGCCCTTACTTTTTCCGTCGAGATCCCTCGAATGCCCTTTGACCGTTTGACCAAAACTTTGAAAATTCATAACTAATTCATATGAACTCATAAAAATGCAAATAAGATATCAAAATGTTCAGATAAACATTAACTTTATGGGCATATCATTTTCATTCATGACAAAAGCACCATTTAAACTACCTGAGGTAATTAATATTATTAACATTATAAAAAATAAATAGGTATAAACAATTTTGTTCGTGAATAAAAATTACATGCAAATGTAGGTGATGTTGTTTGAATATCCTGATATCTTATTTGCATTTTCCTGAGTTCGTATCAACTTGTTATGATGTTTCCAAATAATGGTCAAAGTCGTTAGAACATTCATAACAAGTTGATACGAACTCAGAAAAATGCAAATAAGTTATGAGGATGTTCAGAAAACATCACCTATATTTGCATGTAATTTTTATTCATGAAAAAATATTTTTTATACCTTTTTATTTTTAATAATGTTAATAACATTAAGTACCTCAGGTAGTTTAAAAAATGTTTTTGTCCTGAATGCAAATGATATGCACATGAAGGTAATGTTTATCTCAACATTTTGATATCTTATTTGCATTTTTCTGAGTTCATATGAATTAGTTAAGATTTTACAAAGTTTTGGTCAAATGGTACAAGGGCATTCGAGGGACCTCGATGGAAAAAGTAATGGCAAAACTGAGCAAGCTCGAAAAGTAAGGGAAAAACCCGTGGGTAGGAACCAACTAGGGGTAAAAATGCAATTGTCCCTTCTTATTACTTATAGCTCATTTTCTAGGCAAGCCTGAATGCATCCCTCCTCGTCTTGAAAGCTTTTCAGCCCAGCAGGGTGTAGAAACACAAGTAGTCCTACATTGGTTATTCTGCAAAAAACAAAAATAGCTGGGCTAGCCATTTTCAGTAAGGAAAAAAATTGGGCTGGTTATGTGGTAAACATATGAAATAAAATCTGGGGCTAGATGGGCCACAACTCCCGCACAACCCAGTTGATACCCTTCTCCGTCCCCCCAAAAAAATATTGCGTGCACTGCTAGGTCCCGAGTGTCTCCCGCTCCTTGTGCAGTTATCTCTCTTATTGACTATGTTGACATTGGCGTGCGACCCAGATGTCAGGAAACCATCAGGAGGAACCCTTTTTTCTTGTAATAAAGGAGGCACTTGCTTGTCTACTGCCATGATCCTGGTGGGTCCGTACTATCATCCTCACCATGTACGGTCATCTCCTTATTCCTCTTGGTTCTTGACCATGTTGACAACACTGGAGTGCGGCACCGCGGTGAGCGAACAAAGGCAGAACTCTCAATTTTGTCCTCCTTCCTTCCTCGCAAAAAAAAGAAAGAAAATCAAAGACTTGAGAAGGCGTATAGAACAAGCTAGTGTACCAGTAAAGAAACGTTTGCCGAGTTTTTGAAAATAAAGAGACGTGCTACTATAGCTGGTTCGAATCCAAACCTAGACTATGACTATATCTGGCTACTCCCCAAGTAATGAAACTGACATATCCAACATTCGCTTCACCTCTTCTCTACTTACTCTGCCTAGCATCAGAAGCTCTGGCCGCAACAACCAATCCCGCTGGTTGCTAGTCCACCTGCTCTTCAGCAGGCAACAACTAGATATGCGCCAAGTCACCACCCGTACCATTGCGTGTGGGTCTCATCACACCCCCGCCGGCACACGCACCGCAGCAGGTTGCTCATCGCAACCCGCTGCCGTTGGTGTGGTGCCACTGCTGCAAATCACTTAGAGTCGTCCGTCGTGTCTCAACCACAATCCGCAGCCCTGGTCGAGACTTCTACAAATGCCCGAATCATGGGGTAATGATATGTTTTGAAGTGTTCTTCTGCTGCTTTCAGTTGCTGATTTTTTAATAGTTTGGTTGATGATCTTCCAATTTGATTCGTGCAGAAAAGGGAAGATTCGTGTTATATGTATTTCTGGGAAGTTGCTGATATGGGGGAATGCAACTACGTTGATTATTTGGTTAGCCAAGGAATCCCAATACCAGCAGGTTGGGGTGTTGGACAAGTAACTAAAGGAATGACAGAAGAGGAAGATGCGAAGCAGAAGGTTAAAGATGCAGTTCCTCTGATCATGGCCAAGCAACAGCTGCTGAACGACCTTGACAACAATGAGGAGATGAAGGAGCTTGTGAAGATATAGGGCAAAATCGACGTGCTTTGTAGGATGGTTGTCTCTTTATTTGCAGTGTATGTAGCACTCATGATGTATTCAGTGGCTATGACATGAGCACTTTGGTGAAACTAGTAATGAATGAAACCTGTTTAGCAGGTTGGGCGTAGTGTGGTGAACATCTAATGATTTCTATTAACGAAAATTGGGGGTATCCCCCTTTTCTCATAAATAAATAAATAGCAGAGGACCTTTTGCTAATAAATAAATAAATTAGCATAGGCCATGCCGGGTCAGCTTTGTTCCCATTCGCAGACGTCAAGCAAATTGCAGTCCAACAATAAACTATGTCATCAAATAGAAATTTCATAGCCAAATATGAGTACAACTAAACAACAATGTCATCATGTTTTAGTCGTAATACAATCACCAAACACAAATCAACATAAATAATAAGTGATGTTCTCACAGCAAAATACTAAACAACAAGTTCATGAGGTTTTAGTTGTCATAGTAAACACAATTTCACATAGTAGATAAACAAAACGTCTTCTGACAGGCAAATACGACGAAAGCAATCTAATCATCATCCGCAATGACGGCGTCAACATCTTCGCCATGTGTATCAGTCTGAATTGTAATTCCCCCCAGTGTCATCTTCTTCTTCATCATCAATGTCCTCGAACGTTGGCTTCTTCTTGATCAACTCTCGTATGTCCACAGCCCGACAGGCAATCTTTTCGCCAGCGTCATTGACGTGATGGTTCTCAAAGATATTAGGAACATCTATGGAATATTCTACATCAGGAGCAATGTAAGCATCATCTTGTTGTGCAACTTCATTAAACGAATTCCTCTAATCAAACCTTTGCAATACTCTCCAGTCATTGCTATGTGAAAATGTGTCTTCCAAGAAAAATATTGGTGTTGCATGATTTGCCAAAAGAAAAGGCTCGATGGTCTGGTACGCCGCCTTGACATTGATGGATTTGAAATAATCACAACTCTAGGTTTTTTGATCTTGGAAAACAGGTTATACCAACGACAACACAACAAAAGCACACACCGATGAACCTTGAAACTGGAGATATACTTCAACTGAACAATGTCTGCTATGTTAGCATACATTTGAATTGTCTCCTTGCTGTATGTATCCGTGCTCATGATGGCATTGTTTTGAGTCTTCCTGCCTTCGTCGCGTGCAAGGGTGTTGTAGCGCACATCTCCAATAACGCAAGATTCATAATGTCTTACCCGAGTACCAGGACCCATTGCTAGTGTGTAAAGGGCATCGTCAACTGTGTGCTCATCCTCTCGCATATTCTTAACCTATGGTTAGAAAATAGACAAGCTGATCATCTTATGTACTCAATATATTAAAAAAACTGACAGTGCAATTCAAAAGCTTACATGGCTCTTGAACCATTTCGCAAATCCTGCCATAACCAGTTTGTCAATGTTTCTTGGATTTTGTCGTAGTAAGTCCTTTCTGTAGATGCTGCACAACATAGTGATCCCATCAAACATCTAAATATATAAGAATGTGCTGCTAGTTTAGTAGATTACGATGTATAAGCTGCAATACTTAGCACTTACTCGATATAAGGTAGAATCTCAGGACAATTATTGAACACATATCAACCCAATTTGTCCAAATCTTTAAGTTTGTCATCTTGTTGACTCTTCCCTGTAAATTGAATAGAACAATTGAAAACATTGAGCCCGGGATTGTCTTCACCCACCTCTTTGCTAAGATGATCAGCTGTTTCACTGTATTTTAAGCAGAATGTCAACACTTCTATAGCAATGTAGGCCTCTGCAATGGAACCCCTCGGGTCTAGCTCTGTTTCGAACATAGCCCTTGAAAGTGCCTAGCCACCTTTCAAAAGGGTGCATCCATCCATACTATACTGGACCTCTAAGTAGTGCCTCATCAGGTAGATGAATAGCCAAATGCACCATCACATCAAAGAAGTTTGGAGGATATATCTTCTCAATGTCGCATAGGATAGTTGGTATCTTATGTCTAAGACACTCCAAAGCATCTATCCTGATATTTCTACTTTAGAGTTCCCTGAAGAATTGTCCCAACTCGGCGACTGCTCCGTATAAGTCAGGGCGGCCCAATCCTCTAAGGATAACAGGTAAAACCCTTTGAAGTAGGACGTGGCAGTCATGAGTTTTCAACCCTTTTACCTTTTTTTCATCTGCACTGACTCTCCTTTTATGGTTGGAAGCAAATCCATGTGGGAATCACACACGTGCCAAGACCTCGCAGAATTCTTTTCTTTTTACCCTGTCCAAGACGTACGCAGTTGGTGTCATATCATGTGGTTTACCTTCATCTTCCACCTGCAAATCCTTCCTGATACCCAGATATGTCAAATCAATCCTAGATTTTAAGGTATCTTTCGTCTTGCCTTCAATATTAAGAAGTGTGTCGATAATGTTGTCACATATATTTTTCTTGATGTGCATCACATCAAGATTATGCCGCAAATCCAGATCTTTCCAATACTCCAAGTCCCACAAAGTGCACCTGCGGGTAAACAATAATCTCTCTTCTACCCTGCCATGCTTCCTTTTCCCGCTACCATTATCAGGATGGTTTCTGGGTGTAATATGCCTGACCTTCTCTAATTCCACTTGCAACTCATCGGCACTGAGCCTCTTTGGTGCATCACGGTTTTTATGCTTTGCATTGAACACATATCTTCGGTATTTTGTAGGACACGACTTGTCCTTGGCAAAGAAATGACAGTGTCCAATGTAACAGATCTTGTTAAGTATTGCGTATGACAACGGATTCCTGTCACAACGAACACATGCATTGTAACCATGTGTCGTTCGCCCTGATATAGTGCCCAAAGCCGGATAATCGTGGATGCACCAAATTATAACAGCATGCAGAAAGAAATTAGCTGGTGGGCTTCTATATAGGTATCGAGTGAGAACACCACTCCATAGCTGTTCAAGTTCCTCCACAAAGAGGCTCCATGAATAAATCAAAATCATTTCCAGGACTTTTTGGACCTAGGATGAGCAATGCCATCATGTAGTTTGATTCTTTGGCTCGTAGACAGTGAAGGGAATCACAGTAGACCCAAGACCACATAAAGCATGGAAAGTTTGACTTCCTATCAAGCATGGAATACTTAAACTGGCAGGCTCATCTAAGTTGAGAGGTAGCTTATTTGAACGAGTGCACTACATTCCTTAGTAAGAGTAACCAGTTCTGGCTCGTTAATGTTTCGCTTCTTTGCGAGCTGGTCCTTAACATGCAAAAGTGTCTACCTCATTAGAAAAGCAAGTATCTACCGGCGATATATTAAACCAAGTGGTTTATCTTAGTGTGCTAGCCGCTGCTTCATTTCGTATAGCGATAACGCTTTATCTTTCTTAGCGCTCCACCCCACGGAGAATGCAGACATTTGGAGGCATGTTGTAAGGGATAACAAGCACTGGCCACATGCTATATGTGGCGCTTTGGTGGCCAAATGGGTTAAATCCATCTGAAGCTAAGACAAGTCTAATGTTTCTCGGGTCAGCAGCAAACTTTTTTTGTTTCTGATTGAAGCTTTTCTAGTCACTATGATGAGATGGATGGCTCATTACATTATGATATCTGTACTCCTTGTTCCTAGAATGCCACAGTGCATCCTCTCTTGTTCCAGCATCATGAAACAACCTCTGGAATCATGGTATAATTGGAAAATTTCTCAGAACATTATGAGGAATCCTCTTCACAGTATCACCATCTTTCCATCTTGATGATTTGCATTTTGGGCATTCACTTAAGTTGGCATAATCCTTCCGGAACATAACACAATTATTCTTACAAATATGGATCATATCATATCCAATTCCAACTACACAAAGGAAATTCTTCATTTTACTATAGGTGTGTGGCAACTCTGACGCTTCTGGGAAAGATTTGTGGAGAGCAGCCAACATCACATCGAATGATTTGTTGGTCATCCGCTCAGATGTCTTCACCTAAAGAAAGGTGACCATAGCTGAGAATACTAACAACTTATTTCCTGCGGTTACAGACATGTTGCATTGTTCCAACATGCGGGTCCACTATTTTTCTTCTGTAGGTGAAAGTTCATGAAATTCACGAGCATTCTGTAGCATTCTTTCAATGTTGGTAAAACTCACTGGCTCCGCCACCACCACCTCCTCCTCCTCTTCCACCTGAGCATCAGGCAGATCAAGATGGTGATCTGCTGCTTCCACATAGTCAGTAAAATTGACGTTCACAGCTTCACCATGATGAACTCACCTAGTATATGCGACCGACATCCCATACAAGTGTAGATGATTTTGCACAGTTGACTGGGGTGTTGTAATTGAATTCATACAACTAGTACACGGGCAGAGCACATCTGATTTCGGACCACCGTACTCAGCTCTTATAAAGTTCATGAAGTTTTCAACCCGCTCAACATATGCAGCGGAGAATCTTAGAGCAGAAGTTATCCAAGTCATGTCCAGAAAAACATATAATTCAGCAAACATATATGCTGTTAGACATACAAATTAGTTCTTCTACTAGATATTACAGGAAAAACATATATGCTTTTAGTGAAGCCCAGAAAAAAATACCTAGGTCAATGTCTAAAGCTATGGCAAGATATTTGGACAAGCAAATCTAAGTAATGAAATATATGTAAAGCTAATTCATTAAACATATTTGAGTGCTAAATTATGGCAGGTTGTTTCAGCAGTCAATGCGGCCGAGCACACAGCCATCGAAGGCCATCTCAGCAACAAAGATTGAGTATAAAACGGTGTAGAGCTATTTCTCCTAACAGATTGGCTACCCATGGCAATCCACATCACAATAAATATATGTCAGGATATTTTAGCAACTAATCAGGCATGGCATGCCATCACAGCTAAGCGGGTTGAGTGAAGAACATGGCAATTAAGCTTCTTAAGCAGAGCATCTTGAATGTAAACTACTTCGGCAAAACAGTGAGATTAACAGCATCTATCAGCTAACATTCAGCGCTACTGCAACATGGACGGGGGCTCAGTCTAGAATGCGTGTACCGTGGGAGAAGCTGACCGCCATGCGTCTCCACAAGAACGTCGCCAACGGTGGCGGCGTGGCTAGAGGACGACAGTCTGCGAGAGCGTACTGTGGGAGTGAGAGGATCTCCATGCGTCCCCTCGATGAACCATGGTGCCGCCATATCGACGCGGCATGGAGGGCAGCTTTGGCGGAGCGAATGAAATGAGGGGGCCGGGGGGAGGGGGTTTGGGAATATTATTGGCTAGTTGGCCAAAGGGTAGTTGAATTTGGGATTTGGGTGAAATTTTTGGGGGGGATTTTCATGTGGTGGGCGGGGGAGTTTGGCGCATGGTTGGTTTCTCCAAGTGCACTCCCACGTGTCAGTGAAGAGGCAAGCCGAAACACGTTTCGTTTGTGTGAGACATGTGCAGGACCGACTGTGTGAGGAGTGCAATGCGACCGCGACAGGCGTGTTGTGAGTATACTGCCTTTTCCTTTTAAACATGGTGATTCTCCCCCTCAAAAGAACCTTGGTGCTTCGTGCGATCCATCTATACTACTAGTAGTAATCCGGTAGTCCCGACTAAAATGCCACGGCCGGGTCTTTTCCCGCGCGATACGCTAGGAGGTTGGCTTAGTTGGTTTATTTAGGATGAGTAATGGTACACCTACATAATCCCAGTTACATAATTAACGTAATGTGAAACATGTGAGCTGTTGATTGGAGATTGGGGGGGAGGGGCCCACCACCATGAAAATCAGGGGGGAGAGAGAGAGAGGCAATTTACGTTAACCCTTTCATAGGTTCCCGTAGATTTAGAAAGATGTGAAATGCGTGAATGTGTAGAGGACGTACCATTGGAGTGCCTAAGATAAATTGTGTATGTAGACCCTATGTGCTTATTTACTTCGCATGTTAGTTTTGTCTCGGGTCAAACCTTCTAAGTTTATACACACAAAAACGAATCATCATTCCATATATTTTCAGACTCTACGATATATCTTACTATTATTTTGAAAGTTCATATACACCGAACGAGATTCATGGAAACACGACATATTTTCATTACAATTCGAACTTTTGTAGGACAGAAAAATAAAAGAAACCCGACCCTAAACCTATTCTACAGCGGCAACTGACATCTTCTATCTGCGATCTCCATGTACGGGGGCGGGGTTCAAGACCCATGAAGTCAAGGTGCGGTCTCCGACGAGGAAGAGTAGAACATGAGAGACGGGCCGTCCAGTTGGCACACCATGCCCTGCCGCCTCGGAGGAGTCCCCGAGATCAGTGGTGTTGGTGGACGTGAGGCCGATGATGTTGGACGTGGACAGTATGTTGCTTCACCTGCCATATGCGCCACCAAACATTGGAGGCGACAAGTAGGATGAGCGGCTGACGGTGCTCCGTCGTCGACCTCCAGCATGGCCACCGTGTTCGGTCGTGTCCAGCTACGCCGCTATTGCATTGCGAGCGATGACTTTAACGAGGGCGGCGACCTCGAGCTTCTTCCCCAAAGACAAGCTCTCTCATAGAGCATTCGCACTCACTATGGTGTGGAGTTTAGCTGGATGTGGTGCTAGGTAGTCCGCTTTAAGTAGCGCATTCTGATGAGGCCAAAAGTCCGGGTGCGTCATTAAGTCACAGGAGTTGGTTCCTCATGCACCGAGCCTCTTAATGACGGCATACGGATGGACGGCATCAATGCAGGCAAATGGCGCCGCCTGGGTTGCACCGCGCAATGTTGCGAGGGACGAGTTTTTTTGGTGTGCCAGGGTAGTCAGCTGCGGTCGTGGCAACGTTGGAGATGCCCTTTGCTCACATGCGATCCCCACATGTTATTGAAAAAGCAAGATGACCCGACATGGTCTTAGGTCTTGGGGATGCAGTTGGCCGTGCTACAACACTCCACGGACGCGCCGCAGTGCGCATGCACTTTGGCACCCCGTGCATCCTCGACGAGCCAGGTGTTGATCTGCTGGTCGTGCCACAGCGCTAACGCCACCCTCGGCACCCTGAATCCGATCGTGTCCAGCGATGATGAGCTTGTCTCTCACTGCAATCGCCTTGTCCAGAGGCGGTGCGGGAGCTGCGCCACATTGCTGGCCCCCACGACCCACATGAACGATTGCCGGTGGCGAAGAAGTTGTGGGCTAGCTCCTCCATTGGACTAGTCTGTGCCATGTCATCCCGACAGGTGTGCCCCACATGTCTGTTTCCCTGTTTTCCCAGCCAAATTCGACCATTAGTGCTCCATGTTACGCATTAGGTGCAGAACAGATGGTTTTTGTGCCCTAGTTCAAATGTGGTACACTACCAAGTTGTTACACTAGCCCCAAATGTGGTGGTTTTGGGTACGGTACCACCCTTTTCCTTTTCAACTAGTGAAGTGTAACACTTGATTAAATATCCGGATGGTGTGCTATTGTTGGTGTCCAACTGTTTGAAGGAATAATTGAGTCGTGCCCGGTCCGTGCCCGCATTTAGGGGTCCAACTTACCATGATCTGGTAGTAGTAACTATACTAGTCCCTGCGTACTCCCTCTGTTTTTATTTACTCTGCATTTTAGCTTTGCTCAAAGTCAAACTTTGAAAACTTTGACAAAGTTTATAGACAGAAATAATAACATATACAATAACAAATCAATACCATTAGATTCATTATTGAATATACTTTCACATCATATAGAGTTTTCAATTGTAAATGTTCATATTTTTTCTAAAAATTTGGTCAAATTTTATGAAGTTTGACTTCAGTCAAACCTAATATGCAAAGTAAATAAAAAATGGAGGGAGTATCTTACTCTCTGACCAAGACGGAAGGGAAAACGAGACAACTTATTATTTATTTCAGCCGTTCAAGAATAATCATGTGGCGTTGCTTATTTCTAATTCCTCTCCAACCCTCTTCTCCATCGATCATGCCAGCCTTCGGTCGAGTCCATCCTCCTGCATGCCTCACTTGAACATTCCGCCGAGTATCATTGGCATGTGAGCCTAGACCATGCTTGTATTTCCAATGTTGTAATTTGTCCGACATGCATACGTACAAACGGTTCATTTAAAGTTTCACTTTGCCTCCACTACGTGTCGCTTCCCATCGTAGTTTTGACATCCCATTCGGTTCATGCCCCGACACATCTTCACGACATCGATTGATGTTGAGAGATCAAGTATGTGTCGTGCAAGGAGATAAAGGTTTGGTGAGTTTCTATAATAGAAATGACCCGGGGGGTCTGTGGGGATCGGAGAGAGTCTATTATACGTTCAAAAGTGAAACGAACGTACTGGACCCACCCTAGTCCTCTTGCAATCACTCTCCGAACCCCGAGATGAAACCAAGAGAGAATGAGTGGGTGCATGTGTGATACTTAAGGCGGATTCAAAATTTTGAACCGGTGATCATAGCATCAGCAAATCATATAAAAAGGGTATTCGATGTTTGTTTCGCCTTTGAACATATAATATACTCCCTCCGATCCTTTCTAGTTTACATATAAGTGTTATGTGTAGTCAAAGTATCTCTACTTTGATCAAACTTACAGAAAAAAGTATCAACATTCAACAACCCCAATCATTAGTGTTAGAATCGTACATACTCCTAGATTTGTATTCAAACAGAGATGGTTTCCAATTTGTTCTCAAACACATGAATGTGCTTGTTGTCGTGCATGATCTTCCTACTAGGATTTCGCCATGTATAGCTAGTCCAATAGTAAATATTTTTTAAGCTCCCTGTCCAATAGTACTAGTGGAGTACTCACAATCCAACATCTGCAGTAGAGTATGCAATGCTCATAATACTAGTAGTATACTCCCTCTGTTTTTATTTTCTCCGCATAAAATGGAGGGAGTACTAGTAACTCTCGCCCGACCTCTCTCTCTTCTACTACCTCCTTCTTGGTTTATTAGTCCTCATTGTAATTTGTGCTAATTTTTTACCAACGATTTAACTGATGGAATGTTAGTGCATGTTAATAAAATTATACCATTGGATTCGTATTTGAACATAATTTTTAATGATATAATTTTTTATGACATGCATGAATATTTTGTTAGTTAAATTTATGGTCAAACTTTGGCACAAATTACATGGAGACCAATAAACCAAGACAGATCTAGTAGTAGTAGTAGTAGTATAAATGACGCAGTTGGGGGAGGAGGAGGGGCGTCGATTTGCTCTCAACTGTGGTCCCACAAGCGAGCGAAAACGCAAGGCGAAGCGTGTTCCATTCGGTGACGACGGGGAAGGTCCAGCATGCCGGTGGTGCAAGACAAATGAGACAAGAGCGATGTACAGTCAAAACCGATTGACCGGTCGTCACCGGAACCACTATTCACACCAGAACCTTCGTTGCTCGGCCTACGCCAGCCACTGTCCCAAAACCACACCTCCTCTCCAGCCCATTCCCCCATCTTTTGATCCCCTAGCCCGCATCAAGCGTCCCCTAGTTCGCAGGAAAGCCATGGTGCGCCACAAAATCACGTACTACAAGATGCTGACGCTGGAGCGCTGTGCAGAAATCGCGGCAGCGGGCCAATCCCCGACTTCTCTGGAGCCAAGCTCCGAGGAGGAAGTTGATCCAATGTTCATGGCGGAGGTCGCAGTGCAGAAGGCCCCTGATGCGTATGAGACGATGGACGCCGACTTCGTGGTTGCGTCCGGGTCCCCCATGGTGTAGGCGGACCAGCGGTTCAACCTGGCGATACTAAAGGAGGACTGGGAGGCGGAGGCTCAACATGACGCGGAGCGCGCGGATGCCGCTGCCATCGAGGCCCTCCTGCAGGCGGAACTGGATGTCATGGATGTGAGGCTCAACTTGACACAGAGCGTGTGGATGCCGCTGCCATCGGGTCCCTCCTGCAGGAGGAACCGGACGTCCTGGACTTGAACTGGGCGGCGAAGGCTCAACTCGACGCGGTGCGCGCAGATGCCGCTGCCATCGAGGCCCTCCTGCAAGCAGAACCAGACGTCCTAGAATTTAAACGGGAGGTGCTCGCATCTGTGCAGAGCCCCCGCACGCACCGCGTGAACGAGTAGCCGGAGGCCAAGGACAACAATGGTGCAGAGACAAACGTCGGCAACTACGGCTGGTTCGCACCGGCAGCCAAAGACGACGTGGCCGTCTTGTTCCGTGAGTAGTGATTGTTTTTCTTTATGTTGTTGTTTTTAGGGATCTTTTCCTATGTAAAAACATATATTTATGAAAGTTGCCTTACTTTCATCATTTGGGTCAGTCGACCATTTCAGGCGGTTGGATGAATATCCTACGTCTCCTAGCCCTTCTTCCTAACCTCTTCTTCTTCCCCAACAGGCCATCAGACGGGCCATACAGATCTTCCCCAACATGTGGTTGGATAATCATACTGTATGAACGAAAATTATGGGCCACCCGTAGGATGGCTGAGATTGGTTTGATCACATGCAGTAGCACGTGTCAGTGAGGGTGCATTCCCTTGGTTGGGTTTGCGGCGTGCAGGAGCGACTGTGTGAGGGTGCGGTGTGACCACGACAGCCGTGCGCAAGTGTACCTCCTTTTCATTTTGAAAATTTTAGGCAAGCTTGGCAAAAATGTGTGGCGAAGTATGGCAATGCAAGCCCTACACCCAAACAGGATACAAGTACGTATGAAGGAGTACTACTTGTGTTAAAAAAGAAAGGCGGGGTTTTCCTTCGCGTGATTGATCGATACAAATCCTCGTTCAACATGTCAATCAATGCATATTTTTTTCTCCTACACCCAAAGAGCTAACCATCTCACTCCTCATTGCTTGATTAATACAGCGCCATGCAAACCAACCTTCTCACTTCTACATGCATGCAAGGGTATATTAATGTCCATGGTTGCTAGTATGAGGCAAACCTCGTCAACTTTGCCTCGATTAGTGTTAGTGGCCTTTTGTAAATTGTAATTTAGATATATTGGCCTTATGTACAAAAACATGGAGGTAGTAACTATTTGACTTCCTACCCCCCTTTTTTGCGAAATGACTTCCTTCCCCATTGCGGTGACATCGATGATATCTCGAACATTGTGGTTTGGCGAAGTGCGTTCGGCAGAGAACACCATTGAAGGAGACCACGTTAAGTCGTTCACAAGTGCCGCCTGCAAGCCGAGACAACCGCCTTATTTGCATCTAGGAAGTTCGTTGAATCAAAGGACGCGTAAATGTACTAGTATTACACAATAGCATCGCTCGTCCAGCTTAGTGCGGCAAGGTGGTTTCTGGAAGAAGACAATGGAGAAGCGGAGTCAACGACGAGTGAAATGATGGTTGCTTCGTCCGTGCTTTATGATTTGACGCCTCACTGCTTTGTGATTTGTGATAGAAGGGACAGGGGAGTAGACACTGTGCTCTATACTGTACATGCGTCCAAGCATGGGAGAAAGAGAAGAGAGGTTGCATTTTTATATTCCTTCAATCAATCAATTATGGAGTTTCAGTTCCATCTTTTTGGCTTTGGCAGCACTGTCCATAATGGTTCCCATCGATGCCAAAAGCTACTTTCACATTTGGCTACACATTATGGATGCCCTTAACTATACCACTTGGTTTTGCTCCTGTGTGCTATCTATACAAATCTCGATTATATTGATCTAAAAAATTATAGTATCAAGATTAGTAAAAAAGGAGGTGATTTTGCCGCACGGATGGCGGGGGAGGATTCTTATTTTTATAGGATGTTGGCCTCGCGGTTTGCTAACATGTGGTCCCACGTGTCAGTGCTTTACCAAGCCAATCCGCGTCCCACATGAGGCAGAACAACGACATAAGCAACACGTGGTTAACTTGAAGAAGATGAGGGAGAAGCGGATTCAGCAACGAGTGAAATGATGGTTGCTTCGTCCCTCCAACTTTTTTTTTAGCATTACTAGCAAGATGCCCGTGTGTTGCACGAAGTTGATGGAAAAGGTAACCAGAACCTATAAATTGACGGATGGAGTACTAGTTACAGTGATGCATATAATTGCCTCCAAATGTGAGCAAAGGGATTGCACATGTCTGTATTGACTGGAACGAGAATGCAATAGCACAATAAGAATTAAGGCCACGATGATGCAATCACAGTGGTGGTTACATGAGGCAAGAAGAAAGATGCATACATCATTGTACGACCTCCTCCTCCTCGACTCAGTGCGCCTGGCTACCCACCGGCGGCTTAGCAGTCGCGGATCTTGTGGCGAGGTCAAGGTGCTTCTAAGCAAAGGCGTCCAATGCTTCCAGCTGGTTGAGTAAGTCCAACGTCGTAGCATCCTCACCAGCCTTGTAGATACCTATGTACACGACTTCCTCATACATGTGTATGTGTAGGACGATGAATTCTTGTAGGGTGAGGCGCCTCGCAGCGAGCGCGGCCTCCAGGTGGACATTCTTCGTTGCATCGGCGGGCAGTCGCAGGCCCACAAGTGCTTCAAAGAGGTTCTCACCATGGAGGACGATTAGGGTGGCAAGCAATGAGGAGTCTAGGCACGCGGGCTGGAGGAGTATGGCGATGTCGTCCGCGAGCTTCTTGACAATGGTGAACTTGTTGATGGTGGCAACGATCATCTGGTCCAACTGAGAGTCGTAGCTTGCACTGACGATGGCCATGAACCAGCCGATTGCCAACACTGTATGGAGACGATCCTCGGTGCCATGCTGTAGGCCCACATCGTGGACCATCTGGCATTGCCGCTGGCCACTCGCGCGCATCGCCTCCATGGGTTTGAAGTGAGCACTTTTGCGCTTAGTTTAGGTGCTTAGGTGCGTACGATGTGCTAGATGCATTGGGCTAGAGGGGCGCCTTTATATGTGTGCGAACTGCGTTGCATTCACATCGTGCTGCCTCTTTTCCCTGTCTTCCTACCATTACTTCTCTCATGCATTTAACATGCTAATTAAAGGAGGATACATCATTGGTCATTCAACATTTCGGGAACCGTTACCCTCTCCCTCGTATGCATTAAAGCCGTATAGGGAATTGTCCCGGTTTACTAGTAGCTGTCAAATCAAACAGTATTGCACCGCCCGCTGCACGCCCAGCTGAACACGGCTCCTCGCCTCCATCAAAGACCTCTGTTAAACACGCCTACTCTATGGGTTCCACTGTCAGTACAGTGTACATGACTTGCAGGCTGGCTACAGATTCATACAAAAAGTTAAAAAGAAACAAATCCATCCTTAATCTTGTATTCTAAGTACGATGTGGGTTCCACTGTCAGTACAGTAGCAAAAGAATTGTATATTAAAAATATAAAAAAACTAAAGTTTAAGACAGAATTTGAACTTAGGTCATCGCACTAATAGGGAAAAGCCTAGCAGTAGCGTGGGTTTTTGGCCTACCAGCAATGCGGGTGACAGCGCTACTGCTATGACGCTACTACTACAGGTTAGCAGTAGCGTGGGTCTACCCACGCTACTGCTATATCCATGTAGTAGTAGCGCTTCTTGGAAAGGGCGCTACTGGTAATTACTAGTAGCGCTTCTCGCAGCACGCGCTACTACTATTCTTCCGTATTCTATTTCTTTTTTATTTAATGTTGTATTCATACACCTTTATACAAGTTTTCATATAGTAGCAATTTAGAGATTTCTTTTACATCATAATGAGTTATTACATCACTGGGTGAAACAACCGCGGACTAGTTCCAAGTGGATGGACATCCACTTGAAACTAATTCGCGGTCCTTTCACCCAATGATATAATAAATATCATCATCATCATATCATTAACAACTTATCATCATAATAGATCATTGTCATATAACACCTCCTCACGATCATCATTTTTTGTCAATGAGACATCATATAGCAAGTTGGTCACTAGTCATAATCACAACTCCTCCTCCTCAACATCATCAACTCTAACACATTGTACCACATAATAACACATTGTACCGGACCTACTCCTGTCTAATAGGACCTACTAAACTCTCTAAGGTAAAATAGCATAAAACAAGATAGGCCCTGACTCTCAATTATGGAGAATGGAGATTATCCAGTGTCCAATTCTTGCGCATCATGTCTTCATACATTGTTTCCAATCTTTGATTGTCATGTCTTCATTGGTTTTAGAAATCCGGTATGAACAGTTGTGATGCGTAGGATGACCTGGCCATAAGCTCATAACATCAAGGCGACCTTTCAGAAACATCAGATGAGGCACACAATCCTTCGGGATTTTCTGTTGAAAAACATAGTAATAACTTCGTACTTAGCAATGTAGTTTAGTTTTAGAAAAATTTATGCAAAAGATGCATGGATGTCATAATAGTAAAAAATCTTACCATGCCATCTCCATGGATGTTACCTTAGTTCAACACGTGCACTAGTGGCACGTATTGACCATAATGTGCAGGAATTTGATTATAGATATTGTAATTCTCAATATCATTAATAAATGAGATCAGATGATTTTTCTCCTGATAAGTTAATTCTGCTCCATCGGTGTAGTAGGTTCTATCTACCATCTTCTGCACATTCTTTGAAGAATGGAAATAAGTTATCAATGGAAATAAGCTGTCAACTATTTTGAAATAAATAATATAAATTACCTAATAACTATGTTTGAGAAACTCACATAACGGTAGAATCGGAAGTGTATCAATAAGGACCCAAATTTACATATTGTCTTCCTCGATGTCAGGATCACCAAGATCCACGGTGACAAGCATACCCTCATCGAAATCATATGCCTTGCAAAGTGCTTCCCAATTCGGGCAACCAAAATGGGATACGCTCACAAAATTGTATAGATTTACGGGAAAATCAAAACCATGATGGGTCCTTAGGTGAACTATCTTCGTTTCCATCTTTTCATGATCTTCAAAATCCATCCTCTCCAAGACATAGCATCTTGCATGGCATGGGATAAGCTAGTCGAATTGTAAAAGACAAAAATTACATGTTGAAGAAGAAGAAATCGAGCTTAATTATGAAAAAAAAACACTTTGCGTCGTTTTGTACCATTTCAACATCAAAGGTCTCCTGGAGCTTAATGCTGAAGCGCCGACCTTCTACCAAGTGAGGCATGTCGCAGAAACCCCGGTTGTCGCTGCACCAGGAGCACTCCGCGAGACTTTCGTCGTCCGACGACATTTCCTATGTTCATAATTCAAAGATTAAAATTCTAAAATTTAATATATGTACTACAAAAACTAAATTAGATAATTATTATTTAGCACAGGTTAACTATCGGTCCGTCGACTCTTTTTTTGAAAACTCTCAGCTCATGTGGTGTATATATTTGGCCATTGGTGTTGGTCGCTCCTCCCTTCGTCCCCGAGTGCATTAAACCAAAATGTCTAGCACATGGGAACGAAGGAGAAGCGACCCCCAAGACAATAGTCGGCATTCTTCTTCTCTCATATATCATGGACACACTCCCTCACTGAATTTTGACCGTCGGTGATGGTCGTTACTCCTCCTTACCTAGTGCATAACAAAGGTATAGCACAAGGAGAAGAAGGAGAAACGACCCCCACGACAACAGTCGAGATTCTTCTGCTCTCATATATGGTGCAGACTTTCTCCCTCATTCATTTTTGTCTGTCATGTATGGAGCCTCGACAGACTTAAAGTCAACCCGAAATGTCATTTAATTATCTCTCTTGAAAATCCAGGCCACTCGATATTTCCTACATATTCTAGCACAAGTCATGCCGAAATTCATGGAAAAATTAGGCATGATCTTTGCTAGAAAAGGACATATCGAGCGCCTGAAATTTGCAGGAACGGAAATTAATCAACACTTCGACAAAACATAGGCCACTCGGAGGTGTTACCTGCAAACATGGCCACTTGGGCAAGCACATATCCTATTTACACTCAAACTTGATGGTCATTGCATTCAAACTTGATGGTCATTGGATTTCAATGGTTGAAAATATGAACAAAAACATTTCAAAATATCTTATAGGACTCATATTGACATGGAGATTTGGCTGGTCTCACCTCGAGGTCGGAGGGGGTCCGTGACACGGACGATGGCAATGATGACATGGAGATTTGGCTGTAAAAACAAAATATAAATAGAACCATTATTATCCTCATCTTACGACTTAGTGAAACCCTATAAGCTATCAACCAATCAAATGCATACGCCTTGCATAGTGCTCTCCAATTTGAGCATTCAAAATAGGCATAGTTCTCCAATTTGAGCATTCAGCAAGCAAAACTGAATCATAAAATAAATTATTATTCAAATTATCATGCATTCAATAAGCAAAACTAAATCATCTCTTGCGCATGTACAACATCGAATATTATCACTAATACATCTTGAATAGAATCAGACATATAACATCACTAATACAGCTAAAACCCTAGCGAACGACGGGTATCAACCCGGGCGGTGGACACCCAAAGAGAAGGAACCATGACAGGATCCTAGCTCTAGTGAGATCCCTGAAGAACCTGCCCTCCAGCGCAACCGTTTAGCGACAGACATGCTCGCCCCCCTCGCTGACACGGTGACGTACCACCTCCACAGGGTCTTCAAGCCTCTGCACCGTCACTGGCCCACACGACCGCCACCAAAGAAGGTTCGGGTCAATGACAGGCTACCTCCTCACCAAGCTGCGCCCCTGGAAGGTAGCACATCCCAATACCAGCCCGGCGGAGCCCAGACCCAGACATGGCCCCTCTGATCAAGCAGGCCTCCTCCACTGAGTCAACCATGAGGATGCGAGATGGGCATCATCGACGGTGATGCGGGAATAATTTCTTTAACTAAAAAATAAACTAGTTCTATTAATTATCTTACTAAAAATAAACTAGTTCTATAGTAAAATTTTAATTAGATCATCAAATCTCAGATACCTAAATTTTCTTACTAAAAATAAACTAGTTCTATTAATTCAACTAGTTCAACTAAACACTTACTATAAATAAAAATAAACTAGTCCTATAGTAAAATTTTAATTAGATCATCAAATCTCATGTACCTAAATTTTCATACTAAAAATAAAATAGTTGTATTAATTCTACTAGTTCAACTAAGCACTTAGTATAAATAAAAATAAACTAATTCTTACTAAAAATAAACTAGTTCAACTAGTTCTATTAATTTTCTTACTAATTCTGTTAAACACTTACTAAAAAAGTAAAAAAATACATTATACAAGAGAAGGATGGAGGAGGGGGCGGCCGGAGGAGGAGGGAGGAGGGGGCGGCCGGTGGTGGATGGAAGAGGGG
>NC_041385.1:490501068-490623127 GCF_002162155.2 Triticum dicoccoides
GGAGGGAGGAGGAGGGAGGAGGGGAGGAGGGAGGAAGGACTACCTCAGTGGAGGAGGAACGGTGGCGGCGGGCGATGATGATCGTCGGGGAACGACGGCGGCGGCGGACGATGGGGGCGCGGGGGAGAGAGTGAGTGAGAGGAAGAGTGAGGGGGGTGGTCAGTCGCGCGGGGACGATAAGGTATGGTTAGTAGCAGCGCGGGTTGGAGCAAATCTCTATTACTATAGAGAGTAGTAGTAGCGCTGGATAGGGATACACGCTGCTGCTAAGTGGGGCTAGCCATATGCGCCCAGTTCAATCTTAGCAGTAGTGCGCTTCGCTAAAACGCGTTGCTGCTAAAAGGATAGCAGTAGCGCGTCTTACTGGCACGCACTACTACTAAGTAGCAGCAGCGCCTCATTTTACCCAGTGCTACTGCTAAGATTCTGTGTATAAGGTTTTCCCTACTAGTGTTGCGTTGCAAGCATCCGGCCCGGACCAGTACAACAGATGTTCATTGTGACAATGCAAGAGATATATCACTATAGCAATGAGCCCGTCCGTTGCAACAGGTCCAAAGTAGAATAATACATATTCACTAATTCGAAAGAAAACAATTTAGTTCTGGTATACATATCACTAAAAATATCTTATATTTCACTCCAAATATATTCTTTGGGCTGTTTTGATGAGGTAAGGGAGGAATGTGGTTGGTTTCAAGATACTAAGGGGTTTTGTGTAAACTAGAGCAGAGAAGTGGGAATTGTTGCAAAAAGGCCACAATTATCACCACCGTTAGATGCAGATCTAATGGTTAGAAATGGCGGATGGCAGACACACAATCATCACAAATTGAGTCTTTAATAGGAGTAGAGATTACTTCGTCCCTCCAACTTAACTACGGGAAAGGTGCAGCTTTGAGATTTGATGCCTCATTGCTCATTACTACGCTGGCGCCATGACTGGGGTGCTTCACCCCTACTGCTCTGCACTGTTATTTCGATATGGCACGTGGACTCGGTTGCTTGATGTCCCACATGTCGGCGAAAGGGACTAGAACATTTATGAAAGCGAGCACTCCACTCTTACGACGAAGGAGTACATGACAGGGTGGCCCAGTGAACTATTACTTGTACTATAGTACTACAATAGTTTTGTTGTTTCGCACGATCCAACGATACAAGCCCGATTAAATAGGCAATTGCGGGATTTTTCCCACACGGTAGATGATACTAGCCATACATTTCAAAGGCAATTTTAATGTATGCAAACTGAATAATTAAGTAACAATATGAGATCTAGTAAAACTAAAAACACATATGATTTATTATGTTAGAGTTTAGTAGTAGTGATGTATTGCATAGTTGTTTGATGTAACATGCGAGAATGTGTAGAGATGTACTTTTGGAGGGCCTACAGAGAGAAATTGGGCATGAAGTCGATTCAAATATTTGTATTCATCTTCATAGCATTTGTAACTCATATCTACAGTTTGTACAGTAGACGTCAATGCTTGTTCTCTCTTACGAAACCAGTACAACAATAAAGGGGTGGCGTGCGCCAATTTAGGCACTGGCACGTTGGCCTACTCGGCTCCACAGAGAGAGCGAGAGAAGAGATAAATACACGGGCGATTAGTGTATTTCAAGCGAAATGCGTAATACAGCCAGCGGACTTCAGAATATGCTCATTACAGTCACTATATATATTTTGCAGTGATTATACGGTCACTTGCTCACTGTTCAGCTTTGCATTTCACTCTGTTGACCGGCCAAATATTCTGTGTGGCACTATGTTGACTAGTTAAGTTGACCACGTTCCTTGTGGATCCCACCTGTCAATTCACATAGGAAAAAGGTCAGATAAACACAAATTTACGTAGGTGCGACAAGACTCCAACCCGTGCGTGGGAACCACCTGGTTGTGTATGTGTCTGTTAGGGCCTGATGTGTGCGCATGCATGTATAAGTTGAGCACTTGAGCGTGAGAGTGTGTGTTGGTCGTGTGGTGTGTGCATGCATGTGTGCGTGTGAGTGTTGCGTGCGTGCGTGGCTGTGTGTGTATGTGTGTGTGTTGCGTGTGTGCATGGCTGCGTGTGTTCGTGTGAGTGTTGCATGCATGTAGTTCGTGTGCATGCGTGCGTGTGTGTATAATCACCACACCAGCTCCTGTGTGTTAAAACAGACGACTCAACATACCAATACAAGGCCACCTTGTCCGCTGTGCCCGCGGTCATGACTTTGAACGATCGTCCAATATTTTTTTATCGCTTGTTTTCATTCTTACACACACCGATAGGTGTGCCCAATGGTAGTGAGCTAATGTGATGCAACACTAGAGGTGCCACATCGAGCATTTAACTTGTCAACTAGTCGTGTCTTGAGCAAATACAGAGCTGTACGGTGAGCCCGTGACTATATAATAACCACATAACATAAATGGTGACCGTAATAAGTGGATTCTGAAGTCCAATGTACGTATCATGCTTTCGCTTCAAATACAATGATCGTCATTGTATTATATCACGAGAGAAAGATGAAGCATGCGCGAATGTGCTCGGGGCATACTTTTAGAGGACCTGGAGATAGTTTGTGTGCATAAGTGAAAGGGCATAGAGGGGGTGTGTGCGATGGACACTACAAAAAAAAGACACATCTGTGACATTTTGGGTCGAACAGAAAAAAATTATGTCATACTTATGACACTTCTATGACGATAATTGTGACAAAACCCGGTATCATCATAGATGTGGTGGGCTCCTACTTCTATGACAAAAAGTCATGACAGAAAATGGGCTTTTCGTCCTGGGTGGGCCGGAGACGCAACTGCATGACATTCTTTGGGCCGTCCATGACGGGAAAAACCGTGGTAGAAGCGAGGGCGAGGAAAATATCGGGGAGTACCCGGTTACGGTGAGTGGTCGGGGGCCGAGCGATGTGCGTTTCTCTCGTACCATACGCGCGTGGGTGCGAGGCGTTGGGATCTAATTGAACTCGAGCGAGGAGTCGCCTAACTGATCCCGAGTGATTGCACTGTAGGCTACGCGTTACTTAACCCAAGCGATCGAGCGATTCCTTCGCTACTACTTCTAACTAAAGCCGATCGATGCTGCCTCTGGATGAGCAGTGAGCGTTGCTGGGGGGTTTGGATGAACAGTTCCCGGTGGGGGTGGACGAACAGGACCCCGTGGTTTCCTCTGGATGAACAGGACCCTAATCGATCGAGCCGGTTGGGGCTGGATGAACAGGACCCCGTGGAGGGCTGGATGAACAGGACGACCCCGTGGAGGGCTGGTTGAACAGTAGCCGGTGGAGGGCTGGATGAACAGTAGCCCGTGGAGGGGTGGTTGAACAGGAGCCCATGGAGAGGGCTCATTGAACAGTAGCCGGTGGAGTAGCGCCCGGTGCAGGCTGGATGAACAGGAGCCCGTGGATGAACAGTCGCAGGTGGAGGCTGGAGAAGGTCGACAGTGGATGAAGAGTAGCCCGTGGAGGCTGGAGGAGGTCGATGGTGGAGATAACAGTATCCCGTGGAATCCCTTTTTGCGGTACGCCACACCCCTCCCGGTGAACAGGACCCCCGTTTCGACTGTAGCGCTCCAACACAAGTCCATTTCCTCCATTTATGGTACGCCACACCCCTCCTGATCTACAGGACCCTGTTTCGACTGTAGAAGGTCCAACACACATCTGTTTCCTCCGTTTTTCGGTACGCCAGACCCCTCCCGATGAATAGGATCCCGTTTCGAATGTGGCCGGTCGAACACAAGGTTGTTTCCTCCGTTCTGTGGTACGCCAGGCCTTGTTTCCATCAGCGGTTCCGTCCAAGCCGGTTGGCTCCCACGTGTTCTGTTGCCTCCCGATGAACACGACGCATTTCGTTGCCTCCCCATGAACACGACGACGATGTTGTTTCTCCGTTCCGACCCAGCCATGTACACGAGCCCTGGTCGTATGTATGCGTGAGTAGGCGTTCAAGACCCTGCCCGTATGTACATACGTAGCCGTATTTTCTTGCTTGCACACTGGCCGCTATACGTATGTGTACATGCTATGTGTGCGCCTCGACTATGACACGTGCGCGTCTACATTGACCAGTATGTACATACATGCTCGCGGCTAGAATAACAATGTTACGTACGCTTCGACCAGGTGGGTCCCAACTGTCAGGCACTTCCTTGCGTGCGAAGATGTAGCTGGTGGGTCCCAGCAGTCAGGGGGCGAATCAATTTTTTTGCCAGTAAAATGGACGCACTTCCTTGCGTGCAAAGATGTAGCTGGTAGGTCCCAGCAGTCAGGAGGGGAACGTTTCTTTCATGAAATATGGTGGCCCGTCTGGTGGGTTCCTGCTGTCAGGTGGAGGAATCATTATTTTCCGTGTAATAAGGAGGCACTTCCTTGCTGCGGCCATGGACCCAGCTGTTAGCCTCTCCATGTACAGTCCACATCCGATGGAAGTCGTTCCATGACCACGTTGACCATGTCGCGCCGAGAGCACCAGGGCGGTAGACAACGGCGAGGCCTAGGAAGGGGACGACATGGAGCCGGGGAAGACGCGACAGTGGATGTCCACGCAGAGAGGAGTACGAGGGTTCACTGGTTCGGCTTCGGTGTGAGGTTGTCGTCGCCGCAGAATAACAGGTGGTGTGGGTGAGTGGATGGATGGCATGGCTAGCGGTGGGAGAAGTAGGGGGCAGTGAGGCCTCCGCGGCAGCACAGCCGGCCACGGGAGGCAGGAATAGGCGGCACGACCGGCGCTGCTTTGGGCGGCTAGAGTAAGAAGACCAGAGGTTGAAGAAGCACTACGGCCGTTGGATGGACATCATATGGTCACTAGAGCTAGAATTATTCATATTGACTAAGTTGACAAAGCCCTCTGTCCCCGTCAACTTAGTAGGCCCACAAGTCAGCATCCCACTATGCTAGGTCCCAGCTAGCAGGGGGGTATTCATTTTTTTATGTGTAATAAGGAGGCAGTTCCTTACATGCGAAGATATAGCTGGTGGGTCCGACCTTTCAGCGGGGGGAACATTTTTTCGCGAAATACAGAGGCCCTTCCGGTGTGTCCTAGATGTCAGCCGGAGGAATCATTATTTTGCACGTAATAAGGAGGCATTTCCTTGTGTGCGGCCGTGGACCCAGCTCTCATCCTCTCCACGTACAGTCCACGTCTGATGGAAGTCGTTCCTTGACGATGTTGACCACGATGCGCCGAGAGCACCAGGACGATGGACGACGGCGAGGCCTAGGAAGGGGATGAAGCGGAGCCGGGGAAGACACGGCAGTGGATGCCCACGTGAAGAGAAGTACGAGGGTTCACTTGTTCGGCTGCCGTCGCCGCAAGGCCTGGCTAGCGGTGGGAGTAGTAGGGGCATTGAGGCCTCAACGGTAGCACAGCCGGCCACTGGAGCAGGATCAGGCGGTCTCGCCGGCCTTGGTTTGGGCAGCTGGTGCAAGAAGAGTAGCAATTGAAGAAGAAGTAGGACCATTCGATTCAAATCCAATGGTTACTGCTGCTAGAATTGTTTGTTGACTAAGTTGACAAGCCCTGCATACGCGTCAACTTTTAGTAGGCCCACAGGTCAGCCTCCCAACCGGTGAGCCCAGATGATAGTGGGAGGAATCAGTTTTTTCACGTAATAAGGAGGCAGTTGATTGCGTGTGGCCGGGCCAGAGGAGGGAGTAGGGTGGGCCGGTGAAGCTGGCGGCATCAAAGCGGGCCACAAGAGGAGGGAGCACGCAGTCCCGTCGTCGCTAGTTTAGGCGGCTGGAGCAGGAAGATCAGAGATTGAAGAAGCACGTCGGCCGTTGGATAGACATCAAACAGTCACTGCTGCTAGAATAGTGTGTTGACTGACAAAGCCTTGAGTAAACAAGCCAGCCTCGAAATCTGTGGCGTGTACAACCCATTTGCTATTATTTTTATAATTTTTACTCATTTTATAATTCATATGGACTTTATTGCAACCCGTTTTCCATTTTTAGAATTGCTGCCCATTTTCTGGTGAGTAACAGGATTAAAAAAACTAACTAAATATGTGCGAAATTTTGAAAATTCGCACATTTTTGCTGGGGAACAAAATCTAATCCAAAAATTAGTAGCCTTACTAAAACAGATTTAAAAATAAATTAGTACTATGTCATGATAAATCCAATGAAATACTCCCTCCGTCCCAAAATCTTTGTCTTAGATTGGTCTAAATATGGATGTATCAAGTCACGTTTAGGTATTTGATACATCCGTATCTAGACTAATCTAAGACAAGAATTTTGGGACGGTGGCAGTATAAAATATCAGTGAAGAACAAAAACAAAAAAAAAAGAAACTAATATCCCATTTGCTATAATTTTTTTGGAATTTTCAACCCCTTTGATATTACTTTTAACAGACACTAACTATACTCTTTGGCCAGGCTGGAATGCATCCCTCCTCGTCTTGAAAGATTTGCAGCCCAGTAAGTCGGGGAAAACAAATAGGCCTAGCTTGGGTATTCTTCAAAAAGAAATACGGGGCTACCTATTTTCCCAAAGAAAAAAACTGTTGGACTGGTCATGTTGTTAGACGGGCCACAGAGACCACACAACCCAGTTTATAGCCTGCTCCTCCGAATTACTACTCAAAAAAAGTTGTGTAATTCAGTCGTTAATTGACTATACGTTGAAAATGATGTGGGTCCCAGATATCAGCAGGGTGGATTAGAGTAAAAAACGAGGGGTCCATCTGAGTAGTAAAAGAGGCGCTTGCTTGTGTTCGGGAGTGGACCTGGTGGGTCCATACTGTCATACTCACAACTACAGTCCTCTCCCAATTCACTATGTTGATTGGGACCGTTTAAAAAAAAACTATGTTGATACGGCCGGACGGCGGCGCCGCGGCGAGCACACCAAGGCGGAGGATAGAGTGTTGTCGCCAATGTGTTGGGCTGGATTGGACATTCTTATTGAAAAATAAAAATGGACCAGAACTATTTACGACGTTGACTACGATTTGCATGGGTCCGCTGGTTGCAGGAAGAAAATGCTGGGAGAAAGAAGACTGGTCGCTATCTTTGCCTAAGAATAATATTGGCTGAATGTAACTACACTATCATAGGAAATAATATCCTCCTATTAAATCGTGAATTTAAAGAACTGGTGCATGAGCATTTAGCTTTATTTATTTATTTACTTATTTATGTTTAGGGGACCATGAGCATGTACCTGGGCCGGATTCATGTGAGAGCCTCCTTTCCAGTTAATTATGGGCTCCTCTATTGAGCCTTCATCAGTGGGCTACATGTTATGAACAATTGGAAAATGTGTTCCGTACGAAAAATAGTATGCGCTATGTACGGTACGGGGCACTAAAGGATCGAACCATGCAACGACTTCCAAAACATTGTGTTTGTCGTTCTAACAACACATTTATTCAACCAACAGACGAAATATACTACTGATTGTACATTGAAAACAGCAGCAACAACAACAACCAGGGCTGGGTGTGCAAAAGAAGCACTAAGCAGGCCAGAAGAGTAAAGACGCATCTCTCTCTTCCAAACCAAACATCAGCCATCATTACAAAAGGGCTATGAAAAAAGAACAAGTGTATGCATCAAACTAAATAAAGATCCTACTGCACCAAGTGTACGCATCTAACTAACTGGCTCAGTTAGACGTTACTATTTATTAAGCTGTGGAGATTGGCTGACGGCTTGAACTAGATGGGTGCCTGACAGGGGAAACTCCAGCGAGCAGGTCGAAGTCTGATACTTGCGACCCTCTCTCCTACTTTGGGCTGCAGAGCGTGGAGGCACATATCAGGGTACGGTGCATGCAGGGACGCATGGTACGGTGTGTACACACAGTTTTGCCTGATGAACGAAACCACGCTGCCATCATGATCCTTGCCATCGGTTACCTCCTGGTTAATCCGATAATTCAGTCCGATAAACAGAGAGCGTGTACCAAGGCTACTTACCAACCTCCAGTCAAAAATTCCTGAAGGCCCAGAGAAGCTGGGATCCTGCTCAAAGACCTTGCAGTGATTGTGATTGTATTCTGTGAAAGAACACGTCTGGTACATGCGAACAATCATCAATCGTTCGCCATCGTCTGATCGAGCCAGGAACCACCTGCAACTTCCATGCTTCTTTTCTTTGAAAGGTTTTGGGATTAGGAAGGGTAGGGACACCGGACGGCCTACAACATCATATCAAGTTGGAGTCAAATAAAAAAGGGCTCTTAATGTAGTCAATCTTAAGAACAACATGTTATGAGCACGAATTTTTTTTAGTAAATGTTGACAGTAATATAAGCAAGCCATCATGATATCATTGGAAAGTAACATACTGCTGTAACAGCCGTTTGTAGCGATTACTGGAGTAGGCCAGCAATACGTCCAGCCATAGAAGGAGTTGACGGCATAAATGAAGCACTTGTGTTCAATGGCATCAGAGAACCATGGAGGATGTATGATCCTGCGATGGACGTGCAGATTTATCCACTTACCGCAGTGACCTGTCAGATAGCGAGACCGCGGTTGAAGAATGCAATTAGCCTAAAGTCTTTATAATTCACAGATCTTGTGGGCACTTGGCAGATTACAACCTTGAGCAAATCAAACTTGGTATCATGTTGGCTACTGTAAGAGTCCGAGTATTCTGGGCCGCTGTGCCAAAGTAGTGCAGTGTTAATTGAAGGAAGGGGGATCAATCGCCAGGTGTAGACCTCCACGAGCATCCAGCTGCCACGACCGTCAACGAGCACCATGCAAGATGTGTTCATGCAGATCCAGTACATACCGTTAATGTAGTTGAGGGTGACGGGGATCGGATCACAGTCAAGGGGGTTGATGCTTGCCACCCTACAATTGTTATGCTGCATGACATGCCGCTTTTGAAGATCAGGCGGCATCAGCAAGCAAGGAGTTGGCTTAAAAAGCTCTAGACTGAGGGCTTTGAGTAAACGGTACAGCCCCGACGAGCACACGACGAGCGGCAAGGTACTGAGATTGTCCACACGCGAAACAATGAGCTTGATTACCTCTGTGGGGAGCGAATTCCAGCCACTCTTTCGGCGGACGCTACTCAGCTCTGCCATTGTTAGTGCTTGGGTTTCGAACGAGGGGGGGAGGCGCCTTAGCGGGGATGGAAGATTGGAAGAGATTATGTGCGGACAAAGATGGAGAAGCATGTGCTGCGGGAATTGGACAGGTGATGATGACTACAGCACGCCGCTTGACTTACGAGACACATACCAGCAGCGTAGGGTCATATCGAAGTCACACAACTTGCTTGAGTGATCACGGTACTAGTACTCCCTACAGTACCTACTACTATGCCCTAACTTTCTTGAGTAGACTAGTAGTGGAGTAGGACTTTGCTCTACTACCAGCACCGGAGGAGTAGTATATTCTAATCTAAAATAGTTACAAACTTCAATGCCCGAGCGTGGAATGACTACGAACCGCCATCGGTTCTAACTCCAATCCCCAGCAAACGTTCGCTGGGAGACATGGCACTTGCAAATGCCCGTGACGCAGTTACTGTACGTGTGTAAGGGTGGCGGTTTTGTCAAATACTATGGCTTAAAAACAGGCCACCGTCGGATGGAAATCTGACGGTTACATGGGATTCACCAGGAATGAGCTCGTGCCAAACAATCGCCAGATATCATTACTAAAAAAGGTTAAAACACCCGAGGCTATAACTTGCACCGGCTGACCACTAACAATGATACTAACATAGTTGTAAAATGGTCAAAGATCGTGTCTACGTGGTGTTTGGAATTATATGCAAAAAAATTAGCAAGATGCCCATGCATTGCACGACACACCATCATCACCAACTCGGTTTTTCTCTACTCATACTCCTATAAAAGATTCAGTTGGTGATGATGGAGGCGAGGAGGCGTGTTTAGCCGGGTGTGCAGCGGACGGCGCAATACTATTCGATTTGTTATAAAAAACAAACAAGAGTAGTAGAGATAGAGATAAGAGTAGAGATAGAGACTTAGGGAGGAGCACCATCTACTGCTTCGTGTGCTACTCCTGCGCTCCATTCGGCCGCCGCAACGTCCCCTATAGCCACTCCCTCCTCAGCTCCATTCGTCGGGCGTTGTTGAAATTTGGGGAGCGCACTCTCGCGACTGCTGGCAGCCACGACTTCACCAATGACAACTTCTTCCCCGACTTCGGCAACCTCTTCCTCAATGACATGGGTGATAACCTCAACACCAACGGTGCTGCTCCTGTTGCACCGTATGTGTTTCTATCCTTCCTGTTCGAAATCATGGTAGAATTCATGTTTCTACTCTGTATCCTACTAGATTCTATCTGTTCATCTACTATGCTAGTCCACATAATTAGTTTAATCTCTGTTATTGCCATCATAATTTATTTTGTGCTTATTCAGATTAAATCTCGTAGCAACTTGCTCATATATTCAACTGGCGCAACATCCCCTACAGCCACTCCCGTTTCATGGACGGCCTGGTCGATGCCTCCAAGGAGCCCTTCGTCTACTGCTATGAGTGCCCGATGCCGTTTTGGGGCTCGCCGGCGGACATCGTGCATCACCTCACGGATGCCTGCAGCGGTCACTACTGGCCCTTGGCAGAGAACATCAAGTATGAGACATGCTACCCGTTCACCATGCCAGAGTCGCTGAAGGATCACTGCCGCCTGCTAGTCTCGGAGGAGGATGAAACTGTCTTCCTCTTGATCGTGGGCACCGGCGAGGTCCTTCGCAGGCCGCCGCCCCGTCTCTGTAGTGTGCATCAGGGGCGACGCCACTGATGCTGACACTGACCCAAGGCCGATGTATGGGTGCGTGCTCACTGTTACTACCCCTCAGAGGTACGTGGGCGGCAACACCGGCTCCATCATGCTGACTAGGACTATGCAGAGCTGGGACGTTCCCGCTGATGTGGACATGGAAGACGCATAGTATGATTTACCTCCCAACGCGATGCACGGGGACTCCAAGGAGGTTCACCTGGACATATGCATTACCAATTTAAATGTTGATCATTAGTCTTCACTCAGTGTAATCCGTTGTCTAAGCATGTGGAGACTTCCATGCCTGATCTTTCTCTATTGGAGTATCGCGCATGAATAAAAGTGTATCCATTTATAGTTTAGTCTAGAATCTTCCTTTTAAGATTTTTTACTACAGTACTGGTGAAAGACTTATGATGAACCATTTCTTACATCTCCTCTGCCCCCTTCCAAGTCATCCTGATTTAATCCCTCCATCTAGGTGTATAAGGGCATGGTTAATACTTAATAGTATAGCCAACTGTTGACTATAAGAAAGTGCCATGTCATCTGTAGCCAACATGTATAACAATTGATACTCAAAAACTAATTCTTAAAGATCATTTCTTGCAAAGCACAATAAGTGTTATTTCTTCACAAGTTTTAGATGTAGGTTGAACAGTTGAATGTTTTTGTTTGCAAAAGATACTTTTTTATCTATTTCACCCAGATGTTTGTGATCTCTAGAGATGAAATAATATCTGAAGAAAACTATCGATACCCGTTACACATGAGATGACCCCCACATCCTTTGTCAAAATAAACAACTCCCTGATCAATGCATTTCACTCTTCCATGCAACGCACGGGCACCTTACTATAGATTAGTACGACCAAAAATTGAACTAACATTATATATAGTACGATAAATGCTGATGCATGTCACTTAGAATTATATCATTGAAAACTATGTTCAAATACGAATCCAACGATATAGGTTTTGTTGACATGCACTAATATTTTGTCAGTTAAATCTTCAGTCAAATTCAATGGGGGGCTAATAAACATGACCGATGTAGTACAAGTGTAGAGGGCGGCGCTGAACGAGAGTATCACCCCGCTCGTGGCGCAGCAGTAAAGCCGTCATATCACAAAACCCAACCACTGCCAGTAATAAGTGGCCTGGTAAAATAAACGGACAGGCAACCGTCACATCCCTCTGTCTTTTTTGCATTTCATCTCTCCGCAATTACTTTCTCCAGTTCCTCTCGCACACTCGATCCCTAGCTACTACTCCTAGTATCCCTAGCTACTACTCCTAGGGCCAGTTCTTTCGGCGGCTTAAAAAATAAGCCGTCTCTTCCCTAGCTTTTCCCATAAGACTAATCACAATGGAGAGTAACATTAAGGCGCCTCACTCATTTATTTGGGCTTCTAAACTACTACTAGTACCTCCATCCTGGTTTATTCATCACCATTCTAATTTGTGGTAAATTTTGACCAAAGATTTGACTGATAAAAATGTGAGTGCATGTGACATGCACACACATTTCATTAGTTAAATTTATGATCAAAATTTGACACAGATTACAATGGGGACCAATAAACTAGGACGGAGCTAGTAGTAATGGGATTACTACTAATATAGAAGCCTAAATGAACTGACCCCTGGTACTCCTACTAGTAGTACTAGTACTCAAGTTGGAATTCCAATTGCACGGCACAACTTGTTAGGCAAAAAATTCGATATAGGGTGTAGGAAGCGGTTTGGGAATTTGCATGCCTTTCCGACCAGTGAGATACTCCGTACAAAGTACGACAGAGAAATAACCACAGAGAAGGAAGCTATAAGTAAACAATCAAACGAGCATTTTGCATTGAATCATTTCATAGGCTTGACTAGTGTTGTTTTTCTACTTTTACAAAAACCGCATCGTAATGTTAAAACATGCATTTGCATGTACATAAGTAATAGTAGTACTCCCTCCGTCTAGGTGTATAAAGTCTTCCCTCCTTCTTGGTCACGGTGTGCAACCAAAGATGACTTATTCACCTAGACGGAGGGAGTAGCACAGTCTGCAAGCATATATAGAGGGAGATGTGCAGCACGATAGTATATAGTAAAGTTTGTGCTATATGCACGTACTTACAAAATGCGTACGGATACACAAGGTTTCCAAACTTTCCTTCTTACATACTTAATTTAGGACGCTAATAATTCTCGAATGTTCAGGATTTATCATTTGCGTCCCAAAACTAATGAGATCACCTTACGAAACTAAATTATACTCCTACTAAAAGCAACGGCGCTCATAGGAGCACTTGCGGCACGCCACGAGTGCCCTGGTGCGCGGCCGTTTCCCAGCGCGCTGACACAAACCCTCTTCCTCAGCCTCGCAACTCGCAAGGTGCTGATTGGCGGCTTGCCGGCGGGCAAGCGCGATCTCACCAGGGGGGTGATGCGGCGCCAACAGGTACTCCTCCTCGCTAGAAGCATGCACCCGGTCCACATACCGCCAAGCGTAGATGAGGCGCTTGGGCCCGACTGCGCTCAGGGCTTTGGCACGGGCGTCCTCCGCCACCCTCACGGCCCTTGCACGAGCCTTCTGCCAAAGTGCCAATTGCCTGACTCTCTCGGACGGGACATAGACCTGCCAGGCAGCTTGCCCCGCGGCGTGCTTCTCTTGCTCGGCCTTCTTCTCCGCCTCTATTTTGGCATGCTCTGCGGCGGCAAAGCCTCCCACATGGCGACATCCATTTCTTTCCAAAGCTCTTCAAGGCTGGGGGGCTCAGCGGGTGGCGTGGTGTTCTCCTTGTAGCGGGGAGCCGACGCATCCTCCGACGTGTGTGCTGGCGAGATTGGGAACGGCAACGCGTCCACCTCAACGTGTCGCGGCGAGGAGTGGAACACCAATGCGTCCTCCTCGACTAGTGGCGGCGAGGAATGGAACGGCGACGCGTCACTGTTTGGGCGGTGCAGCAAGGGGCACCTAGGTCTTGGAAGGGGCAAGGCCATGGTGGTCGACGTGAGAGGAAGGGGGAGGAGATAGCGATGAGCATGAGCGTTCTTCTGAATGCCGTGGGAGGCGCAATATTTATAGCGAGCAATGGCACACCTACATAATATATGGACCGAGCTGCACTGACTTAATTGCAGGTCCAGTTGCGTCACTGACATGCGGGCCAGACACCTGTAGGGTCCATATGTCAGTGACCCAATGCACCTGCAGTTAAGTAACTGAAGCAGCTTCCCGGAAGATATGTTGCATGATCAACGTAATAGCTACATGGGCATATTTGTTTGAGTAAATTACAGGCGAGGGAAGGGGTGGAAATATTGCTGGTCACAACGAATTGGACGAGCGCGGGGGGAGGAGAGTCATGCATGCAGATTTTTTTGCACATGGGGTGGAGTGGTGGGACCACTGGAGGGAGAAGGCGAGTCTGGCAGGCACATTGTTTCCACACATGGAGAGGAAAAGATTTGGAGATGAACGGGCTTCCTGCACGTATGGGGAACACTGCATAATAAATCATCTTGCATGTCGGGAAAGGTATAGTCTCAACTCATCAAAAACATACATGCCCCACACATGTTCATATTTCAAGGTGCACTAAATTATTGCATGCGATGATTAAGGCTGGCCATAATGGTGGTATCTTAGCTAGTATCATGCACACGGGAATAGCAAACATGCTGATGTGGCAAAGAATTAAAGGAGAGGGGGGTTAGAGTAACTAGTGTTCATGCATGCATTGGTAAACACATTTTTTTTGTGAAGAACGACAACATTAGTTGAGTACTTTTGCAAACTACAAAAACTATTCCACCGCCTCTATCTTGCTAAGAGTAGGTGAAAATTTTGAATCGAGCCATTTAAACTAGAAGGGAGGTAGTAGTATTCTAATAGCTAACCTTGTTGTGATGACAAGATAGGACATGGCACGCACCTGGACAGACGACCTAGTCTGCATTGTGCATTTAAGTTTTGTCTTAAGTCAATGTACCTCTACTTTGACCAAACTTATAGAAAAATGTATCAACATTCACAGTGTCAAATCAATATTTTTATACTCATTATAAAACGTAGTTCTTATACTCATTATAAGTATTGTAGATATTGATATTTTTAGTATAAATTTGGTCAAACACTTTGCAAATGGTTGACGGATGTAAAAAGGACTGGAGGGAGTATCATGCATGCGGAGTAGGAAAAAATTGCTCATTTATAGCCGGTCAAAGTCTCAAAGGGCGCGACCGCGTGAGGGAAGCGAAGGTCGTGGGAGGCGTGACGGTTGACGGAATTAAGTGAAGTTACATCCACGCACCAGCATGGCGTGCGAACAGGTAGAAGCTATACCGTCAGGCCTACGATATGGGTCTAGTAGACATGACATCTAGTCGGTCCCGCATAGTTCCCGAGAACTCTATGGGGGCTTGCAACCGTTTATCCACTTGGCAAGCCAGCAACCCGACGCCGTTCGCATGCCCTACTTGTCCCCGTCTTCTACTAGTATGGTACCTTACAATAGTTTGCTCCCAGTCGTCCCGTTCTTTCACATTGCACCAGTTCAACTTCTCCTAACCATCCTCCAAAATCCATGGCCTCCCAAATTTCCATGGTCGCCGCTGAGTACCAGGTTAGAGCCATCACCGGTGATGAGTTCATCATCATCTACACACGTGGATCCACAATGGTGAAATCATTCCTTGCTCGCTTCCTACGCATGTTCAACAGTTCAACGGATGAGTGGGTCGCTGGGCTAGATGTTGAGTACACCACAGTCCTGGAAAGAGAGAAGATTCTAAAGGAGGCAGAGAAGAAGAAGCCCGCCATGATCGAGGTTTGCGTACATAACGTGTGCTTGGTCTACCACATATGCCATGCCGACGTTGAGTGCCAGGATTTTAAGAACTTCCTCAAGGACGAAAGAGTGAAATTTGTTACTATAGACTTTAGGAACGACAGGATGTCCTGGGTCGGATAGGCCTCGCTGTAGGCCAGCCCTTCGATCTCCAGAAGGCAAGCCTAGTGTCCTCCTCTCAGCCTTCAATGCTGACCCTGGCAGCAGCCATGATTGATCCTTCGTATGCTAAACTGAAGAAACCTCACCACGAGTTTCATCATGCATGGGAGTCAAAGACATTAGATGAAGATCACATCCTGTACGCAACAATGGATGCCTACCTTTGTTTAAATATCTACAAGGGTTGGATAAAGAAGCAGAGCCCAATGTCTAGTTCAAGCACAGAAGCGTCGGCGAAGAGGAAGAGGAAGAGGGACGAGGACGAAGTCGAGGACATGGACTCGGACTCTGAGTAGGTGGTAGTGTCGTTGCTCATGCTGGTTCTACTGTAGTGTCAAGCAGACTAGTTTCTTAGTTTATTTTCAAGGGTGTGTTGTGTTGAGGCCCCAGCAGAACTATGTTTATGTTCTTTCTCGTTATTTGAACTCTTTAGTACGTACAGTAGTACTAGTACTATGTCTTATTACTGTTCTTCTTGCAGTTGCTACTACTGCTCGTATCTTTGTGTTCCTACTGTACTTAATATGTTCGTACTATTAGTATAATTTGGGTTACTACCGCGACTTATCACCAACGAGGATCATCACGACCACCGGAGGCGGGAGCACCGTCTCGGCATCGCCGAGATGGACAAGGAAGCCATGGAGTTGTGCGCCAACTCTTCCCGCAGGACATCATCAACAAGCGCGAGTTCTACGTGCAAAGGAGGGCGGAGAGGGACAAGAGGAGAGCGGAGCGAGCCGCCTATCGCGAGGACAAGCGTAGGCAAAAAACGGATGCTCAATTCAACATGAGGCTAGGACCAGCGTCGCCCTGGGAATCCGACGACAATCGGTATCTTCACGCCTACAGTCAGACATCGGAGGAGGACATCACCGAGGAGGAGGAGTTGAATAATCTATTTTTTGATCTATCTATGCTGTGAACTATCCTCTACTCTCTAATCTCTAGTTTCTATCTCTACTTCTCGATCTCAGCACTGTAAACGCTTTTTTAAAGCGCCATGCGTTGTGATTCTGTTGGAGATGCTCTAACATGGCAGACGAGAGCTTTAATGTTGCCCACAAGATGCGAGAGTATTACTAGTAGTATATTTTTCTCGCCATGTTGAAATTTTAAAACCACGAGTGCGAACATGCAGAGGAGCAATGAAGACCAAACAGGGGATATTGGGGACATCTTCAAGGAGCGTGGCAAGTTAAAGAGGAGCTGGACTGAACCTGTAAAACGAGCTTTGGTAAGTAACACCCTTTCAATTACTTTCGTTTAGCCTCATGTTCTTCGATGTGTATATGTTGTAGTTTCTGTTTCTCTTAGCCTCGTTGAGGGAGTCCTGGATTAGGGGGTGTCCGGATGGCCGGACTATGACCTTTGGCCGGACTCCCGGACTATGAAGATACAAGATTGGAGACTTCGTCCCGTGTCCGGATGGGACTTTCCTTGGCGTGGAAGGCAAGCTTGGCGATACGATATGTAGATCTCCTCCCATTGTAACCGACTCTGTGTAACCCTAGCCCTCTCCGGTGTCTATATAAACCAGAGAGTTTTAGTCCATAGGACAAACAACAATCATACCATAGGCTAGCTTCTAGGGTTTAGCCTCTCTGATCTCGTGGTAGATCAACTCTTGTACTACCCATATCATCAATATTAATCAAGCAGGAGTAGGGTTTTACGTCCATCAAGAGGGCCCGAACCTGGGTAAAAACATCGTGTCCCTTGTCTCCTGTTACCATCCGCCTAGACACACAGTTCGGGACCCCCTACCCGAGATCCTCCGGTTTTCACACCGACATTGGTGCTTTCATTGAGAGTTCCTTTGTGTCGTCACCTTCAGGAAGGATGCCGCACCCCGTCTTTAAAGATGACACTGTTGCTAAAGGAGCTTTGGCTGTCGGCCAAACTCTCCGGCTAGGCGGTTTTCTAATAACCGCCTGTTCGGTCGCCGCGCCGACGATGACTTCTCGGGTCATCGAAAGCAATCTCCATGTCAACTCGGAACTTGCCGAGCAGTTAGATCCGATGGAGCTCTCTTCCTTAAACGAGCTCTTGGATCGCATCGCCGCCCTGGGAGTCGCTACAGACTACGATCAGATTGGGCTTAAAGCCGATTCGAGAGACATTAACTCTCCCCAGGTCACCCACCATGTCGAAGTGGTGGAGGAACAATGCGGCGAATCTTCACCCATCCTAAGGACCAGATGTGTCCAGATTCCTGATCCCTCCAAGTCGAACACCCGCGGAGGGGAGGACGTCACTCAAGCCCTGAACCTAAAGTCAGGCAGCGGGCCTGATTCATTGGATAACGTCCAAGAACCCAAGCTTCCGAGTTCGGAAATTTCTTGGCCCCTGAATCTCAGATTGGGCGAGGTCCCGGATTTAACTCCACAAGCCCACCCAAATATAAGGGATCTATCCCAAATTCGGCAAGAGCCCAAAGAAACAGTACACCATTACTGGGCCAGATTCCTCCTGCTTACGAACAGGATAAAGGACTGCCGCGAGGGGGATGCAATTTCATTCTTCTGCAACAACTGCACGGACATCGGAATCCTCAATGCCATAAGTCGCCGTGAAAAATTACACGCTTCGCCGACTTGGCATCCATAGTACGAAAGTACTGTGCGACAGAAAGCGTTCGGAAAACCAAAACAAAATTCTGGGACAACCCGACCCTGAATACAATCCCAGTCCGAAACAAAAGGGCGCATTATCGCCAGGCACCTGGGCCAAACAACAAAAAACAAAAACCCTCTATAGGGTATGGAACCGTACTGGAGGGATGGCTCAATGGACCCTATAAAATTCATAGTACAGAGGGCGCCACACCAACTCATAGCCTTAGAGCATGTTGGATACTCCGGCAGGTGGCCAGAAGTGGCGAGGAGCTTCTAACTCCAGAATCTGCAGAGCACCACCCCAGGAACGCCAGTACGGTATCAATAGTCTTCGAGACTTTCGCATCAAACAATGCGAGGAAACGAACGCTCCGCAGCCTTACCAAAGTCTACCAGGTAGCAACAATAAACCCATGGAGTGACACGGCTATTACCTTTAATGCCAGTGACGAACCTAAATTCCGGACAGCCCAAGCACCAGCCGCACTGGTCCTCAGTCCGATAGTGGACGCCTTTCGGCTTACCAAGGTACTCATGGACGGTGGCAGCGGATTGAACCTCATTTATGAGGAAACCCTACGAAAAATGGAAATAGACTGGAGCTGCATTGAGCGAAGCAACACAACCTTTAGAGGAATAATCCCCAGTCGGGAAGCGTGTTGTACAGGAAAAATCACACTGGATGTGGTGTTCGGCACGCCGGATAATTACAGATCCGAGGAGGTCACATTTCAAGTGGCCCCGTTCAGCAGCGGATACCACGCTCTGTTAGGGCGAGAGGCATTCACAATTTTTCAAGCTATACCCCATTACGGGTACATGCAGCTCAAAATGCCCGGACCCAACGAAATCATCACTCTTGCTAGCGATCCGGACATAGCGCTCCACGCCGAAAACAAGACAGCCGCACTGGCCCTCGAGGCATTATCCGAAGCCCTAGCGGCCGAGCAACTAACTGCGTTGCGCTCCACGGTGGACAGGGATGACGTGATACTCGACAAAAGATCCAAGTCCACCTCCTTCAAGTCGGCAGATGAAATAGTCAAGTTCCAAGTCCATCCAACGGACACTACAAAAACGGCCTCCATCTGGGCACAACTAAACCCTGATGTAGACGCCACACTAAGAGAATTCCTACGCGAAAATTGGGACATTTTTGCCTGGCACCCCTCAGACATGCCAGGAATCCCACGCAGGCTGGCCGAGCACAGCCTGAACATCCTAAAAGGATTCAAGCCTGTTAAGCAGGCTCTTCGGTGTTTCTCCGAACCTAAGAGACAAGCCATGGAGAGGAGCTAGCCAAACTATTTGAAGCCAGATTCATCAGAGATATAAAACATCCGGATTGGCTAGCAAACCTGGTGATGGTACCAAAGAAGGACAAATCCTGGCGCTTATGTGTCGATTTCAAAGACCTCAACAAAGCCTGCCCAAAGGATCCCTTCCCCCTCCCCCGCATTGATCAAATCATCGACGCATACTCTGGCTACCACCAAATTAAGATGGCAGAATCAGACCAAGCTGCAACGGCATTCATCACCCCATACGGCCCATTCTGCTTCAACACAATGCCCTTCGGGCTCAAAAACGCCGGCCCAACATATCAGCGCATGATTCAGACATGTCTGGCCAACCAGATCGGCAAAACGGTTGAAGCCTATATGGATGACGTGGTCGTCAAAACCAAGCATATCGAAACTCTAATAGACGACTTGAGGCTCACGTTCGATAACCTCCGAACATACGACATTAGGCTTAACCCGGAAAAATGCGTTTTCGGCGTACCAGCCGGAAAGCTCTTGGGTTCATCGTATCCGGTAGAGGAATTGAAGCAAACCCAGCCAAGATCCGAGCTCTGTCACAACTGGATATTCCAAAAGATCTCAAGCAAATACAAAAATTGACTGGATGCATCGCGGCTCTAAGCCACTTCATCTCCCGCTTAGGGGAAAAGGCATTACCCCTTTACCGCCTCCTCCGGTGCACCGCACACTTCGAGTGGACGGACGCCGCCATGACCGGACTCGAAGAAATAAAATCCATACTGGCAACAAACCCGGTCCTGGCCACGCCTAACATCGGCGAACCAATGTTGTTATACATCACGGCAACTCACCAAGTTGTAAGCGCAGTCCTCGTCGTCGAACGAGAAACGGACGGACACAAATTCCCTGTCCAGAAACCAGTCTACTACGTGTCCACTGTCCTCACTCCATGCAAGTCCCGGTACCCGCATTACCAAAAGATAGCATGCGCAGTGTTCATGGCATCCCGGAAGCTACGACACTACTTTCAAGAGTGTTCAATAACAGTAGCCTCCGAAGTACCTCTTAATGATATCATAAACAACCGTGACGCAATGGGCCGGATTGCCAAATGGGCCATTGAGCTCCTCCCGTTCGACATAACCTATAAGCCACGGCGAGCCATCAAGTCTCAAGCCTTGGCCGATTTTGTCGCTGAATGGACTGAAGCCGAACTCCCTAAAGAATACAGCACATATTCCAACTGGATCATGCACTTCGACGGCTCCAAAATGCTGGCGGGTCTGGGGGCTGGCATCATTCTGACGTCCCCAACAGGAGATACAGTCCAATATGTACTCCAGATAATGTATACGGACTCCAACAATGCAGCCGAATACGAGGCCCTTCTACATGGACTCCGGATGGCAGTCTCCATGGGCATTAAACGCCTAGAGGTGTGTGGGGATTCGAACCTCGCGATATCTCAAATAAACGGAGACTTTGATGCCAAAGATCTGAAAATGGCAGCTTATCGCAACGCCGTCCTAAATACGTCAGCTCGGTTTGAAGGGCTCGAATTTCACCATATTGCCCGGGAAAACAATCAGGCAGCAGACGTCTTGGCACGCATCAGCGCAAAGCGCGATGCAGTCCCCCCCCCCCAACATTTTCCTGGAAAGGCTATTCAAGCCATCCGTACAGTGGGAAGGGGAATCCAGAAATTACAATCCGGACCTAGCCGCACCACCTGACATTGAACATTCTGACGCAACGGAAGACTCCACCAACGAGGTAACACCCTCAGCCCACGTAATAATGGCAGTAATTGCCCCGTGGACAGAACCATTCTTAGCCTACTTAACTAGGCAAGAACTTCCCGAGGACCAAAATGAGGCACGCTGCATAGTACGGCAATCTAAAGCCTATAAAGTCCACGAAGGAGAGCTTTACAAGAAAAGCACCACCGGAGTCCTTCAAAGGTGTATCTCCGAAGAGGAAGGGCGGAACCTCCTAGCTGAAATCCATGCCGGACTCGGCGGGCACCACGTCGCAGTCCGGGCCCTTGTAAGCAAGGCCTTCCGTACTAGATTTTATTGGCCGACGACCCGGGCAGATGCTCAGGACTTAGTCTAGCGATGTGTTGGCTGCCAATTATTTGCTAATCAAAGCCACATGCCACCTACCGCCCTCCAAACTATACCCATTACCTGGCCTTTTGCGGTCTGGCGGCTTGACATGGTTGGACCCCTTAAAGGAGGAACCCACAAGCAAAAATATCTACTGGTCATGGTGGACAAATTCACCAAATGGATAGAGGCCAAGCCTGTTAGGACGGCTGAATCCGGACCGGTGATAGACTTCATATCAGGGGTTGTACGCCGTTACGGCGTCCCCCACAGCATCATCATGGACAACGGGACAAACTTTACGGCCGACGAGGTTAAACTCTGGTGCAAAAACATGGGCATCAAGCTCGACTACGCTTCAGTCTATCACCCACAAACTAACGGTCAAGTCGAACGAGCCAATGGTCTAATCATGAGCGGCATCAAACCCAGGTTAGTGCGATCCCTCAAGGAATCTAACACGCACTAGGTAGAGGAGCATGACTCCGTACTCTGGGGGTTGCGGACCACGCCGAATCGCACTACCGGATTCACACCATTCTTTATGGTATACGGCGCAGAGGCAGTCCTGCCCTGCGACATAATTCATGACTCACCTCGCGTGCGCATGTATGAAGAAAGAGAAGCCGAGCTCGATCAGCAGGACAGTTTGGACGCATTGGAGGACGAGCACGATGTGGCAAAAACTCGTTCCGCATTCTATCAACAGCAGGCTCGAAGATATCAAGCAGAGAAGTACGGGCCAAAACTTACAATGTTGGCGAACTAGTTCTACGCCTGCCGGACAAGAAAAAGGACAAAGTCAAGCGCAAATGGGAAGGTCCTACGTAATCGACCAAGTCCTGACTGGTGGAGCGTACCATCTGCGAAATGCATCGGATAACCGACTCGAGCCGAACCCATGGAATGCAGCACGCCTACGAAATTTCTACGCCTAGCGCCGGACTCTGTGTTCGTCTCCTTCCTCTATCTATTTTTTACACATTAGCTGCCTTATATTTCTCTCCTTCTCCCTCCCTTTTTCTTACAAGCCTTTAAGGCTCGCTTGCGCATTGTTCGCACATAATTGACGCGCTACCCGCGCTCATTTTACCTGGGGGCCTCTTTATCAGAAGCTTGTATACACGGGCCTCATGCCCAACACATGTGTCACACTTCCGCATGTACCTTTTATTCACCATTATATGCATCGATATGACTTAAGTTTTGGCCAAGCTGGGTTGCCTGGCTCCTGTGCTTACCCCTACGTTCCCGATTGTTCGGCTAGGTGGTAAAGGGAGCACCTCTGGGATTGTTACTGCCGGGTCAGCCGGATGTGTACCTTAGACTGGGTGAAGCCGAAAGCTAGCGTTCTTAAGGGAATATTTGGTCGGTGAACTAAAAGATGATTTTTCACTTGTTTATTTATCTGCCCCCAGATGCTTTTCTGCTTTTTTCGTAGTCCGGACATGCACTTTAGGGCATGCCTCCCAGGGAAAGGAACCCCTAACGGAACTATTGTCCCTGGAAGATGTTTCTTACTAACCATGTAATATAACACAACTAGTCGGGCACTTGTCTCCTAAAGCACTAATGACCCCTACGCCTGGTCTCCACGCATGCCCTGGTTCTTGCATAACCGAGAGGGTATTCGGACACACTCCGGACTATCGGGTCCAGAGGTTGAAGTGAAAAGGTCCGCAATGACAAACGATCTACAATCCGTCTAGAAGGCATTTTACATGTCATTTTAAATTACATAGTCAATTTGACTGGGTATATTCTTCTTTAATACCATCCAACAGGCTCTCTAATTTACAGTCCTGTTGGGAATACTTGGCGGCCACCTCTACCTGGCCGTACACTAAACTGACAGGGATCTCCTTCCCGTCGGGCCCCATAGGTCCGACCTGGGCCATGTGGTTTGGGTCAGCCTTCGTGTACCGCATCTTCACCATGGCCCAGGCCTCCCTGGCGCCTTGATGGCAGGCCGATATCTTCCATAATTGGAAGCGCTGACGCGCTCCCTTCAGCTTCTCTGCAAGCTCTCCAAGGCCTTCGGGCATGGAGACGGATGGCCACAAAGCCTGGACTACGCCTTGCATCGCCTGCCGAACTCGTTCATGCAGTTGCGATAGCTCGGGAAGAAGGTCTCCCGTAGAACTGGGCATTTCCTCCGCAGGCCGACCGGTCAGCATATCTACAGACATAACTCTATCAATTGACTTCCTCGCCGAACTCTTTTTGGAAGATTCATTCAAGCACTTACTAAAAATGCCGCGTCGAAGTCGCTGATTCTCCTTTACGGAATTCGACAGCTGAGCACGAACATCCTTTAGTTCCTCGCCCAGCTGGGTATTGGCATCTTGAAGCTTGTTCTTCTCTTGCCTCACCCTCGTAAGCACGCTCTCGCCGGCCTTTAACTGGCGCAAGAGTTGTTGCTTGTCCGGATCCACTCCGGCCCCATCTGCACTGTTATTGTCAAAATTGCACACATGTCGCACTTCACAAGATACTTATCTTTTGAATCATATATTACCTGAGGGGGTCCCCTTGGCATTCTCTGAAGCGGCTAGTGCGGCCTCAAGTTGGGCCTTGCACTCTTCCAGCTCCTGGGACAGTTGCGTATTCTTTTTTGTAAGATCCTGCATAACAAATGATCCTTAAATCAGTTATTTTAACTATTCCAAGTCTCGGGGGCTACTGACATATATAACCATTAGATTTACTCACCCGTATGTATTTTACATACTGCTCCGTGGCTCTGGCTAGACCATTTTGAGCGGCACGGAGGTACGCATCTCCCGTATTAAAGGCGTCCAACGCCTCTTGGAAAAAACATGCGTCACGAAGAACAGTCCGGCGACGCCTGTGGTTCATGGCACTCTCCACCTCTGAATTGGTGGTAGATAGCCCATCCATGTCCTCTGTCGGAGGAGCGTCCAGTGCGCGCCCCGTGTTCGCCTCCGCTTCCGGACCCAGCCTTGAAGCCTGGCCGGTGGATATAGTCCGGCGGGCGCTCTTCTTCCTGAAGAGAGCATGAACGTTAGTATGCCTTGAAGGCATAAACCCTGGGCATTAAAGTCGCACGCCGTACTATTGCGTCGGCATCTCGATCCGATCCGCACTTCTTTTTAGCCCGTCGGGCCTCAATGGCCCTTGTTGGCTAGCCACCGCAGGCTCGGCCCTCCGCCTCAAGGATTTCCCCTACAAAAAACGCCATTGGTATACGGCGATCAAAAATAAGCATGGATGGATCCTCTTGAAAGTACTGGGACTTCGGTCTCGGTTACCTTTGAGGCTGGAAGTAGTCCGGGATAATCGGCCGTAATGGCCACTAAGGTGTTGTCCTTAATCATTTGATGAAACACCCCATCAATCAGCTCCATGCATAAGTCTGGGTCCTCTTGGGAGTCCGGGTTGAGGGACCGTTCCGGGTCCTCGGGTTGTGGAGGAGGGTTGTTTATCTCCTTTACAGTCTGGTGAAGCTCCCGCGTTAAAATTGCTAGACTAAGTACTTAACTATGGGAATTTGAAAACGGATAGACAAGTGAAAGTGTTTGCTTACCCAGCTTGGAGGATTGTACATAGAGAATCCGCCCCGTGGGTTGACACGGAGGAATTCCTCCTCTTCTCCCTTGTACAAAGCGGATAAGATCTTCATTAGAGTGGCAGCCAAATCCGGCCCCTTGCGGCCACACCAGGTGGCGTCGTCCTCCCCGTTGAAATCCCACATGGGGTGGCCTCTGTACTGAAGCGGCTGCACCCCCCGCGTAATGCATGTGGCCATGACTTCGATCATGGTCAGTCCGGAATGAGCTAACAACCTTATCCGGCTCATCAGGTAAAGGACGTCCCTGTCAGTTTCCCTCTGAGGGCTCCGTGGATGCCAGCTCAGGCTTTTCTTTAAGGGGGCATTATTGAACTCAGGGAGGCCGATCCGTACAGGGTCCAGCAGAGGGACGTCATCTATATAAAACCATTCTGAAGGCCAGTCCTCAGATGCCTTCTTTGGGGTTCCGGATAGATATCCGGTCCCGGTGACGCGCCATAGTTCGGCTCCGCCCACTTGATAAATCAACCCCTCCTGAGAGCGGGGCACGAGGCAGAATAACCTCTTCCACAGCGTGAAATGGGCCTCGATGCCCAAAAACAGCTCGCAAAGGGTCACGAAGCCCGCAATATGCAGTATGGAGGCAGGCGTGAGGTGGTGTAGCTGGAGGCCATAGAACTCCAGTAACCCCCGGAGAAACGGATGAATTGGAAATCCGAGCCCTCTTATCAAATAAGGGACAAAGCATACCCGCTCTCCTTTGGAGGGATTGGGGATGCTCTCTGCCTGTTCTCCGCCACTATAGGTAGCAAGCTCGGCTTGAACTGGGACCATGTACGCTGGGGGGAGGAGCCCCTTGGTTTGGAGCGCTACTAGCTCGCTGTGCGGGACGAAACACCTCTCCCAATCTCCGGGCCGAGGGCTGGAGGGGCGAGAGGAGGAGCTGCGTTGACCGGCCATGGTAGAATGGATCTTTGTGGAATGCGCTCTGATGGATGCTCGCGGAGGGAAGATGGTGTGATTTCAGATCTAAAATCTCCGTCTCTTTTATAGGTGGCCCCTTTGCGCAGCTAAGGGGGTAAATGACAAAAAGAACCCCTGTCTTTTCACATTCTTTTGACACATGGAAAATGGACATTAGTGGGCGCGGAAGCCGAGGAGCGTGACATTCATCAGAAGCCGGACACTATTCGACATGTATATGGGATTTGGAGAAGAACCCGCCTTGCAATGCCGAAGACAAATCTGCGTGTCGGACTCATCGTCATTGAAGCCTGGTTCGGGGGCTACTGGGGGAGTCCTGGATTAGGGAGTATCCGGATGGCCGGACTATGACCTTCGATGTGTAATAAGAAGAGTCTTAATCGTCCTAATGCTTTAATTTTTAGCTTGATGTAGGAAGTGGGTGTTCTCACCTTGTAGTCTGTTTTTATATATATTTTTTTCTTTTGAATTCACTTCTCCGAGTTCTGTTTATCTGGCTTCTACTAAATGGATATGGGTTGCTCTGAGTATTGATCTAAAAAAGAAATAACTTCATGTCAGGATGCAGTTCCTACGAGTAGGGAAGTATGGTCAACCTCGAGATCATGTTTCCAAAATGAGGTTGGATTACACACAAGGTGAGAGTTCCCTAATGATGCTGGATTAGACACAAGGTGCAAATTCCCAGATGATGCTGGATTACACACAAGCCAGGAGGAGTTGTCAGTTGTTCGTGTCCTCGTGGCTCTAGTAAAGGCTGAAAGAAAGCGTGCAGCGGCCCTTGAGAATGTAGTTGAGTTCTTGAAGAAGCAAAAAGAGCAATCAAATGCTCTCTTCACCCAAGCCAAAGAAGAGATGGAAGAAGCCAGAAATAAGCTAGCAGAGGCAGAGCAGGCTAGGCGTCTCCTGCTATCTAAAACTGTTGTCAATACAAAATTTCCTTCATAATATCTAGGTTCAAATGTTTATCCAGTCAACATGCATGTTGTGGTGTCCGTTCATCTACTGATGTGGCACAAAATATATATTTTTCCGGTCATGTAATAATAGCAATTACTTTCCAAACAATAATAGAGGAAGCATTGGACATGGTATAGTTCACGTGCAAGCCCGACATTCCAAGTTCAACTTCCACATCAAACTCATGTTCACAGATATCTGCACATTCATACATAATGTCCACAACCATGATTCACTTCAAAGCCAACAAAAAGGTGAGGAGAGTTATAAATAAATAAAAACCTCTACTAGTTCCTGCTACCAGTGCGAGCACAACAAGTCAAGACCATGTATAAATTAATTTTATTTTAGTCATTTTTTGTGTTCTAAAATGCCGGTCGGCTCGTGGAAGGATGTGTTTCCGGCACACGCGCGTATTCAATGAAGGCAGGTAGGGCAGTCTGAAGCCGGTTCCATACGGCAAGGAGGCGTGTTCAGCCGGGCCTGCAGCGAGTGGGGCCCTCTTGGCCGGTGCGCCAGTTCAATGCCTGCGCTATGAGAGGTCGCGTCCGTGTCAGAGAAATCACTACCTCCAGTCCTTTTTTGTTTGGGTATAACAAAATCTCGTTTTCCATTCACATTTTACAAGTAAAATTCATGGACAAACTTTGATCCAAAATATGATGGGAACTAGTAAACCAGAACGGAGGTAGTACTTTTTTTAATCAAAGAAGGGTTTCCCCTTCCGATTTTCATTACTGAAAACCAACATCTAAATCTAAACCATAGTATTTGCCCTAGAACTACCAGGTTCAACATCTCGCAACATAAACCCAGACAACCATATGCCAAGGAGGTACGTAGTAGTAGTTATGAATCCATTTTTGCTCCATACCAATCGTTAACTACTTAGTAGTTATAAGGCGCCATTGAAAATCAGAACTCTTAACCCCGCTAAAAAAATGATATTTTAAACATGGCTACTCGATCTGTGGCAAATGGCGAGCCACCGCCTCCAAGTCGTTCACCTATGGTCCGGACCATCAACTCCTACGGATCAAATTATCACGCGAGCTGACTATTCCTACAAAGGTGCGCTCCACCACGTACCCGGTACCCACGAATGCAGCAATCGTGCACCTAGGGTTTTAGGATTTTTTTGTTAACATTGCCTTTATGTAACTCTCATGTGTGTGAGACAGCGAGAGACCGACTGCGTGTGTGCGCCTCTTCTCTTCGTATATGTACTCCACTGTTTGTATGGTGTCCAAAAAATTATAATAACTACTAGCAATGTCCCAATGTGTTACCACACGATCAAAGTAGATTAATACATATTCATCGATTTGATAGAAAAAAGTCTAGTTTTGAAATACGTATATCACTAAAAATATGTTATGTTTCACTCAAAATATATTCCTTTGGCGGTTTTGATGAGATAAGGGAGGAATGTTGTTGGTTTCAAGATTTGAGAAGTGGTATATGTCTAATTTCTACTCTTACTAGCAAGATGCATGTGTGTTGCACAGAACATGAAGATCTTGTGGGAGAAAAGGATGAATGAGGGAAGGCCTTATCTGCAAATATGGAGAGGAGTGCGGGTAAATTGCCATAGTTTCCTTCCTATCCGTCAGATATAAATCGGACGGCCTATATTGCAGGATGGCAGGCCCACCATCATCACCAACTCTGTTTTTATCCCTACTCTTATAAAAAGCATAGTCGGTGATGATTGTGTGCCTGCCATCCTGCAATATAGGCCGTCTGATCTATATCTGACAGATAGGAAGGAAACTATGGCAATTTTGCAAAAAGATACCCACACCCCTCTCCACATTTGCAAATAAGGCCTTCCCTCGTTTATCCTTTTCTCCCACAAGATAAACTACTCATACAAACGCATCTTGATGTTTCTTTCAACGCATGGGCATCTTGCTAGTTGTTGCAAAAAGCCCATGTGTGTGTGTGAGAGAGAGAGAGAGGAGGAGGACGGAGTGCATGTGTGACAAAGACACAAAGATGTGCGAGAGGTATCAGCTTAAAATGAGGCGATAGTGTGTGTGTGCATGATCGAGAGGGCGTGTCTCAAGAAGGGAAGAAAAATCTACATAGATACAAGGAGCGGGAGAGAGACATGTATGCGATAGTGCAAGCACGAGTGTGCGGGTGTATAAACCTATCTAGAGGCTAGTCGATAAATGTTTGTGAGAGACATACGAGTCGGGGTGCAAAATCGAGAGTTTTGTGTGTGTGTGAGAGAGATGGTAGTCGTGAAGGGGAGTGGAAGCAGGAGTTGTGTGTGAGAGAGAGAGAGGGGGGGTTGTCTGATCGGTAAACAAATGAATAATGTCAGTCTGGGATGGAGATGAAAAGGAGACCGCAACAAATGTTGTGTCTACAGGAGAGAGAGTAATTTTAGTGGTATGAGTCATATCTATAGACATATAGGGTGTGTGAGAGAATCCCATAGAGAGAAAGACAAAGTGAAAGACGAGTGGAGACTGTGTGTGTGGCAGTGAAAAAGAAAGCTTAGGTACCTAGTGATACCAGAGAACGGTAGAGACGTGAGAGATAATGAAAACCATGTAATGTATAATGATAGGGACAGTGTGACACTTATCAAGGGAGACGTCGAGAGACCATGTTTGCGAGGATAGGAGAAACATGAAGGGAGCGTGCGGGTGAGCTGGAGAAAAGAGAGTGATAGCTACATGAAGGAGCATGCATGTGAGAGAGATGGGCGTGAAATGGGTGAACATAAAAGGGATTCAAATATTTGAATTCGAGATGATGATACATGTAATCCATACTCGAACCAAAATTGATCTATCAAACATGCATACTCATATGAATTCACGCGCATCTATGTTATTTAATATGTAGATATTACTGATCCATACATTTTAGTAGAACATAATTTGGTTTAAATTTTTTGAATTCAACCTTATGATTTTGAGATCATTGTATTTGTAAATCATATTATACATATAAAGGAGCAGAATTCTTTGTTGTGCTTTTGAAAGTATATATAAAAAAATGATGTATATAGAATTTTATTCCAATTGAAAATTGATCCTGCCCCCCCCCCCAAAAATAGAATACAAACAGGATTCGAATTGAGTTGGCACGGTAAATGTGCACTCTGCAAAATTTGAACGAAGCGGGAAAGTCGCAGTAACCGCTCGAAACCAAAATCTGCGAGATGGAAATTACTACTGCCTATCCCTGCCATGCAAAGCCTATCTGCTCGATTTCTATAGGTTTCGATAGGGGTAGGTTTGTAATTTCACTCAAACGTGACATAACCGCCTCTCACCCGGATTCATACACGATGGGAGCCAAAACACAGTGTCTGCTTGGCTGAAATTGACTCCCTCCCCGATTCATACATGGTGGGAGCCAAAAACAAACTCTCGTCGTAAAATATTCGGTGTATGCGAGATTACCGTCCTATCTCCAACCGACTAATATTGTTGTGATGTAGGAAATTTCAAATGGGGGCTAAGTTTGTAAATTTCCTCACGTTTGAGACAAGCACGCCCTGAAGGCATGGTTCCCCCCTTCCTCTCTACCTCCATTTCCCCATTTGTTGTGGAATTGTCACGTCAGAAGTCCTAGTGTGAGGACTTAGTCATGGAGCCATCGCAACGAGATTAGCTTAAAGGGGTTAAACCGGACAAAGGACACGGGGAGTTTATACTGGTTCGGCCCCTTGCGGTGAAGGTAAAAGCCTACGATCCAGGTGTGGTGGAATTGATGGGGTTTCGATAACCAGGGTGTGAATCCGCTTTGCTTGGCCCTTGAGTTGTTGTTTCTTGTCCCTAAACCGCCGCCGGCTCGTCCCTTTATATACACAGGTTGACGCCCGTCGGTCCACAGGATCCTGAGGCCGGTTCATCAACGTGCCCGGCTCGGTATCTACTCTTTCCTACCTTACATTACAAGTTACACGCCTATGGAGGTTTATGTCTATGGGTCCTAACCCGCCTCTGGGCCTTGGGCTCCCTTGTTATGTTTCCTTCATAAGTCACCATCTTCTATAACTTCATGGGCTTCAATATTAGTTACCTCTCTGAGGGTAAACCGGCCCCTCCTGGGCGGTTTATACCCACCAGTTATATCCCCAACATTAGGCCCCAGATTGATTTGAACCTGTTCATGTCAATCTTCAACACTTAGGAAAATTCCTTCTTCAACACCTTCGCGTAAGCCTTGTAATCCGCCATGACGTCATCTTCTAATATTATAGTAAATCACCATTACGTCACCTGTTTATTAAAAAAAACCATACATACCTCCTCTTTATTAATGAGCCTCCAAAAATCGAGGCGACAACTCTGTCACATATCCAGTTTTTGGGCTCCTCGACTCTCGTGCCTGTCGCTTATCCCTTCGCCTTATAAATAAAGCCGACGGCAATTTTTACTTTTCCCCCTCGTGCCTCTGTACTTCTTCTTCCTCCTCGCGTCGACCTAGCATTCAAGCTCAGCCGCCACCGGCCGCTGCATCACCCTGAGCTTACCAGAGAATTGCGGTGCCTCTCTGCTACTCCCGTGACACCGGTAAGTCTTCTTTCCTTCCACCCTAGATCTGTCATTACGGTTTCTGTATTCATCAGTGTTCATCAGTGTTCGCCATTATTCGTTTCTGTGCATCAGTTCTTGATTTAGACCTTGATATTTATCCTGTATGCAGATAGCCATGATTCTTCCTTTCCATTAGCGCATCTCATGTAAGTAGAAAATCCCATCTAGATCCTTCAACTGTTCCAACGCTAGAATATTTAACCCTGAATATTTTTCCATTTTCTGACACACGGTAGATCCAGATTGGTAATGTCAATTTGTGAACCCTGTTTTTTCATCACTTAGTTATTTCAGATCTGCACCTCCATAACAATGTAGGCGGTTTAACTTTTAGAAAATTATAACCTGCCAGGTACCATTAGCCCTCTCTTAAACTGCCGATGCATCATTTCTATAACCCTGCCAATGTCAGAATCCGGTTTAATATGTATATATGCATTAACGTCTTCTCCCTTTGACCTTGTGATGCTTTATACTTGTCAGTCATGAATCTTAAACCGGCATTGATCTTTTTCCAGCTTTTTTTTGAAATGGACAAACAATTTTATGCTTGCAACTGGGTTCCTTCCCGAGTTACGGAAGAACAGCTTAACTGGTGTGTTGCAACCGGCGCTTTAGCGAGTAAAGAAATCATCCACTGGAGGGTGCCTGGTCCAGAAAATCCTCCTGAGCCCAAGGATGGAGAGGTGATTGTGTTTGCTGATCATCTGAGTCGAGGGTTTAGCCCACCCGGATTAAAATTCTTCCGTGACGTGCTTGCTAGCTTCCAAATATGCCCTCAAGATATTGGACTGAACTCTGTGTCCAATATTTGCAATTTCCAAGTGTTTTGCGAGGCTTATCTGCAAGAAGAACGTATAGTTGAGTTATTCAGAGACTTCTTTTACTTAAACCACCATACTGAATTTACGGATGGGCCCAATACTAAACTTGGCGGAGTTTCAATTCAGAAAAGGAAGGATGTCTGTTTCCCTCACGCCAAGCATCATAGCCACCCCAAAGACTAGAATCAAACTTTTTTTATTGTCAATACACAGCTCCAGTGACGAAAATCCTCTGTCGGGTTATTGTGCTCACCGGCTTACCAACACACATCTGTTTTCCCAACGACTCACTGCAAAGGAACGAACTAAGAATGCACCACAACTGGCAAAGCTCAGAGCCTTTATGGCAAAAGTTTTAACTGGCGTCGACGTTGTCCGTTGTTGGGTATCTTGGAGCATCTTGCCCTTAAGTCGTCGCCCCGGTTTAATGTGCAAGTACACAGGGGATCTCAAAGACCCTCAGCGACACATTGATATTCAGGTAACTGACGATGAGATTACTGAATCTGTCAAGAAGATGTTGGATGAACTGGTATCTGAGTGCAGCATGACAGGGCTTAGTCCCTTCTGTGTCTCCAATAAACCACCAGCTGTAAGAATTGCATCATTCTTGTCTTAATTCGACCTCCTGGGAATATTTCCTCATAACTTGTTCTCCACCTTTGGAGGGTGAAGATCCGTTCTGGAAGAGGAAACCGCAAGATAAATCGGCAAAGCCGCGGGATAAACCGGTGAGAATGCCTCGCATTAAGACCAAAGTTACAAAGAAACCTCCAAAGAAGAAAACTTTCGAATCCCCTGGCCTGAACAATGATGAAGACCTTGATGATCCGGAGTCAGAGGTAGAACTTGATTCTCTTGGTTCTTTTTTCATACACCTTATCAACAATGATCATTATCAGGATGATGCGGAGGCTAGCCATGGTGGTGATGTAGAGGTAATTATTCTTTCTTCCGACTCAAATCCTCTGCCAACACCGAAAATCCGTCAAGGAGCCCGAAAAGTAAAATTTTCACACCCTCTAGCTTATTCGGATCTGCACTTTCTTTTGAGGACACAACAGCATGAAGCTCGCCGCATAACCCGGCATAGCGGCCAAGTGGTTACTTCCTCCGGTTTACCGAATAGTCCGGTTCGTAAACACCGTCAAGAGGTCTCTTCTACTTCTGATACACCTTGTCCCAGGGAAGGTTATTTCTGACATCCTCTTAATCCATCTGACTCAAATTACCAGGGAACCTTCCAGTCATCTTCTGGTGAATCAACATTGACGAAGCTTCCAACCCTTAAAACGGTTCCTGGGTAAGCAGATTTTACTAACCCGTCATACCTTTATATTTTTAATCCTTGCACTATTCTGATGAATACTTATTATTTTCCAGGGCCAAAGCCAGAGCCAGAAAGATGGCCAAAGTGTAGGATCGAAATTATGACTAGAGGGGGGTGATTAGACTACTTGACCAAATAAAAATCTAGCCTTTTCCCAATTTTAATTCTTGGCAGATTTTAGCAACTTAGCATAAGTCAAGCAATCAACCTACACATGCAATTCTAGAGTATACCAGCGGAATTTAACACAATTGCATATGAAGGTAAAGGGAGGAGTTTGAGGAGGCAAACGCAATTTGTAGACACGAAGATTTTTGAGCCATGGTTCCGATAGGTGGTGGTATCGTACATCCACGTTGATGGAGACTTCAACCCACGAAGGGTAACGAATGCGCGAGTCCACGGAGGGCTCCACCCACGAAGGGTCCATGAAGAAGCAACCTTGTCTATCCCACCATGGCCGTCGCCCACGAAGGACTTGCCTCACTAGGGGTAGATCTTCACGAAGTAGGCAATCTCCTTGCCCGTAGAAACTCCATGGTTCAACTCCACAATCTTGTCCAAGTGACACCTAGCAAATCTAGGAGACACCACTCTCCAAGAAGTAACAAATGGTGTGTTGATGATGAACTCCTTGCTCTTGTGCTTCAAATGATAGTCTCCCCAACACTCAACTCTCTCTCACAGGATTTGGATTTGGTGGAAAGAAGATTTGAGTGGAAAGCAACTTGGCGAAGGCTAGAGATCAAGATTCATATGGTATGAATGGGATATCTTAACCTCAACACAAGTGTAGGTGGTTCTCTCTCAGAAAATATAAGTTGGAAGTGTAGGCATGTTGTGATGGCTCTCTCCACAAGTGAAGAGGAGGTGGAGGGGTATATATAGCCTCCACGCGAAATCTAACCGTTACACACAACTTATCAATCTCGGTGGGACCAAATTGAGAAACTCGGTCTGGCCGATTCAGTAAACCTAGTGACCGTTAGGATTTTCGGTGGGACCGACATGCAACTCGATAGGACCAATATGGTTAGGGTTAGGGCATAACGCAATCTCGGTGAGACCGATTACACAAACTCGGTGAGACCGATTTTGGTAATAAGCTAACCAGAGAGTTGGTCAGGTAAACTCGGTGGGACCGATTCGTTCATCTCGGTGGGACCAAAATGTTACGAAAGGGAAACAGAGAGTTTACATTGCAATCTCGATGGGACCAATCGCTCATCTCGGTGAGATCCAGATCCCTATCGGTGAGACCAATTTGCCTAGGGTTTGTGGCAGTGGTTATTACATTTGAACTCGGTGGCGACGGATAGAAAGAATTGGTGGGGCCAAGTTTGACTTTTGGTTTGGGTCATATGTGGATGTGAGAAAGTAGTTGAGGGCTTTTGAGCATATCACTAAGCACTTAGAGCAAGATCCTCATTAAGTAACACCTCATCCCTCCTTGATAGTATTGGCTTTTCCTATAGACTCAATGTGATCTTGGATCGCTAAAATATAAAATGTATAGTCTTGAGCTTTGAGCTTGAGCCAATCCTTTTGTCCTTAGCATTTTGAGGGGTCCACTTTACTCATCCATGCCATGCCAATCATTGAGCTTTCCTGAAATATTTATCTTGGAATAGCATTAGCTCAATGAGCTATATGTTGTTATGTTGTTAGGAATTACCAAAACCACCTAGGGATAGTTGCACTTTCAATCTCCCCCTTTTTGGTAATTGATGACAACATATAGATCAAAGCTTCGACAAATGATAATAAGATTGAAAACATTGTCGCTTTGAGAAGTATGTGAAAAACAAGAGCTCCCCCTAAAGTTGTGCATAGTTTAAGATTTGCTTTGGACTGCAAATGCACAATGAATTAGGATCATGGGGTACTCTTCCACGCCACATACATCTTGGTGGAGCGCTCAAAATGATAATAATTATATACATGCACTCATCACCAAGCAAAGTGAATGATCATATAGAGAGATAAAAGGATAATGTCATCCAACAAGCATTTAGGTAGCATAGTATATGATCAAACACATGATCATCCAAGTATCATACAAACGATATAATGTATCTCAAACAAGCAAACAAATAAAGCTCAACCACCAAAACAAGAGAGAACAAAAGCAACACTCTCTCTCGAAGCCTATGATCTATATATTTTCTCCCCCTTTGGTAACAAGTTACCAAAAAGTTCCTAAAAAATGCATAGTGCTAAATCGACTCTCAGGCTTGATCTTGATGTGGTGGTGTAGAAATGACTCCAAGGACGAAGGCATCAGTTGAGGATGATGGAGCTGGTGGAGTGGCTACTGGAGCTGGTGGCACTGCAGCTGTTGCTAGTGCTGATGAAGTTGCTCTGGTGTCTGTCACTGGCACTGCAGCAGATCTCTGGCTCCTGGGCACTCTTGCAAAAGCATTAGTAGTAGTCTTGCCCTTCCTCTCATGCATGTCATCCTGAAGTTGCTCAACAATTGACTGTATCTCAGTGGCCTTCACATCCAAGTCATAGAACTTCTGCTCCATGATTCTCTCCAAGCTCTCCTGGTTTTGTGTCAGTGTGGCCAATCCCTTCTCAATCCTCAGAGTGGAGGCAATCAAGTAGCCAAGATGATATTGCTTTCTCTTTAGGAAGTACTGAGATGCCTCTTCAGCAGTTGGCATCTTTGCAGCCTTTTCAGCCCTTGCCTTCTCCTTCTTCTCTTGTGCTTGCACAGAAGATGGTTCATGTTCATCCATCACTACTGTGTTGTCCTCAAAATCTGGGTAGATGGGAAGGCGTTCCTTGTCCAAAAGATAGGTGGATGTGCCCATCTTGGAGCTGATGAGCTCCTGAATCTGTGGGGCATACCCACAACTTTTCTTCTGGTCAGCAGTAGTCCTCTTGATAGTCTCAACAATTAAGCTCATGACCTTGAACTTCTGAGGCACATCAAATATGTGAAGCAAGTTAATTTCGTGGCCTCTAATCATCTTGTGATCACCTGACTTTGGCAGTAGATTGTGCCTGAGGATCCAGTTCATTGTTGACAAACCTGACAGAAGGTAATGCACTAATTAAAATTTGTGTGTCTCAACTGCAGCATCTGGGATCTCTCGGTACATATGTGCCATGGAGTTGTGATCCTTCTTCTCCTTGGCATAGACATCCAAGTCATCTTCATTCTCCTTAGATTGATCAAACAGGCCCATTCTTCAACAGTTGATTGGTACCTAGTACCTTCAAACATCCAGACAATCCTTCCATCTAGGTAGAAGTGAGCTGTGGAGTAGAATTGCATAATAAGCTCATCATTCCATTTTGTGAGCTTCTGCCCAACAAATTTTTCTACCACACAAGACTTGAAACTATCATTGACTCCTGGATAATGCTCTTCATTTTCCCCGATGTACTTCCAGTCCACCCATCTCATGCCACAGACAATTGGCTTCTTATCAAGCAGCACTGTCTCATAGAAGTCATGTTGTTCCTTTGTATGGAACATGTAGTCCACAGCAGTCCTTCTCCTGACAGCATAGGGATCTTTCAATCTCCATTGTCTGAGTCCCGCATCCTTCCGTAGCTTCATATCCTCAGCTACTGGATGAGCATCGTTGTGATCTGGAATCTTGGGTTTCAGCTTCCTCAAGACATGTGACTCATCATCTTCTTCTTCTTCAGCGGCTTCTGCAGTAGGAATACTCCTGGTATTCCTCTTGGGTGCAGTCTTGGGCTTGGGAGCAGCCTTGGGAGCATCTTTGGGCTTAGATGGAGCAGCCCTTGATCTGATTGCATCTCCCATTAGCTTATGAGCTTTAGGTGCTAGAGCAGCAACCTCTTCCTCTTCTTCCATCATAGAGGGTTGTCCAACTACTCTGGCCATAGTTTTCTTAGCTCTCTCTTTCCTTTTCTTTTCAGCCACTTCTTGCACTTTGGTTTCAGATCCCAAAGTCTCTTGAGTTGATCCTCTGACTTTCAGCATAGGTGTTCCCTTGGAAGGATTTTTCCTGTTCAAGCCAGGCTTGGTGGCAGCAGTTGTGCCATATTGTTTCTTTAGCACCTTTCTGGATGTGGCTTCATCCTCTTCTGCCACATAATCTTCATCCTCGGAATCTGAGGTTCTCTTCTTTCTGGCCCTGGTGGCAGCTTTAGGCAAGTTGTTGGGAGTCCTCCTGCTGCCCTCATCTGAGGAACTGGAGGGACTAGTGCCCTCACTCAAGTGAACTTGTTCTTCCTCTCTGTTCTGGTTGTCACTCTAATTGGACATCGTGCAAACTCTGACAGCAGATCCCGTGAATAGGTATGGATGAGATAGAGGGGGTGAGCATCACAAAGCACAGAGGTTTTTTAAAAAAATTGAGTTAAAAACTTAGTTTTAGTTTTCCACAGAAAGCATTTCGGATCTACCGATTTGTAAACTCGGTGATACCGAAGCAGCTTTTGGAACCTAAACTAGTGAACTCGGTCAGACCGAGCCACAGTTTAGTGGCACCGAGACTGCTAGGGTTTCACAAAGTCCTGAACTCTGTCACACCGATTTGCAATTCTCGGTCAGACCGAGAATCACATGTGCAATGGCCTAAGCCAAATCGGTGGAATCGATTTCTACAACTCGGTCGGTCCGAGATGATTTCGGCGGAAACCTCACCCTAAATTTTCAATCGAAACTAATCTATTTTGTTGGATGGAGCGATCTCAATTGCGGCAAGATACATGGCAATAACAATGTGCTAGGAATCGGAAAGAGATAGCACAATGATCAAGTCCATACTCTAAGTTTGGCGGAGGACTTGCTACGGCGGCAACGGCGGAGAAGATTTCCATTGACGGCGGCAGAGACCAGCGGCGGGAGGCGGCTGGCGACAAGGAGGATGGTACGTAGACCTAGGGAGGCAGAGCAGGCTGAGCGCGGGCGAAAAGATTCGGATGAATTTCCAAATTTTGGCCCGAGGGTATATATAGCCTGACCCTGTCGGTGTGACCGAGTGGAACGACTCGGTGGCACTGAGATGCATAACTGCAAGCAGTTGCTGCAACTCGGTGTGACCGAAAAGTTCAAATCGGTTGCACCGAGATTAAAAACCTAGATTGACTTAGTGATCTCGGTATGACCGAAAAGGATGAATCGGTCAGACCGAAACGCACAAAGAAGTTTTGCAAGTTTAAGTCTATGACAAATCGGGAACTCCAAGTGCTCCTCACACAGAGTGGTTCGAATCTGACTTGATCAAACTTTGTGATGTAGCATGAATAGAGTTTGGGACAAGAATAGCATAGATAGCTAGAGAGGGTTCTTAGGCATTCTTGTCCATCCACTTGGCAAAAAGAAAAGAAGCCAAACAAGCAAAACTACAAGTGGATGTCCTTGAATGAGTAAAATATGCAAACAACATGCTCACACAATAAAATAGCAGATAAAAATATGTGACAAAGCATGCACAACCAATTCTAGCATCTATCAAGCAATTGGCGATGACTAGGTCATCTATATATGAGTATATTGACTTAGGAGTCAAATGAGAACATTTGATCATAGGTCATACTCATCGTTTAAGCTCAAGTGGGGTTGCCACTTTGACATAATGCATTGATGTGTTCACATCATTAGAGTTGCTTTGGCTCAATTCCTAGAGTAAAGCTCCCCCTAGATGTGAGATCACCCCCTAAGAGGGATGAACTAACTTTGGGTTTTGTCGATGTTGACTTCATGTAAGTGTTGAAGATGTGGATGCTCTATGTCGATGTAGATCTTTTGGAGCAATCCTTTGGAGTGAGTTTCACTTTCAATACCTACACGGGTTAGTCCCACAAGGAACAAACAAGAATATCCATAGACATAGAGTGATGCACACACACAAGATGATGTCTATGAAAGCATTGGATTACCTTGTCCCTTGACTTACCAACAAGAGGGTTTGTGACTCCATGAACTAGTGCAAGATGTGGAAGTTGATTGCACTTGTCCTTGCCAAAATGATAAGAGTGAAGTATGTTGGCGGAGTCACCCTCAAGAACTCTCTAGTTCTTCTTCTTCGGGATCCACACCATGTTGATGGGAATCCTTGGAGTTGTAGTCGTACTTGATGAAGTAGAACTTGACGTAGTCTTGCGAACCCACTTGACCAAAGCTTTAGGACCTTCTTCAAATGCATCAATATCCTCTTGAAGCTTGTCCTTGCCTTTATGCTTGTGGTCTTGTGGTGGAAGATCATCTTGAGCTTGTGTTCCTTTGAAAGAAGTAGGATCATACTTCTCTTGTTCAAGAACAAACTTCGTCTTGGGGTATTGATCTTCTTCCCACTCAACTCCATTGGCATTGAAATTTCGTTCAAAACCAACACCTTGGTTCTTCCGGTGCCTTCCTTGCTTGCGTACAATTTCCTTGAATTGCTTACTTTCGGCAAGGCTCTTGTAAACACCTTTCTCTATAATTCCCTTCAATAAGTTGTTTTCTTGCTCAAGTGTAACTTGGCTAAGAGAATCATTAGTGGAATCAAGAGAACTACTAGAAGCAACAACATTGGATTTAGCATGATGATTGTTGTTACTACTAGAGGAAGAATCTTTCTTGTTCTTGTTACTAGACTTGACTTGAGGCATGTAAGTAGATAAGTGTAAACCCTTGGCAATGTAAGAAGAACTTTTCTTGCGAAGATCATCATTGATAGCTTTTAAGAACTCATGTTCTTGCTCAAGGTTGAGCTTTTCAAAACATAATTTCTCATGAGTCCTTAAAAGTCCTGGATGATCTCCTAAGATAATTTCATGAGCTAACTTAAGAGTGTTTAGTTCTTTAGTTAGAAGCTCAATCTTCTCCTTGTCATTGTCATTTGTTTCATCTTGATTAGCATGATTAATTGACGTTTCATCATAGTATTCATCACTAGAGTTGTCAATAAGTAAATCATCATCACCTAGCAAGTCATCTTCATCACTATTGAAATCAACATACTCGGGGTGTAATACCTTAGGGCCTTTAGCCATGAAGCATCTTCCAAGTCCTTCATTTCGTGAATCAAATATGTCGTAGGTGTTGGTTGACACAAGTGTTAGACCAGCAACACCTTCATCTTGAGTATGTTCTGAGTCAGAGTGATAGCTTCTCTCGGAGTGATGTTCGGAGTCGGAGCCGGATACCCATTCACCAACATGAGCTTGATGTCTTCATTTTGTGTAGCTCCTTGATGATTTGTCCTTCCTTTCCGAATCTTTGCTCCTCCGGGATGTTCTTTGTTCATAACGATCATCTCTACTCCTCTCTCTTGGTGGTGATTCTTGTCTTCTCTTGTAGGGAGCCGTACACTCATTGGAATAGTGTCCGGGTCTTCCACAATTGTAGCAATTATGCTCTCGACTCGAAGATCTTTTGTCATTGTAGGACCTTGACTTGGAACTTCTTTCCTTGCTCCTACTCTTGTAGAACTTGTTGAAGTTCTTCACCATTTGGATCAATTCTTCATTGAAGGTTTGTTTCTCACTTGGTGATGTGGGAGCTTCACAAGAGGCTTTGTAAGCACCACTTGACTTGTTGTGGAGCTCTTCCTTATCCTTGAGTCACATCTCATGAGCAACAATTCTTCCAATGACCTCTGTTGGCTTGAGATTCTTGTAATTGGGCATCATTTGGATCAATGTGCACACGGTATCATATTTTCCATCCAAGGCTCTTAGGATCTTCTTGATGATGAATTTATCGGTCATCTCTTCACTTCCTAAGCCGGCAATCTCATTTGTGATGAGAGCAAGCCTAGAGTACATTTCAGCGACGCCTTCACCATCCTTCATCTTGAACTTGTCAAGCTGACTTTGAAGCACATCCAATTTGGATACCTTGACGGAGTCAGTACCTTCGTGCATGTCAATCAAAGTGTCCCAAATTTCCTTTGCATTCTCAAGACAGCTAATTTTGTTGAATTCTTCGGGGCACAATCCGTTGAAGAGGATATCACAAGCTTGAGCGTTGTATTGCAGCATCTTCAACTCTTCCGCGCTAGCTTCACGGTTCGGTTCTCTCCCATCAAAGAATTCACCTTGCAAGCCAATACACATAATAGCCCATTCGGCGGGGTTATATCCAAGAATATGCATTTTTCATCTTATGCTTCCAACTAGCAAAATTAGTACCATCAAAGTAAGGACCTCTACGATGATAATTTCCCTCGCTAGACGCCATACTCTCCTAGGTTTTGAAACCAAGGCTATGACCACCAAAAGCTATGGGAATCAAAGCAAATGGAGACCAAAGCTCTGATACCACTTGTAGGATCAAAAGTATGTCTAGAGGGGGGGTGATTACACCACTTGACCAAATAAAAATCTAACCTTTTCCCAATTTTAATTCTTGGCAGATTTTAGCAACTTAGCATAAGTCAAGCAATCAACCTACACATGCAATTCTAGAGTATAGCAGCGGAATTTAACACAATTGCATACGAAGGTAAAGGGAGGAGTTTGAGGAGGAAAACGCAATTTGTAGACACGGAGAATTTTGAGCCGTGGTTCCGGTAGGTGGTGCTATCGTACATCCACGTTGATGGAGACTTCAACCCACAAAGGGTAATGGTTGCGTGAGTTCACGGAGGGCTCCACCCATGAAGGGTCCATGAAGAAGCAACCTTGTCTATCCCACCATGGCCGTCGCCCATGAAGGACTTGCCTCACTAGGGGTAGATCTTCACGAAGTAGGCGATCTCCGTGCCCGTACAACTCCTTGGTTCAACTCCACAATCTTGTCGGAGGCTCCCAAAAGACACCTAGCCAATCTAGGAGACACCACTCTCCAAGAAGTAACAAATGGTGTGTTGATGATGAACTCCTTGCTCTTGTGTTTCAAATGATAGTCTCCCCAACACTCAACTCTCTCTCACGGGATTTGGATTTGGTGGAAAGAAGATTTGAGTGGAAAGCAACTTGGGGAAGGCTGGAGATCAAGATTCATATGGTAGGTGTCGGGGATATACCCCGTGGTATAACCCGGCCGGAGTTATGACCCGGCCAGACTTGGCGATTCACCAGAAGACCCGGCTGGAGCGTGGTGACTCACTGGTGACCCGCCTGGAGCTTGGCGATTCACAGATAACCCGCCCAATATTGCCGACTCATTAGTAACCCGGCGGGCGGGTCAGATGGACAACAAGGCCCAAAGCCCAGAAGGCCGGCTCACGTTATGATGGGCCGGCTTAAGAGGAAAGGGATGACAAATATTTCCTTTATGAGGAAGCAAGACCCGGACTTGTATTTAACTTGTAAGAGAAGATAGACTAGTCCTAGTCCTACTAGGACTCCACATGTAACCCGCCCCTCTAACTTATATAAGGAGGGGCAGGGCTCCCCAAGGAGGGAACAATAAACAATATCTAGAGCTAGACACAAAGGGGGAGCCGGCTTATGCGGCGACTCTCGATGAGCATAATGAGACCTAGCCTCAAACAGCATGTAGGGCTATTCCGGATGATGTTTCCCGGGGCCCGAAGCTGTCTAAATCCTTGTCTTGTCTGTTGTGTCTCTCGTCCCGATCAACCCCTCTCAAGCTACCGCATAGATGCGTTGGCCTCGCGACTAAGTCCTGGCACTAAGGACATCTGTCGTGACAATTCCACGACAGTTGGCGCCCACCGTGGGGCATGCGCGCGGTGGTGTTGAGTTCTTGAAGGGATCTCTTCTAGGGTTTCAAGAAGTCCACAAGTTTCCGGATGAAGAAGAGCCGGTTTGGAAGGAGCTGGGTCAGCCTCAAGTCATCAGTCCAGTTTATAGTTTATGCGAGATTAATTCAACAGAAATTAGGGTTCTGTCATGTGCGCCGCTGCATGCAAGTTGTTGGTGCATTGATCCAAGGACAACAGATACAACTGCAAAGGAATATTTGAGGCAGTACACGCGTGGATGAAGCCAGGGACTCGTCTCCGCGTCTGGTTCTAAATTGCCGAAACGCTCCCTCTCGGTCTCGGCTGAGAAGCCACCGTCTCCGAGACGCGGCCGCCCGGGCCAGCTGCAGCCCAAGCCGGCCATGACCTGTGGCTGGTCTGGAGCCCGCCTCCCGTCCGGGTCGCTGCCGCGCCCCGTCTCCCGTCCGAGTCGATGTCTCACTGTGCCTCCCTGAGCCGCACTTGTCGCGTCGGGGTACATCTACATCAATCGATCAAGTTGCCAACGCTAGCTGCTCCATTATAATATTTTTTCTACTTGGAGGCCTAGACTTGTTCATCTGCCGGATTGGCTCTGTGTCTGAAACGCTCTCCTCGTGGATCCCCGAGCCGTACAAGCTGGAGCTGCCGCGCGCCACTACTACTGCTTCAAGAACAACAAGACGCTCCACGTGAAGAGCAAGAAAGAAAATACTGGCATGCATCTGCACTGTGTACATGTTACGTGCAGCTAAAAAAAAGGAGGCCAACTACTGCTTCGTCTTCAAGTGCTACTTCTCACGAAGAGGTCAAGAGCCACTATCAAGATAGAAAAAGAGGGAAGAAGTGCTGGTGACTCATATATCTAAGTTAATTCCTACCCTGCGTACGGATCATCTGTCGTCCAGATGAATCAGGTGATATCCGTCCGGTTTATTTCAGCACATATTAATTTTTGTGTGAACAAATACTTTGCCTTGCGATATTTTTGATGCAGGACAATTGTTCATTACTAATGAGGTATTATATTACGGGTACGGAGCACGCGATAGCAGCGTTCTGCACCGGCGTTTCGTCTGTGTCATACAGACCGGTGAATGAACATGCACAAGTCGCCACCCTTGTGGCCCGGTTTACGTCAGCTCGTTGGGACCATGCTCGAGATCGACTCACCGTCCACGCGGCTTACTGCGCCTACGATTGACTCACCCATCCCTGTCGGCTTACAACGCCGCGCCCGGCTCATCTGTCTGCTCCCACGGCCGACTCACTCGTGAGTGATTTCAACTTAACCTAGTGATCATCAACTTCATGGCGGATTATTTTTGGCCTGGCACATCAGGTGATATCCATTTTAAATATATTTTATTGGCACATATTATTTTTGTCAAAAAGCAGTTTATCTTTGCCTTGGTCTGCAATATTGTTGATGCAGGACAATTGTTCACTACATCAAAACGACGCGATTAACTCGCCCGTCCGTGCCGGTTTACGACACCGGTGCCGATCTTCCCCGTCCGCACCGGTTTACAATGCCATGGCCGACTCATCTATCCGAGCTGCCTCTGATGTTGCGGTCGTTTTTGTCGTCCGTCTCTCGCGGCCTGGTCTACATCAACATACCGGGCCGCACCTGTCTGCATGAGCTGTTTATTGAGTATGAGCAACTCACAGCTTGGGTAGCCCGGTTTTCTTTCAACAAAAAGGAGGAAAATTATCATATACTATCAACCGCCGTTTGCACTGGATGGCTCAATGGGCAGGCGCACAAGTCGCCGCCACTACAGTTTGGTTAACTTCAAATGGCCAGTTGGAAGGAACCATTGGCCGAGTTGCTGACACGGCTCATACGGGATCATTTATAACCCGCCGCAGTCACCTCAATCTTCTATGGATTTACATCATGCTATCAACGCCAATGATATACAAGTTATGTCGGTTTATATCATGGTCAAATATGAAGAGTTTCAAGCCAACTCCTCGAGTCACCTTGAGACTCGGGGGCTACGATGACATGACTCAGCAAATCTTGCTAGTTTCAGCAAATTTAAGAACCCCAGGACGATGGAGGGAAAGATAATCCGGTCCAGGAGGCTACTGTTATTTGAAGGCCGTCAGAAAATTTCCAGTTTAGAAAGTATATGACAGTTACAAAATCCTGGCTCAATGAAGAAGATCCGGGTCATCAGAAAGGATTCCGGTTTAAAATCCGGCTCAAGGGAAGTCAGTCTCATTGAAGCTCTCAAATATCTGGTTTACAATCCGGTTCAAGGGAAATCTGTTCTCCCACAAAGCTCTGAAGCGCCCAAATCCGGTTTAACAATGTCCGGTTCAAAAAGGAATTAACTTCTCGCAAGTTCGAGTTTAAAGACCGTCAAAAAATTTCCGGCTGAAAATGAATATTCTGGTTTAAAATCCGGGTCAAGGGAAAGATGTCTCCCACAAAGCTTTGAAGCTCTCAATATCCGGTTCAAGATCCCGGTTCAAGAAGAATTTATCTCTTGCAAAAAAGTTAAAAATTACCGAAGAGGACCTGCTGCCATGATGCGCGGTTCAAACATGGGTATCCTGCTTTATTGGCCTAACATATTATTGATCACATGGGGGCTTCTGCTTCATAAAGCAGGGTCTCTGTTCTTTTTTACATCATGCGTGGTTACACGGAGGTTCTGTCTTAAAGCGGCCTCCGGTTTACCTCTTGGGTTAGCTTTTCAAAGCACCATGTTATGTCACTTGGGGGCTTGGTCGTGTCCGAACCAATGCAACACCTCTTGATAGGCGAAAGCCACGAGATCACTTGGGGACATGGTCAAGTCTGAACCAGTCACGCCTCTTGATCGACCTAAGGCCACAGAGTCACTTGGGGGCTTGGTCGAACCCGAACCATTGCCACGCCACTTGATCGGCATAATGCCACGGTTTCAGTTGGGGACCTGGCTGACTTGAACCATAGCTACACCTATTGGGAGCTTGGTCGTGTCCGACCATGGTAACACCATCTGATCGGCTCAGTAAAGCCTCCTTTTGTGCAAACGGTTTTATCATTGCCTTTGCTTCCATTTTTTTCATAACTGTTATTCGATTTTTGTTGCGACAACGTTTTAATCCGGTTCAACTGTCAATTACAAATTGACGGAACACGGTCAAATCTTAATCCGGAGGCCATCTGCCCGGTTTGATTTTCTATTACCATCCTATTATGGAGTAAACCGGCGTTCATTAACCCGGCTTGACTTTCAATTACAAGTTGTCAATACAGGATCAAGTTATAATCCGGAGACTATCAGCCCGGTCTGGTTTGACTACGAGTCGCCAGTATTATATATGGTTAAACCGGTGTTTATCACAACCCGGTACGGTTTATCATCAACCGGCACAGTATGAAAGGAGTTATCATTACTCAAGATTGGGGTTATCACTCTTACTACAAAAAGTTGGTAAAACCAGCAATGTGATTCAATATCACAGGTATGATATATTTCATATTTGAATATTCTTAAGTGCAACCTTGGTTATAAACTCAGGTTATATGTTGGGCATTATGACCCGTCCGGCGGTAAACCGCCAGGACACTTTAAACTTGTTGTATGCAGAAACAGGTTGAATAAAGCATGATTATAAATCACTGACATTTATTAAACCGGCCTGGCTTTCGACTATGTGTCGCCAGTATGATGATAAATTATCCGGTGTTTGTTAAACCGGCCTGGCTTTAAGACGATAAGTCGCCAGTATATGATGAAAAATTATCCGGTGTTTATTAAACTGACCTGGCTTGGGACTATAAGTCGCCAGTATATATTTGGATTGCGCCATTGGAATCATGCGCTTATAAATCATTGGGTTATATTATTTAAATAGCCAAACTTGGCTGAATTTTCATTATGATACTGAACGAATAAGGTTTTCATACCGGATTATATTATCTTGAATAGCCAACATGGCTGGATTTTATCATGGTTATTAATAACCGGTATTATTGAGGTTTATAAAGTCGCTTTAGCACAATGGCTATCATATTATCAATAGATATGATTTTTTCTACAATTGAAGGAATAGTCCCGAGTTGCTGCAGGCTTACGACCCGGCACTTGGGGGCTACATTATTTAAAGTTGCGATTACATCAAATATGCAAGTCTCATGTCGCTGCAAGCAGGCACCATGACACTTGGGGGCTCATGCAAAGTAATTTTTTGCTCATATTATTGAAGACCCGACTCATCACATTATAATGAGTCAACCCTTGGGGGCTACCAATTGCTCCTGTCAACAATTGAAGGTACAAAGCTTTTTATTCATTATATTGAAGGGTCCACTGCTCAATTGGTACAGCACAAGGCTCTTAACCTTGTGGACGTGGATTCAAGTCCCATGATGGGGGTTACATCATATGATGTTATTTTCATTGAAGTATATATCAAGTCCCAGCTCAATATTATCTTACTGAGCCGGCCCTTGGGGGCTACACATCATTTCTCAAATCTATATGATTATACCTACAAAGTCCCTGCTTATTATTGAATAATGACCCGGCACTTGGGGGCTACATAATATGGAGTATTCAGTTTTTACTAAGTGACTGGGATGAACAACATGGATTTCTTCTTAAGTGGCAGTATTTATATTGAAACAAGTCTTAAGCCATCACTTTGTTCTACTCAAGACTTGGGGGTTACAGGTATTATATTATTATGGAAGAACTATTTTCAAATTCTCTGTTTTGAGCAAACCGGATTGACCCGGCGTCACCAACCATTACGACCTTGTGTCTGCAACCCGGCGTCATCAATAAACATGAACTGGCGTTGGCAACAATCATGACCCGGAATTATCAGTTTTTATAACCCGGCAATTTTGGTAATATTAAACCGGCAAGTTTTACATCTTCAGACCGGCTGAACATCAGTTGAATATTTGAAGACCAATATTTTTGTCAAGTCAGAGCATTCAAGGCCGATTCAAGAGGATTCTTTATTTACAAAATATTTTCTACAAGCAAATTGGTTATGAAACTGGTCTATTGACTCGGATTTTTTAGAAGGAAGAAATGACAAGGATTTAAGGATGATCAGGTGCCGGTTTACAAGAATTTTTAACCCGGAGTACAACCTGTCAAAGTTGTTCTGGTGTTTATTTTGAAGGATCAGTTTAACATGGATAAATCCAAATTAAACTGGGGGCTAATGTCGGGGATATACCCCGTGGTATGACCCGGCCGGAGTTATGACCCGGTCGGACTTGGCGATTCACCAGAAGACCCGGCTGGAGCGTGGTGACTCACTGGTGACCCGCCTGGAGCTTGGCGATTCACAGATAACCCGCCCAATATTGCCGACTCATTAGTAATCCGGCGGGCGGGTCAGATGGACAACAAGGCCCAAAGCCCAGAAGGCCGGCTCACGTTATGATGGGCCGGCTTAAGAGGAAAGGGATGACAAATATTTCCTTTATGAGGAAGCAAGACCCGGACTTGTATTTAACTTGTAAGAGAAGATAGACTAGTCCTAGTCCTACTAGTACTCCAGATGTAACCCGCCCCTCTAACTTATATAAGGAGGGGCAGGGTGTAACGCCCCGAGACCGACGCTCCAGAAGACTTCCAGCTACTTCGAGTTTCATCGTGTGATTTGTTTTGTTTGTTACATCATTTGCATTGCATCATGCCATCATGTCATTTAATTTTTAAAAACTCACCTAAATAAATTGCATAGATCGTTGATCTATTTAAATCAAGGGATATTCACATGGTGATTTCTCTTTAAAACATATCCTCTCGATATTTAGAGAGCTATAGTAAATATTCCATTTATTTGGAATTAACCATAACCCACTTGCAAATAAATCCCAATGCCTTTGTTATCTCAATTCTTGGTCTCCAACCTTGCCCATAATTTCTTTCATCATTTTCCGGAGCTCCACCAAAAATCCGAACATTTTTGGACCTTCCCAACCCTCACTTCCTATTCAAATCATTTGAATTAAATTCAAATGAATTTGAATTTAAATCTTTCAATCGTGGCCTTTCTATTTTTCTTGGAACAAGCGCATTTTTGCGAGTCCGGGAAAATTATCCCCATGCGCAAATCTTTCCACTAACCTCTCTTTCTTTTCTTTCTTTTCTCTGTTCTATTTTATTTTTCATTAGAGTGAGGGAGAGACCCAGCTAGGCCTCTGCCAGCCCACCAGGCCTCTGGCCATTCTCCTCCCCACCAGGCCGGCCCAGTCTCCCTAGGCCCAAGGCCCAGCCGCAACCGCTGCCCTAACCCTAGCCCGAGCGCTCCCATCGATCATTCCCCCTCCTCGTCCCCTTCCGCCGCCAGCCACTCGTCCCGATCGGGATCGTCCTCGATCCCCATCTCCCCTGATCTCTCCCTCGTCTCCCGTTCGAGCGCCGCCAGGAGAGGAGAGCCCCAGCGCCCGTCCCCAACTCCTCCCGATCCCCTCATCCTCTCCCTCTCGTCTTCTCCCAGGCTGCCACCCTGTTGCATCGCCGCCCCGCCACCGAGCATCGCCTCTCTGCGCGGCTCCTTCCCCGCGGCCTCAAGCCCCTCGCCGGAGCTGCACCCAAGCCGCGCCGCCGGCCAAGCCCCTCGACCCACCGACCAGAGCCGCGCCCGTCCGCCTCGGAGCCGGCCTCCACCGCCTCCTCCCTCACCTGCCGCGTCCTCCTCCACCTCACGCGACCTCCTGCCTCGTCCTCGTCCCGCGCCTCTCCACCTCCTCGCACCGACCGCTCGCCCTCCTACCGTGCCCACCGCTTGCCATGGCCTGCAAGGCCATCAGCTTCGCCGCGGCCCTGTTCGCGTGAAGCCCCTGCTCCACCACCATCAGCGCCCGGCGTCTCCGTCCCGTTCCGCGCCTTGCTACTGCTGTAGGCCATGAGCTCACGGCTACCGCACGGACGCCAAGACCAAGACCGCACTGGACCACGTCGTCTCACTGGATCGTCAAGACCATCTCGGTTTTTGCGAGTACCTCTGCTGCCCTCTCCGGATCGCCAAGTTCGACTACACGGCTATGACCTCGGAGTTGGACCGCAAGCGCCAAGTACCCCACCGGCAAGACCACACGAATGCTCGAACAACTACAGGACCGGAACGCCTACTACATGGATACGCTGAGTTCGTCTTCGGAATGAGTACCACTACGTCCGTATACCATGGATGCACCAAGTTCCACTACGAGATGTACCACTACCGTCGCCAAGATCGCGAGTACCTCTACTGTCGCCCGGAACGACTACTTCCACTACCGCCGCGAGAACGTCTACTTCCACTACGAACTCGATCCGCCCGAAATGCACGCTTCGAAGGTATAACCCCGAGACGATCAACCGTGGACCAAATGCATGTGTTGTATGAGATGCACCCTATGTTTGCATCGTGCCTGTTTGCTTCATGCACGTTCCTCCTCGTTCGCCATGCCGATGAACCGTGGGAACCCGGTAACCGGGATCACCCCACCATCTCTAGCATGTTCCGCACATCCGCACACTTCTCGTTTGCATCGGTATCTCACTCGAGTTACCGGGACCGGAATGTTGCCGTGGCATCATTTTCGGATTCGTTGTCGTGGCATCCGTTTCATTCCTCCATGGTGACAATTGCTTCATAACATGCTCTTGTCAACATTTTCATAAAAAAATTGCATAATACTTGTATATGTCATCCGCATCATGATAACAACATTTAAAATGTTTAAAATTGTTGCTCGCATTAAATTGCTAAATAACATGGGGATTTTCCGGAAGTGTTGTTTGTGTTCCGGCCACATTTAAACTTGCCTAAATATGTAGTTTAATTATGCTTCACCCTTTGCCATGTTTAACAACATTTAATATTGATTAGTAGCATAACCGAGAGAGAACTAAATAATTGATGTGGGGTTTTGACAATATGCAACTCGTTGCATATTGAGCTCCACTTAACTTGTAGTATTGTTTGTTGCACTTTGCCATGCCATGCCTCATTAAACCGGACATGCATCATACTTGATTGTGCTTCATGCCATGTTTATATGATGGTTGTTTACTATGTTGTTTGTTTCTTTCCGGTTTGCTTCTCTCGTTAGCTTCGGTTTCGCTCCGGAGTTGTGAGGATTCGTTCGACGTCCGTTTGTCTTCTTCATGGACTTGTTCTTCTTCCTATCGGGATCTCAGGCAAGATGACCATACCCTCGAAATCACTTCTATCTTTGCTTGCTAGATGCTCGCTCTTTTGCTATGCCTATGCTGCGATACCTACCACTTGCTTATCATGCCATCCATATTGTTGAACCAAGCCTCTAACCCACCTTGTCCTAGCAAAACTTTGTTTGGCTATGTTACCGCTTTGCTCAGCCCCTCTTATAGCGTTGTTAGTTGCAGGTGAAGATTGAAGTTTGTTCCTTGTTGGAACATGGAGATGTTGTTTCTTGTTGGAACATGTTACTTGTTGGGATATCACAATATATCTTATTTAATTAATGCATCTATATACTGGTAAAGGGTGGAAGGCTTGGCCTTATGCCTGGTATTTTGTTCCACTCTTGCCGCCCTAGTTTCCGTCATATCGGTGTTATGTTCCCGGATTTTGCGTTCCTTACGCGGTTGGGCTATAATGGGAACCCCTTGACAGTTCGCCTTGAGTAAAACTCCTCCAGCAATGCCCAACATTGGTTTTACCATTCGCCACCTAGCCTCTTTTTCCCTTGGGTTTCGCGGACTCAAGGGTCATCATTATTTTACCCCCCCGGGCCAGTGCTCCTCTGAGTGTTGGTCCAACCTGTCAGCTGCCGGTGGCCACCAGGGGCAACTCTGGGCTGGCTTACCCGTACCTAGGACAATCTGAGTGTGCCCTGAGAAAGAGATATGTGCAGCTCCTATCGGGATTTGTCGGCACATTCGGGCGGTGTTGCTGGTTTAGTTTTACCCTGTCGAAATGTCTTGTTCTACCGGGATACCGAGTCTGATCGGAATGTCTCGGGAGGAGGTCTATTCCTTCGTTGACCGTGAGAGCTTGTGATGGGCTAAGTTGGGACACCCCTGCAGGGATTTGAACTTTCGAAAGCCGTGCCCACGGTTATGGGCAGATGGGAATTTGTTAATGTCTGGTTGTAGATAACTTGACACCAGATCCGAATTAAAACGCATCAACCGCGTGTGTAACCGTGATGGTCTCTTCTCGGCGGAGTCCGGGAGGTGAACACGGTGTTGGAGTTATGTTTGACGTAGGTCGCTATAGGATCACTTCTTGATCGCTACTAGCTTCACGACCGTGCCTTGCTTCTCTTCTCGCTCTCTTTTGCGATTGTAGCCACCATATATGCTAGTCGCTTGCTGCAGCTCCATCTCATTACTCTATCCTTCCTATAAGCTTAAATAGTCTTGATCTCGCGGGTGTGAGATTGCTGAGTCCTCGTGACTCACAGATACTTCCAAAACCAGTTTGCAGGTGCTGATGAATCCGCGCAGATGACGCAACCAAGCTCAGGAGGAGCTCGTTGAAGATCTTTCCCGTTGTGTTGTTTCGTTCTAGTTGGTCAGTAGTGGAGCCCAGTTGGGGTTGATCGGGGACCTTTGTCGCATTTGGGGTTCTTCTTTTATTTTGGTTCCGTAGTCGGACCTTGATTGTATCTGTATGATGTAATGCTTTATTCATGTAATTGTGTGAAGTGGCGATTGTAAGCCAGCTATGTATCTCTTTCCCTTATGTATTACATGGGTTGTGTGAAGATTACCTCACTTGCGACATTGCTTTCAATGCGGTTATGCCTCTAAGTCGTGCTTCGACACGTGGGAGATATAGCCGCATCGAGGGCGTTATACAGGGCTCCCCAAGGAGGGAACAATAAACAATATCTAGAGCTAGACACAAAGGGGGAGCCGGCTTATGCGGCGACTCTCGATGAGCATAATGAGACCTAGCCTCAAACAGCATGTAGGGCTATTCCGGATGATGTTTCCCGGGGCCTGAAGCTGTCTAAATCCTTGTCTTGTCTGTTGCGTCTCTCGTCCCGATCAACCCCTCTCAAGCTACCGCATAGATGCGTTGGCCTCGCGACTAAGTCCTGACACTAAGGACATCTGCCGTGACAATTCCACGACAGTAGGAATGGGATATCTTGACCTCAACACAAGTGTAGGTGGTTCTCTCTCAGAAAATATAAGTTGGAAGTGTAGGCATGTTACGATGGCTCTCTCCCCGAATGAAGAGGAGGTGGAGGGGTATATATAGCCTCCACACGAAATCTTACTGTTACACACAACTTAACAATCTCGGTGGGACCGAATTGAGAAACTCAGTCTGACCAATTTAGTAAACCTAGTGACCGTTAGGATTTTCGGTGGGACCGACATGCAACTCGGTAGGACCGATATGGTTAGGGTTAGGGCATAACGTAATCTCGGTGAGACCGATTACACAAACTCGGTGAGACCGATTTTGGTAATAAGCTAACCAGAGAGTTGGTCAGGTAAACTCGGTGGGACCGATTCGCTCATCTCGGTGGGACCGAAACGTTACAAAAGGGAAACAAAGAGTTTACATTGCAATCTCGGTGGGACCGATCGCTCATCTCAGTATAACCGAAACGTTACGAAGGGAAACAAAGAGATTACAATCCCATCTTGGTGAGACCGAGATCCCTATCGGTGAGACCGATTTGCCTAGGGTTTGTGGAAGTGGCTATGACATCTGAACTTGGTGGCGCCGGATAGAAAGAATCAGTGGGGCCGAGTTTGACTTTTGGTTTGGGTCATATGTGGATGTGAGAAATTAGTTGAAGGCTTTTGAGCATATCACTAAGCACTTAGAGCAAGATCCTCATTAAGCAACACCTCATCCCTCCTTGATAGTATTGGCTTTTCCTATAGACTCAATGTGATCTTGGATCACTAAAATATAAAATGTAGAGTCTTGAGCTTTGAGCTTGAGCCAATCCTTTTATCCTTAGCATTTTGAGGGGTCCACTTTACTCATCCATGCCATGCCAATCATTGAGCTTTCCTGAAATATTTATCTTGGAATAGCATTTGCTCAATGAGCTATATGTTGTTAGGAATTACTAAAACCACCTAGGGACAGTTGCACTTTCACAAAGTGAACCAACCGGCTGAAGATCCCATTCGAGATGAACCGGAAAAAACTCCTGAACCATCATACCCAGATGTTGACAACATTCCTGATGGCCCGTCATTGCCGGATCAAGCAAGTGAAGCTGAACACATGGATATTAATTCAACGGCTCATGCTGATGACCCGCCAAGCCCAGCTAAAGGTGCTGATGACGATGTTGTCATTACTGGCATGGGTTACACCTCCCTGGTAATCCTATCACTTTATCAAAGCATAGTGCCAAGGAAGAAATTTCTGTTGTGGACAAGGGCAAGTGGAAAACAGATTTATCAAGCTATGCCCACCTCAACGCCCAAGACATTCATTCTGGATTTTTAAACCGCATGTACACAAGTCGCGACTATGAAGTCGGTCTAGTGGGCCTGATGAAGGAGCGGTATGAGGTAAATGTCACCCACTCTGCATAAGCTTTCCTTTCCTTATGACCGGCTTAGATTATCAATTCCAGTAGCCCCCAAGGGCCGGTTCATAATATTAATGTGAACTGGGACTTGTAGCAGAACAGTAGTTAAGTTTGCTTGCGTGGCCCCCAAGGACCAGTTTATACTTTTAGGATGAACCGCTACCTTTCTATCATGAAGCTTCCCATATTCTTGATGATCATCTATGTAATCCGATTGAGGAGGATAAAACCATAACCTTTCACTTGAGCAAATATGCATTAGCCCCCAAGTGCCAAGTGTATAACTTGTTATGTGCTTGGGACTTTAAAATGACAGTTGATAAGAAGCAATATGCATTAGCCCCCAAGTGCCAAGTGTATAACTTGTTATTGTCGGATTACGAGTTCGGGCAGACCCTTGAGGTTCGAACTCTGGGGTGCGCACGAAGATCTCTCCTCTACCAACTCACGTCTCGTCGCCTCGTAAAGGATCTAGGCTAGCGAAGATGAACAACACAAGAGACACGAGGTTTATACTGGTTTAGGACACCATTGTGGTGTAATACCCTACTCCAGTGTGTCGTGTGGTGGATTGCCTCTGGGGCTGATGATGAACAATACAAGGGAAGAACAGCCTCGCGAGGGATGTTCTTGCGGAGGTGTTGCCTCTTGGGAAGGATTGGATCTGGATCCCTTTCTACTGTGGTGGCTAGCCCTATTTATAGAGTGTGGCCCTGGTCCTCTTCCCAAATATTGAGCGGGAAGGGCGCCAACAATCGGCCTTTTTGAAGGGGAACATCTAGTACATTTATCCTGACTAAGGTTGGTACTCCCCTAATAAAGACTCTGATGATGACGCCGTCCTAGGCTCCACAGTGACCTCCATCCTGCCATTCCGCCGGTCTTGGTCTTGTTGCACCGAAATGGTAGCATTTGCCTGATGCCTTGGCCTGTGCTTGCTCCCTTTGCACCAAAGAGGAAACAAGGACACTGCGTAGGCCGGCGCCTGCCTGGCGCCCGCCTGGCCTCGATCGTCATGTCTTGCATCACGAGCACCTCACGAGGTACCCCTGCCTTGATCTCTCCGCCTCCTTGCGAGCCAGCCTGACGAGGCTACTCCTAAGTAAGCTTCCTGTCATCCGCCCCGCGAGGCTTGGCCCCTCGCGAGGGTCTTGAGCTTGAGTTGATGAAGATGGGCCGTACTGGGCCACTCTCGAGCCACGCCACAGGCCACATGCAGGCAAGTCTGGGGACCCCCGTTCTCAGAACGCAGGCAGTAGCCCCCGGGCCCAAGGCGCGCCCAGACTTGGCTTAGCAGAGAAGAGAAGGGGCAAGTGTGAAGCGCCGCGGGCCCCAACAGCCCGCGGTCTTGGGCGCCACATGGCAATTGATTGGACGTGGGTGTCTCCGCTTCCCCACGATGCCTCGGCAACTGTCTGTCTGACAAAAGGGCGGTCCCGGGCCAGGCTTACCTTCTTTGCCTTCATCAGTCATTGCTCCAGATCCCCTTTCTTGCTCTCCTCCTTCCCGCTTCCGAAATCCTCCAGATCTGCCTCAATCCCTCACCTTCGGCAAGCCATGGCGCCTCGCAAGACTCTGGCCGGGGCTTGGTATTTGCCGGTGTTGGATCCCCCAAGCGTGTCGGAGAAGAACCTTGCCCTCACGCGCCAGATGATGGTGGCGCAGGGTAACGAGGGGGCGACTGTGCTCAAGATCATCTCTGCCCAGCCTGAAGACAAGGGGAGCACCTTCTATCCGCTCTTCGTGAGCACCATCGTCGCTGGTCTGGTGCCTCCTTTTTCTGAGTTCTTCCTTGCTGTTCTTCGCCAATACAACTTGCAAGCTCTTCACCTCCACCCCAACTCTGTTCTCCTTCTGGCAATTTTTGCCTACTACTATGAGGCTTATGTTGGAGTGATGCCTTCAATGGCTTTGCTGTGCCACTACTTTTCCCTCCGGGTTTCTGGTTCCCACATCACCGCCTGCGCGAGCTTCATCGCATACTCCAACTCTAATGCCATATCGAAGCCCGGGAAGCGAATCAGGGCTTTCTGAGCAAGTGGGTCATGGTGGACGTTGGGCGCATCCATCCTCGGCTGGTGCTGCCCACGGGTCAGCCCAAGGCCGTTGACGCGTGGTCTCGCGCGGAGCTTGTTGACCCCCGCACGAAGGCGGTGCTGAAGAGGATGAACGTGGACCTGAGGCCAGGCAACCTGGTGACAGCGAAGCTGACCGGGGCTACGCTCCTGAGGGAGTTCCTGGAGCACCGGGTGGCTCCGCTTTGGGAGCACTCGCTCCCATTGTGAAGGCTCGGGGAAGCAGATGCTGCCCTCTACCTGAGCTTCGCGGCCCTGGCCGACGAAGATCTGGCCGCGGCCCTCCACTCCTTGGTTGGAGGAGACGTGGCAAGACTGGAGGGTGCTCCTGTCCCCCTGTTCCTTTGTGACGACTGGGAGCAGGTGGTGAACTCCATGCCCACCTTCAACGGGGAGGGGCTAGTGCCTGCGGAAGCTCCCGAGGATCTGGCGGCGCTGACGACGGTGAACGTGTCTTCCGGTGACTCCAATAGGGAGGAGGAAGAAGAGGAGGAGGAGGAAGAGTCCAACTCTAAGGCGACCGATGGAGAGTCAGGGGAGTCCTTCCCTCGATGCAGGTCCCGCACCCTCCGCTCCATGCCCGACGACGATGAGGCCAGTGACGATCGAGGCAGGGAGAGCTCACCCTTGGTCCCGAGTAAGGATAGGACGGGGCTGATTCCCCGCGGGTATGATCCGGGTTTAAGGTGGCCTGAAGCCAGCTCCAACTCTTCTGATGCGCCCTCTGCTTCCGGGCCTCCCGAAGCTGACCCCAGTAGTAGGCTCTCGGGCTTCAAGTTCGGCCGGAGGCTGCTTGAGTCCGTGAACGACGACCACTAAGTGCCTGATTCATGTTTAGCTTCATATTTCCGTTGCCAAGGCTTGACGTCTGCATCCTTTGGCTAGGTCGGCGCCTGCAGCGAAAAGGCTAAAAGGGGCCTCAGCAGCCCTGCTTTAGGCAAGCTCGCCTGCCGGGGCTGCATCTTCATCTGCGGGAAAGGGAGGCAGCGAGGCTCGTGCCTCCCCTGCTCGGTCATCCTCGCGAGGCCAGGAGGTGCGTACTGGCGTGGATCGAGCCCCCGTGGGCTAGGCGACCCCAGAGGCGTCCGCACTTGATGCTGTCGTCGAGGCCGCCGAGGCTCAAAAGGCCCCAATGCCTGATGTTGTGATTACGCTGGCGTCTTCTCCTCCTACTCCACCGACTGTCGTTTCTCCGACTCCTTCCACCGTCTTGGATCGTGATACTGCCGAGCTGGGCCGGCTGCGAGAAGATCTCCAGGGTGCTGACCCCCGCCTGGTGGTCGGGCGCCTGGAGTTAGCCTCTGGTTGGGTCCACTCTGACGCCTCCGTCCGAGCGGCGCTGAGCCAGGCCTAGATTGCCTGTGACGAGGACAAGCAGGCCACCTCCCAAGCCAAGGCCGCTCGCGATGCTGCCATGGGTGACGCTGCTGATGCCCGGGGCCGCTGCAAGTCGCTGGAGGACGAGCTGCAAGGCCTGCGCGACGAGCTTGCCAAGGAGGTCCGCGACCGCCAGGAGAAGGAAAAGGAGATGAAGACTCGGGAAGCTTCCGTCAGGGACCGGGATGTCGAGCTCGTTGAGCGTCGTGGCCGGTGGAGACGCTGGAGTGGGCGCTGAAGGCAGAGAGAATCGAGTTGGACGGCAAGGCAAAGGTTCTGGCTGAGGATCGGGTGGCCTTCGCGAAGCTGGAGGAGAAGGCTCGTGCCTCGCTGAAGACGCTTTATGATGGTGGCTTAGAGAAGCCGCTGGCTGGCGCAGAGGACGGCCCCGCCAAGATGCTTCCCTTCATGCTCCGTGCACTTGAAGATGTCGCAGACGGCCTTGGCCCTACGGCCGAGGCCGAGGCGCGTGTCCTTTCTTCTGCGGCGCTGACGCGTGTCCTCAGCCACGTCTATCTTCGCGACCCCAACGTCGACCTCGACAGCCTACTAGAACCTGTGAGCGGCAAGCTTGCCGCTACTGCTGCCGAGGCTATGAAGGTCCGAGTTGAGGCCTTGCTGGCGAGGTTCCGCGCCTTCAGCACCAGGCCCGGGCGAGATGCTGCCAGCTCCGCTGCCTCAGGAGGTGGAGCCGCCCAGCGCGACCCCGCCACGACTGATGGCGCCGCCAGGAAATGATCCCTCCGTGGATTGGGTCCTGTTTTAATTCCTGCAACATGCATCATGCCTCGTGGAGGCGTTTAAACTTGTGTTTGGCGTTGTGAAAACAACCTATGGCCTATAATATTTGCTTTTGAATTCCTTAGGATTTGCGTTTTTCCTTCCTATTTGCTTGTGTTCTACGTCGGCAGCGCCCGGCCCCGCGCATACCTCAGCCGCCGTTAGGCCTGACCGGAACCAGGACGGGACTAAGGAGTGAGGGGCTATGTCACCAGTTAGGCTCCTGAGTCGCGATGCTCAGGAGTCCCCCTTGACGCGCGAACAGTAAGTAGGAAAGGGGAAACGTAGGAGCGGATTTGTCGTTCTACGTCGGCAGGGCTCGGCCCCGCGCATTCCTCAGCCGCCGTTAGCCCCGACCGGAAACCAGGACGGGACTAAGGAGTGAGGGGCTACGTGCTAGTTAGGCTCCTGAGTCACGATGCTCAGGAGTCCCCCTTGACGCACGAACCGTCTTCGTACCTTGGCTCCGCTCGGGGAGTGGCGCGCGATGAGCTAGGCCTGAGGGGCCTGGCTAGGTGGCGTGCGCCCGGGCGTGGCCCGGACGTAGCCCCCGTGTCCAGCCCCCTCGCGTGGCGCTCCCGAGGGGAGGCGTTACGGTAGGGCCGGGCACTGAGCTCTGGGCTCCCTGAGGTTTATGCGGCCGTGGACCACCCTCAGTTGTTTATCACCAGTGCGGAGCATAGCGCTTCCGTATGTGTACGGGCATAGCCGCTCCTCGACAGTGTCATCAGCCAGCGCGGAGCATGGTGCTTCCACTAGTACGTGGGAGGGGGGCCCTTCGGGAGGAGCCCCCGGGGCGTGTACAGCCCCGCCCTGACATGTGGCCAGCACGGTAGGGCTTGACGAGGTGTATCTGGGCACCCGTGAGCCAGCGCGGGACTCACGGGGCTCTACCTCAAGGCGGGTTGCGCCTGGCTCTGGGCCTTGTTTGTAATGTGTTCCTGCAAGATTGATTAGATGCCAATGCTCTACGTTCTCAAGTCCCGGCCCTCAAGCGAGCTCAGCCAAAACTGGTATGCCAGGTCGCGATGCCGTGGACAAGGCCAGGAGGTGAGGGCTGGAGAGCCAGTAAGAGCCCGTGAGTCGCGATGCTCAGGAGCCCCCCTTTTAGCGTGCAAGCGGTTAGCATGAGGGAAGAAGGGCGCCGTCGGAGGCATCAGGTAATAATCATGACGGGGCAAATACACGACTTGGATAGATGCGGGAGCGATACACGCCACTGGGTCATGCCCGAGCAGCTTGGGGATAATGAAGCCCGAGGGGCGCCCCCAACAAGATAACCTAAAGACATGATCAAAAGGGATACATGCCGCAGGGACGGACCCACGCGGCCTGGGAATGATGCAGCCCTGGGGGTGCTCCCAGCTGAAATGGAACTTGAAAGGTGTCACCTGATACCGTTGGAGATGGAGGAATGTCGGGGTAGCAGACGGAGCGTGGTGTGGAAGCCGATCCTCACAAGCCCCCAGGGCCCAGAGCCTCCGGAGGCTCCGGGGGCACAGGCGGCTCTTCAAGGTCCATCTCCATCTCCGCCAGGACTACGCAATGCTTGACCTCCTGAGCCTCCAGAATGCTCCTCAGCAGGCGGTGATGAGCGGCGACCGCGTTCGGCAAGCTGAGAGGCATGCAAACGTAGCTGTGGGGTGGACCCTCGCAACATCCCACGCGCGAGGGCCAGTGGCGCTCCTGAGATGCGGCTCGGTTGAGCCCTGGTACAACGATGCAAACGCGCAGCCCACCATCCTCGCCTGGATGGGGAGCTATGATGGGTAAGCGGTGGCTGTCGCGCATGATTCTTGACTCCTACAGCTCCTCAGTATTCCTTGCGACGAACTCCTGAGGGTTTGGCCCTCCTTGCCTTACTCCATCCTGAGGGAAACGTGCTTTAAAACACGCCTCCAAGTGGTGCCCGAGCACCTCCCTCGTGACCTTGGCAAAGTCGGTGGCCCTCCTGGAGAGAGCCCCCGAGCCTTGCCCGAGGAGGGCGCCGGGCGTGCCTTCCTATGCGACAAAGGGAGGTGCCCCTTGGACGGGCGCGGATCCTGGCGCGGCGCCCCTGGAGGTCCCTGCCTCCTGATGGCTTGGACCAGGTGATGTCTTCTTCTTCTTAGGGACTGCCTCGGAAAGGCCCTTGCTCCTGTGATCTAGGTCTTTGATTGTCGCGGCCTGGAAGGCACGCTCGAGAGAACACACTGCATCCTTCTCCTCACAGGGAACTGTGATGACTCCACCGCTTCCTGGCATCTTGAGGACACTGTAGCCATGGTGAGTCACCACCATAAACTTGGCCAGGGCCGGATATCCAAGGATGGCATTGTAGGGCAGGCGAATGTGGGCGACGTCGAAGTCGATGAGCTCAGTGCGGTAGATTTTGCGCTGTCCGAAGGTGACAGGGAGGCGGACCTGCCCTATCGGGGTGGTAGAACCATCAGTGACTCCTGAGAAAGCCTTAGTTGGCTGAAGCTGATCATACGACACTTGGAGATTGTTAAAAGTTTCAACGGACAGAACATTGAGTCCTGCTCCACCATCGATGAGGGTCCTGGTGACATGCACGTTGGTGGTAACTGGGGAGCAGAGCATTGGGAGTACACCAGTCGTTCCTGCACACTTGATTTGATCCGCTGAGCTGAACGTGATGGCACACGTGGACCACCTGAGAGGGCGCGAGGCTTCAGTTTTTGGGAGGACTGCATTCACCTCGCGAGCAAATTGCTTGAAGATGCGTTGAGAGGCCGGGGCTTGAGCTCTACCTAGGATGCAAGCAATTGCGCGTGGCTCCTGGAAGCCCCCGGCCCCCTCGTCCTGATGCTGGTCTTCATTCCTCCTTGGTGGTGGCGACAGCGGAGGGAGGCCTGCATTGCCTTGTGGGCGATCCTCACAAGGCTGATCCCTCCAACCCCCCTCGCGAGGCTGGTCGTGCCAGCGGTCCTCGCGAGGTCGGTCACGCCACCCTTGGCGAGGGCCACGGTCTTCCCATCGTCCTCCACCTCTTCCTCCTCCTCGGCCATAGCCCCGATCGTTTCGCTTGGGGCGTCGGCCGATACATTCATCTCGCACAGCCGTGAGCTCCTGGCATTCATTGGTGTTTTGGGTGTGGAGGTCGTGGTACACGCAGTACCGACTGCCCTTGGACGACTCCAGCTGATCCCTGCCTCACTTGGTATCTGGCTCGACTGCGAGCACAACTTCTCCCTTGCGCTTCACGTCCTTGACCTTGGGCTTCTTCTCTTCCGGAACAACAACTGGAAGCTCGAGGAGGGAGAGGCGTCCTTCCTCGGCCCTGGCGCACTTGGTTGCCAAGTTGAACAGCTATAGAGAGGTGCACAGGTCCTCGTGGATTGCCAGCTCTTCCTTCATCTTGATGTCTCGAACGCCATCAGAGAAGGTTGAGATGATGGCCTCCGCGGTCACCCTAGGGATCTTGAGGCGGGCGTTGTTGAAGCGTTGGATGTACTTTTGCAGGGTCTCTCCTGGCTGTTGCTTGATGCGGCGCAAGTCACTCATGGCCGTGGGCGGTCACGAGTGCCCTGGAAGTTGGCAATGAAGCGAGTGCGCATCTCGTCCCAAGAGGAGATTGTGCTGGGAGGCAGGTTGAGGAGCCATGTACGGGCGGCATCCTTGAGCGCCATGGGAAACCAGTTCGCCGTGACCTTTTCATCCCCGTTGGCCGCCTCGATGCCCAACTCGTAGAGCTGGAGGAACTCCATGGGGTCAGCGGTGTCATCATAGCGAGGAGGCAGATCTGGCTTGAACTTGCCCGGCCAGGCCATGCTTTGCAGCTCAACGGTGAAGGCACGGCAGCCTGCAGTGGCCACAGGGGGCCTTTGGTAATGGAGGGCATGATCTTGGAGGTCTCCGCGCGCTGCCGCCAGGAGCAGCGCGGGGTCTTGGCACGCTAGAACAGGAACGCGGTCATGAAGTGCCGGTGCAGGGAGCACGCGAGCACCTTCCTGAGGGCGAGGGATCTCTTGGCAGCTCTTCTCTTTCTGCACGGGCGCTGGACGCGGCGGGTCCCATCTAGGGGCCACGCACCTTGGGGCCAGGGTGCCTTCTTGAGGGGGAGGCAGTGGTGGCGCCTCCGGAGCTGCGTTGCCTGCACAGGATGGAGGGCGATGTAGCGAGAGGGACGGCGCAGGGGAGCCCCTGCGGCGCTGACAAACTCGGTGATGCGGGCAAGCCACTCGTCGTAGAGGTCGACGACGGGGCGGTAGTGCAGAAGCTCGCGTGCCAGGAGCAACGCGGCGTGCGCGTCCGCGGGAGCGCGACGAGTGTGCGACGACGAGCCTGCTGGAGTTAGCGACGGGGTAGCGGTGCAGCCTTCCCGCCGCACCGAGGGATGCTGTGACGATGCCTGCTACTCATTCCCCTCCGGGCCGGTGGCGGCGTGGGCGGCAGGCGACGGGGAATGATAGGGAGGCCCGCTGAGGTGGGCCGTCTGGGCGACATGGGCCACGAGAGCAGCCCGGCGCTCGGCGCGGGCTCGACGAGCATCAGACATGGATGCGATGGACGATGAAACGCAAGACGGCGGAATACGCGATTCTGGCGCACCCCTACCTGGCGCGCCAAATGTCGTATTACGGGTTCCGGCAGACCCTTGAGGTTCGAACTCCGGGGTGCGCGCGAAGATCTCTCCTCTACCAACTCACGTCTTGTCGCCTCGTAAAGGATCTAGGCTAGCGAAGATGAACAACACAAGAGACACGAGGTTTATACTGGTTCAGGCCACCATTGTAGTGTAATACCCTACTCCAGTGTGTGGTGTGGTGGATTGCCTCTGAGGCTGATGATGAACAATACAAGGGAAGAATAGCCTCGCGAGGGATGTTCTTGCGGAGGTGTTGCCTCTTGGGAAGGATTGGATCCGGATCCCTTTCTACTGTGGTGGCTAGCCCTATTTATAGAGCATGGCCCTGGTCCTCTTCCCAAATATTGAGCGGGAAGGGCGCCAATAATCGACCGTTTTGAAGGGGAACATCTAGTACACTTATCCTGACTAAAGTTGGTCCTCGCCTGATAAAGACTCTGATGATGACGCCGTCCTGGGCTCCACGGTGACCTCCATCCTGCCGTTCCGCTAGTCTTGGTCTTGTTACACCGAAATGGTAGCCTTTGCCTGATGCCTTGGCCTGTGCTTGCTCCCTTTGCACCAAAGAGGAAACAAGGACATTGCGCAGGCCGGCGCCCACCTGGCCTCGGTCGTCATGGCTTGCGTCACGGGCACCTCACGAGGTACCCCTGCCTTGATCTCTCCGCCTCCTCGCGAGCCAGCCTGACGAGGCTACTCCTGAGGAAGCTTCCTGTCGTCCGCCCTGCGAGGCTTGGCCCCTCGCGAGGGTCTTGAGCTTGAGTTGATGAAGATGGGCCGTACTGGGCCACTGCTCGAGCCACGCCGTAGGCTGCAAGCAGGCAAGTCTGGGGACCCCCATTCCCAGAACGCCGGCAATTATGTGCTTGGGACTTCAAATATGCCCTACCAACTCATTAAATGTTTCTTCCAGGCTGATTTGAGCAAAAAGGAATCTCAAATCGCTGACCTTCAAGAATATATTAAGTCCCAGCAGGCAGAAACTTTGGAGGCTAAAGAAGAGCTGAACAGCGCTATAACAGCCATGGAACAACTCAAGGACAACTTTAAAAGCGAACGGGTGGGATGGGATGCTGAAAAAACAACCCTGCTAAAGCGGGTGGAGGACGTTGAGGCGGCCCTTAATCCGGTAGTAGAAGAACTGACTGGCTTGAAGCAGCAAATCAATGCTATGACCACTGCTGTCTTCAGTATATATCCTCTTCGTAAGCCTTAAATAAACAACGTCCATGATACTGTCGGTTTACTAATATTTTGACCATTGCAGGTAGCCGCGTTACTCATCTTGGCTCGGATATGCACAAAAAATTGAAGGCTGCTTATACACTAATAGAGCAATTATATGTCGGCGTTCAACGGGTCATCTGCACAGCTTCACATAATAAACCGTCCCCAACTTTAATCAAGGAAACGTTGGAAAAATTATCCATGATGCGTGCTCGTCTTGAGGAATTGAAGAAATTAGCTGCTAGGACCGGTGCTCTTACTGCATTTACTCGGTCCAAGGCATGGATACTTGATCTTGATCCAGAAGATATTGGAAATGGCTATCCAGGCCAAAAAGAAGACGGGTCAGATTTTGATAATGACGACCTCAGGGCCCTAACGAGGGAAATGCATCCACTGACGAGTAAACTGGCTGAAGACACTGATTTGTCATTCTACCAGTCGATTTATGATGCCAACAACAAACGGCTTAATGCATCGACTTATGATGTGCAAGATCTTATCCCGCCAATCCGTAAGCATACCTACGCCCCTAATGTTGAACCGTCCACCCTTATAAGTGATGAAGCTATCTTTCGAGCCTTGACTTGCATTGACTGGGCAACCATTGACTTCCAGGCACTGGGTGGAGAGGAGGAGGATGAACCGACGCAGAATGATCCACAGCCTTAAAGTCAGCCTGGTGAAGAATCATGATCCGGAAGCCGGTTTAGCTTCTGCACACAGCAATATGTGTGATAAACAATTATTCTTTTGGGCATCAAAGCGCCCTGTAATAGGCTAGTTTAAACACTTGTCTGCTATGCCATCGTGCATATTCACTTTGCATAATACTGTTAACCCATCATGATTATTCTATGTCTACTTATGATCCTTAGCAGCTTTATTCAATCATGTTCCTACATACAACAGGTTTAAAGTGTCCTGGCGGTTTACCGCCGGACGGGTCATAACGCCCAACATGAAACTAGGGTTTATAACCAAGGCTGTACTTTTAAGAATAATTAAATATGAAATACATCATACCTGTGATATTGAATCACATTGTTGGTTTACCAACTTATTGTAGTAAGGGTGATAACCCAAATCTTGAGTATGATAACTCCCCTCATGTTTTGCCAGCTTATAATGAAGTTGTACCAGGTTGTAATAAATGTCGGATTATAAGTGAGCGTGCATTGATGACTGATAGTTGAAAGCCAAGCCGGGACAATTGACACCGGTCATCATGTAATTTTGTACTTGGCAACTCAAAAACCAAACTGTGTCAGCAGACACCGGTTTAAACATAAACCTCATCAAAATAAACTGCTAAAAGAAAGATTTGAGAAGAAAACATGCAAAAAGGCGAGGCTTTTCATGGGCTGCCAGGCCACTGAGTTAAACCATTTTACAAAGCCTTATAAGATGGACCTCACATTAACCAATCGTCATTTTAACTATGATAAGTTCAGGGTCTTTATAAGATTGACTTGTCAAACATTTGACAGGTCTTACCAGGATTACCTGGACGGAGTGACTTTCTTAAAAAGGCAGGATAACCCGGGGTTTTAGGTGAATACACCTGGCTTCCAAGCCTGGCTTTTATAGCCTATTACAAGGTTATAGACTCTTTGTTCTTATGACTTGGTCTCCCCGGTGGATGACTCGCCATCTGAATAGACAACCGTCTCACCATCGGATACTGGTTCATATTCCGCACCATTGATGAATCCTACAAATGCATGCTTCATGGCAGGCTGAACCCGGGCAGGGCTTGCACGCTGAGCCGTCTCGATGAGGTCGGTGCAGGTGTCCGGCTCAGGGCCCAGTTCGCTGATCTTGCCAATGAAGACATGAATTCCTCCAAAGGGGACCCAGTACCCGTACTCGATTGAGCCGGCGTCGGGGCCCCAGTCTGCATCATCGATGTAGAGCTTGCCGCGACGACTCTTTGTCATCCGTCCCACTGCGTATCCCTTGAGTCCTTCAAAATTTCCCTCTAAGAACTTGAAACCATCGTGTGATAGCCCCACGATGGGCGCCAACTGTCGTGGAATTGTCACGTCAGATGTCCTAGTGTGAGGACTTAGTCGTGGAGCCGTAGCAACGAGATTAGCTTAAAGGGGTTAAACCAGACAAAGGACACAGCGAGTTTATACTGGTTCGGCCCCTTGTGGTGAAGGTAAAAGCCTACGATCCAGTTGTGGTGGAATTGATGGGGTTTTGATAACCAGGGAGAGAATCCGCTTTGCCTGGCCCTCGAGTTGTTGTTTCTTGTCCCTAAACCGCCGACGGGTCGTCCCTTTATATACACAGGTTGACGCCCGTCGGTCCACAGGATCCCGAGGTCGGTTCATAAATGTGTCCGGCTCGGTATCTACTCTTTCCTACCTTACATTACAAGTTACACGCCTATGGCGGTTTATGTCTATGGGTCCTAACCCGCCTCTGGGCCTTGGGCTCCCTTGTTATGTTTCCTTCATAAGTCGCCGTCTTCTATAACTTCATGGGCTTCAATATTAGTAACCTCTCTGAGGATAAACCGGCCCCTCCTGGGCGGTTTATACCCACCGGTTATATCCCCAACACCATTCGTACTCCGTGGGCACCAAAACACCCTCTGCACCCAGCCTCCTCCGTCCGCCACCCCATCGACCGCCGTCCTCCTCCACCATGTCGGAGCTCATACCCCGATGCCACCATCCATTACAAGAGATCGACCTCTCTCATCCACGGCTTCGGACTAGGATCCTTGCATCCCGTCCTCTCGCTTCATCCCCGCCGTCATCCACCTTGCCAGCGCCGCTCCTACGACCATCTCGTCCACACTGGTTAATGCGTTCCACCCTATTGATGACAGGTAATGTTACTAAAAGCTTAGATGAAGAAAGAGCTTCTGAGCGAAGGCTTGTTGGCTTTGGTTGTTGGCGTGGATTATCTTGTTAAGCTCTGCAGAGATGGTGAGCGTGAAGAAAGGACACTACCATCAAAGAAAGGCAGCTCTCAAAAGTGCCTCGCCGCCACCGTCTACCCTCCTAGATCTGCTTCCACGCCGCCGATAGCCATCGCTACCGCAGCACCGTCAAATTCTCAGCAGATGCTTACACGGTGTCGCACTAGAGGCAGTACTCTTTTGTATCTGCTCAACTTATTTATCACAGCAAGAAAATAGATTGCCACTGCTTTACTCTGATTTCTTGTCCATCACTTACTTGCTAGTTGAAAGCAAACATTGGTTGTTGAAGTTGCCTTTGTCCGATTTGTACCTTCAGATCCGCCATGGCACGCTCTACACTATACTCCCAATGCTTATGGTTTTCCCCTTTTATATTCCACACTAGTTAAATCACAGTAGACTAAAATTCAATATTGGGTCAGTCGATTTTTCAGAGCTCGCTGGAGTTCGCTTGTGCGAATGAAGGGGCTCGGGTGGGGATGGTGGTTGTGGGGGCGGTGGTGGGGCCTTGCTGAACGAAGAAAACTCGACGCGGGTGGGGGTGGGGGTGGGGGTGGGGGTGGCGGAGGAACACAGGCGGTGGGGGCCAGTGGTCCGAACGACGGCCCGTGCGGTGTTCTGTATGGGAAGAATCAGAGACGAGGAAGAAGAAGGGTTAGGAGACGTAGGATCTTCATCCAACCGCCTGAAATGGTCGAGATACAACGGGGAGTTGCATTCTTAATGCACTCTGGTTCATCATGAGTGGGCACTGCGCAACAAACATTTTATTATCCAAAATCTGCTTGCTCTTCTTTAGCATGTTCCTCTTCCGTTCTTCTTTAACAAGTACTCTCTCCATTCCTAAATACAAGTCTTTGTATAGATTCCACCATGGACTACATATGGAGCAAAATGAGTGAATCTACACTCTAAAATCTATCTGGATACATCTGTATGTGATCCATAGTGGAAATCTCTACAAAGACTTATATTTTGGAACGGAGGGAGTATGATAGTAGTATAGTATGTTCCTTGTAGTGAAGATGAGCAGGGACATTTGCAGTGTAGAGGTCTATATGGTTGGATGTGATGGACACTTTGAACTCTTCGGGCCTCTTTGATTCGTAGGATTTTGTAAACATGGGAATAGGATTTGTAGTGGCCTCCCCACTTGAATCCTATAAGAACAGCAAAGAAATGCGGGGAGCGTGACGCCTTTGAGAGTTACACTGATATTAACAGTACCGCACCTTCGGTTGAAGAGAGCTGGTATTCGAAGCCTTTCTAGCCGTACCGGCAATACTAGCACATATATTCCAGCAAGTTCCACTTTGCTGATTTTACTCTGATGCTTACGGTTTTCCCATTATATCTAGACTATGATCTGTGTAGCTACTTTGTGTCGCACTAGCAGCAGTCCACTCTTGAAGCTAAGCACTGCAATGACTTACAAAATTGGCACCAAGGCATTGAGTGCCATTCTGGATGCAATGAAACTCATACGCTCCCCACCTGTTGATTCTAGTTCAGAATATGATCCTAATGAGTATTCTAACCTCGAGGAGTCAAAGGCACATGGCCTGTCCTGTTCACCCATCAAGGTACCTGTTCTAATTTTCCAAGGTTTTTTTGATTGCGCATATCTTGCATATGTTGTCTTGAATTTCTTCTACTTTGTTGCACCACCACCTGCTTAGTTAACTCATCATATATGTCGAGATGCCATGCCCATCCATTATCAATACATATTCCATCTGTCATCATACCATGTTTTTTCACTCAAATGTTGTTCTTGTGCATCAGACATCAAAAAGGAAGAGGGTGATTGCCGAACCTGAGGGAGCACCAGCAAAGTCCTTGAAAAACGTGGTGCTGCCGAAGAAATCCGACATCACCCCACTTATATTGGTTGTACAACCAATGACACAAAACGTAGGACCGACTCCAGCAGACTGTACCCATACTTCGCTGGCCACACCACTAGCCCTACCACACAGGACCTGCACTCCAGCAAAAGGTATGCCAATTTCAGTTGCCATAGCACCAGCCGTACCACAGAAAAATCTCACTCCAGCAAAAAGTACAGCAAGTCCACCGGCCAAAGACCTATCCCAACTGTAGAGACGGCCAATTCCTGCAGATTGGAACCCCATTCCAATTATTCCTAGCTTAAAAGACAATGCTTTCAATGTTGTTAGGGACTACGTGAATATATTCCCATCATGGGAAGATTATAGTGAAGGCAAACACCATTTTCACATCTTCCTGTCCCACTTATGTGTAAGTGCTATTATTCATGGTGATTATTTTCCTGTTTTCTGCTGATTGAACACATCAATGATTTACATTACATTGTTGTAAGTAGGCGAGGGTCAATCTGGATATTCATGACGAGCAAAGCTTGCTTGCGCTTTTCAAGGAAGCATTGCAGCAGTATCGGTGTTACCTGAGGAAATCACACTTTGATGGCAAGTCTATAAACGAATTTCCGGTGAAGTCTCCTGTGCTAAATTTAGAAGACATTCAATGGAAAAACCTTGTTATGCACTGTTCTTGTTCCCAGGATGAGGTATTGTCTATGATATCGCATGACAATTTGAACTTCTACTTTTGTGCATGTTCCTTACGGATCTTTTTTGCAGGAAATCTGCTCGAAGAAGAATTCCGGATTGAAAAGAACGACAGGATATCGCAAATATGTTTTCCACTGCTTTGCTCTTGTTAGTACCTGTTGTCCTGTATCACTATACTTGCATACGTACCTGGTTCATTATGTGACAGCAGTATGCATGATAGCTTGCTTATCAATTGTTCACTCCAAATTATTTAATCTGTATGAATGGTTACATTAGTGCAGAGTATATCCAATGCCAATGAATTTTTTTAGCTCTGCCTTGTTCTTGTAAGTACCTGTTGTCCTTTATCAGTGTACTTATATTGACAGGTAGTTGTTCATGTACCATCACTCTGCACCTTATTTTCCTTTGCCCTCCATTTTCTACACATCAGATCAATATTTACTCTTACCATAAGGTTGGATAACACCGATGGTACTGAAGAAGTTTAGCTCTACATTGCTCTTGGTTGTACCTTTTGTCTGTATCATTGTACTTACATTTATTGCTACTTGGTTATGTAGCATCACTCTTCATCTTATCTTAAATATTCTCCATTTTTTCTTATATTATCACATCTATATTTACTCTTAACAAAATGTAGAATAAAGGCAATGCTTATGAAGAAGATTCTGTGGTAAACTTCTTGAATTGCCCCCCCCCCCCATCAGCATGGACAAGGGCTTTATAGAGCCTGTATTCACCAATAATGTAAGTTTGTCCTTCTCAAGCCTTCAAACTTTGTTGTGTATATTTGGTTAGGCATGACTACAACAGCTGTTTATTTTTGGTCTTCGCACCAAATTGCATGTTTAAAGTTTATTATGTAGTTCATAAACAAAAGTTTGTCCTTCTCAATTTAAGTTTTCAGTTGTACAACCATGTTCCTTCTTCATACCATGTAAATTCAACTATACAGAGCAAGTGATCTTATTTTGCACTGCATGTATGCTTCTGTTCTTGATCCGTAATCCAGTGGTGTGGTGAACCTACCCACTACAGCACAATGTCATATTCTGCAATGTATTAACTATGAACAATGTCATATCATTCTACTATTATTTAGACCATCTCTTTATTTGCCAATCTGAAATGGGATAAATTGAGAGCACACTAACCATTGATACTTATGAGTTTCATATCTGTAATCCAGTGGTCTCGTGAAGTTGCCAACTCCTTCACAATGTCATTTCCTTCCATGTCTTGACCTAAACAATACCATATTGTGTTAATGCAATTTTAAACTATGTCACTTTATTCGTCAGTAAGAAATGTGATGAATTGTCAGCATTGATACTTTTATGTGGAAAACCTGTCATATGTCTGCTTGTTTATCTTTCAAAGTGAGGAGGATATAAGTGTTAAACAAGCGCAGTCTCATTAGCTTGGTTGTTTCAAAACGTGAATGCTTCTGTTTGGTAGAAGGAAATTACTTTTCTAAATCGGAGGGAGTACTCTAAACATGAATGCTTCTGTTTCAAAATTTCGAACGAAGTGCCAAAAGAGCCTCTACTCGCCCGAAACCACGCGAGACCAATGTTTGGTAGAAGGAAATTACTTTTCTAAATCCTACCCATGAAACCTACCGGCCCGACGTCCAAAGGTCTAAACCGGGGTAGGTTTGTAGCTTCATCTAGACGCCACGCAACCGCCTCAGAAAAACATTCATACACCATGGCCGCCTAAGCACACATGCGCTCGGCAAAAATCACTCCTGCCCACTATTTGAGACACCTGAGATTACCGTCCTACCCCCAACCCGCAGTAGGTCCAAAATTTAAGAGGGGGGCAAAGTGTGTACTTTCCCCAAATTTCAAACAAGTGTCCCATCTATTAAAAAACCAAAAATAAGCGCGTCCCGGACCAAAACATGGTTCCCCCTTAGCTCCCCCCCCCCTCCTTGTCCGATTCCCCATTCTTACTCCATGGGCGCCAAAACTACCTCTCCGCCAGCTGCGAAACCCCAGCGTCCTCTGTCCGCCACCCCATCCCACCCATCAACCGCCGCCCTCCTCCATCATGCCAAAGCCATACCCCGACGTCATCGTCCACCGCAACCGCAACCGCAATGCCCTCCACCGCTAGTAGTTGAAGCCGAGGTTGAGCTGACTCTAGGACGCCGACGTGCGTTGTACCCGAGCCAGTTCAACCACGCCGTCCTACGCCTGACTGCTACTGCTCCAATGTCACCACCGTCCATCGTGCTACCTCTCGAGCTTGCGTTGGTTTTTCCCTTGAAGAGGAAAGGGTGATGCAGCAAAGTAGAGTAAGTATTTCCCTCAGTTTGAGAACCAAGGTATCAATCCAGTAGGAGATAACGCACAAGTCATCGAATACCTGCACAAACAATCAAACAAACTTGCACCCAACGTGATAAAGGGGTTGTCAATCCATTCATGGTTACTAGCAAAAGTGAGATCTGATAGAGATAAGTAAATGGTAAAGTAAATATTTTTGGTATTTTTGGTTTATAGATTGGAAAGTAAAAGATTGCAAAATAGTAGATCAGAAACTAATAAGATGGAAAAGAGACTTACTATGATGGAAAAGAGACCCGGGGCCATAGGTTTGACTAGTCGCTTTCTCAAGATAGCAAATAATACAGTGGGTGAACAAAATACTGCCGAGCAATTATAGAAGAGCGCATAATTATGACGATATCTAAGGCAATGATCATGAACATAGGCATCACGTCCGTGTCAAGTAGACCGAAACGATTCTGCATCTACTACTATTACTCCACACAACGACTGCTATCCAGCATGCATCTAGAGTATTAAATTCATAAAGAACGGAGTAATGCGTTAAGTAAGATGACAGGATATAGAGGAATTAACTCAAGCAATATGATGAAAACCCCATCTTTTTATCCTCGAAGGCAACAGTACAATACGTGCCTTGCTGCCCCTACTGTCACTGGGAAAGGACATTACAAGATTGAACCCAAAGTTAAGCACTTCTCCCATTGCAAGAAAAACCAATCTAGTAGGCCAAACTAAACCAATAATTTGAAGATACTTGCAAAGATATCAAATCATGCATATAAGAATTCCGAGAAGATTCAAATAATATTCATAGATAATCTTATCATAAATCCATAATTCATTGGATCTCGGCAAACACACCGCAAAAGAATATTACATCGAATAGATCTCCAAGAATATCGAGGAGAACATGGTATTGAGAATCCAAGAGAGAGAAGAAGCCATCTAGCTACTAGCTATGTGTTGGAAATATGCCCTAGAGGCAATAATAAAATGGTTATTATTATATTTCTATGTTCATGATAATTGTCTGTTATTCATGCTATAATTATGTTATCCGGAAATCATAATACACGTGTGAATACATAGACCACAACATGTCCCTAGTGAGCCTCTAGTTGACTAGCTCGTTGATCAACAGATAGTCATGGTTTCCTGACTATGGACATTGGATGTCATTGATAACGGGATCACATCATTAGGAGAATGATGTGATGGACAAGACCCAATCCTAAGCATAGCTCAAAGATCGTGTAGTTCGTTTTGCTAGAGCTTTTCCAAATGTCAAGTATCATTTCCTTAGACCATGAGATTGTGCAACTCCCGGATACCATAGGAGTGCTTTGGGTGTGCCAAACGTCACAACATAACTGGGTGACTATAAAGGTGCACTACGGGTATCTCCGAAAATGTCTGTTGGGTTGGCACGAATCGAGACTGGGACTTTTCACTCCGTATGACGGAGAGGTATCTCTGGGCCCACTCGGTAATGCATCATCATAATGATCTCAATGTGACCAAGTGTCTGGTCATGGGATCATGCATTACGGTACGAGTAAAGTGACTTGCCGGTAACGAGATTAAACGAGGTATTGGGATAGCGACGATCGAATCTCGGGCAAGTAACGTACCGATTGACAAAGGGAATTGCATACGGGATTGATTGAATCCTCGACATCGTGGTTCATCCGATGAGATCATCGAGGAGCATGTGGGAGCCAACATGGGTATCCAGATCCCGCTGTTGGTTATTGACCGGAGAGGCGTCTCGGTCATGTCTGCATGTCTCCCGAACCCGTAGGGTCTGCACACTTAAGGTTCGGTGATGCTAGGGTTGTAGAGATATTAGTGTGCAGTAACCCGAAAGTCGTTCGGAGTCCCAGATGAGATCCCGGACGTCACGAGGAGTTCTGGAATGGTCCAGAGGTGAAGAATTATATATAGGAAGTTAGGTTTCGGCCATCGGGAAAATTTTGGGGGTCACCGGTATTGTACCGGGACCACCGGAAGGGTCCCGGGGGTCCACCGGGTGGGGCCGCCTATCTCGGAGGGCCCCATGGGCTGAAGTGGGAGGGGAACCAGCCCCTGGTGGGCTGGTGCGCCCCCCCCCCTTGGGCCCCCCTGCGCCTAGGGTTGGAAACCCTAGGGGTGGGGGCGCCTCCACCTGGCTTGGGGGGCAAGTTTCCCCCCTGGCTGCCCCCCTGGAGATTGGATCTCCTAGGGCCGGCGCACCCCCCCCCTAGGGGGGCTATATAAAAAGGGGGCAGGGAGGGCAGCCGCACCCATGCTCTTGGCGCCTCCCTCTCCCTCTACAACACCTATCCCTCTCGTAGAAGCTTGGCGAAGCCCTGCTGAGATCGTTGCTGCATCCACCACCACGCCGTCGTGCTACTGGATCTTCATCAACCTCTCCTTCCCCCTTGCTGGATCAATACGGAGGAGACGTCTTCCCAACTGTACGTGTGTTGAACGCGGAGGTGCTGTCCGTTCAGCACTAGGATCATCGGTGATTTGGATCACGACGAGTACGACTCCCTCAACCCCGTTCTCTTGAACGCTTCCGCTCATGATCTACAAGGGTATGTAGATGCACTACTCTCTCTCGTTTCTATATGAACTCCATAGATTGATCTTGGTGAAGCGTAGAAATTTTTTATTTTCTGCAATGTTCCCTAACAGTGGCATCAGAGCTAGGTCTATGCGTAGTTTCTATGCACGAGTAGAACACAAATCTGTTGTGGGCGTAGATGTTGTCAATCTTCTTGCCACTACTAGTCTTATTTTGCTTCGACGGCATCGTGGGATGAAGCGGCCCAGACCGACCTTACACGTACGCTTACGTGAGACAGGTTCCACCGACTGACATGCACTAGTTGCATAAGGTGGCTAGCGGGTGTCTGTCTCTCCCACTTTCGTTGGAGCGGATTCGATGAAAAGGGTCCTTATGAAGGGTAAATAGAAATTGGCATATCACGTTGTGGCTTTCACGTAGGTAAGAAAACGTTCTTGCTAGAACCCTATTGCATCCACGTAAAACATGCAACGACAATTAGAGGACGTCTAACTTGTTTTTGCAGCATATGACTTGTGATGTGATATGGCCAAAAGTTGTGATGAATGATATATATGTGATGTATGAGATCATGTTCTTGTAATAGGAATCACGACTTGCATGTCGATGAGTATGACAACCGGCAGGAGCCGTAGGAGTTGTCTTAATTATTGTATGACTTGCGTGTCAATGAATAAACGCCATGTAATTACTTTACTTCATTGCAAAACCGTTAGCCATAGTAGTAGAAGTAATAGTTGGCGAGCAACTTCATGGAGACACGATGATGAAGATCATGATGATGGAGATCATGGTGTCTTGCCGGTGACGAAGATGATCATGGAGCCCCGAAGATGGAGATCAAAGGAGCAATATGATATTGGCCATATCATGTCACTATTTGATTGCATGTGATGTTTATCATGTTTTACATCTTATTTGCTTAGAACGACGGTAGCTTAAATAAGATGATCCCTCACAATAATTTCAAGAAAGTGTTCGCCCTAACTGTGCACCTTGCGAAGGTTCGTTGTTTCGAAGCACCACGAGATGATCGGGTGTGATAGACCCTAACGTTCGAATACAACGGGTGTAAACCAGATTTACACACGCAATACACTTAGGTTGACTTGACGAGCCTAGCATGTACAGACATGGCCTCAGAACACGGAAGACCGAAAGGTAGAGCATGAGTCGTATAGAAGATACGATCAACATGAAGATGTTCACCGATGTCGACTAGTCCGTCTCACGTGATGATCGGACACGGCCTAGTTGACTCGGATCATGTTTCACTTAGATGACTAGAGGGATGTCTGTCTGAGTGGGAGTTCATTGAATAATTTGATTAGATGAACTTAATTATCATGAACTTAGTCTAAAATGTTTACAAAATGCCTTGTAGATCAAATGCCCAACACTCATGTCAACCTCAACTTCAACGTGTTCCTAGAGAAAACCAAGCTGAAAGATGATGGAAGCAACTATACGGACTGGGTCCGGAACCTGAGGATCATCCTCATAGCTGCAAAGAAATATTATGTCTTAGAAGCACTGCTAGGTGAAGCACCCATCCTAGAGAACCAAGACGTTATGAACGCTTGGCAGTCTCGTGCTGATGATTACTCCCTCGTTCAGTGCGGCATGCTTTACAGCTTAGAACCAGGGCTCCAAAAGCGTTTTGAGCAACACGGAGCATATGAGATGTTCGAAGAGCTGAAAATGGTTTTCCAAGCTCATGCCTGGGTCGAGAGATATGAAGTCTCCGACAAGTTCTTTAGTTGTAAGATGGAGGAAAGTAGTTCTGTCAGTGAGCACATACTCAAAATGTCTGGGTTGCACAACCGCTTGACTCAGCTAGGAGTTAATCTCCCGGATGACGCGGTTATTGGCTGAATCCTTCAGTCGCTTCCACCGAGCTACAATAGCTTTGTGATGAACTTCAGTATGCAGGGGATGGAAAAGACCATTCCTGAGGTACATTCAATGCTGAAATGAGTGGAGGTAGAGATCAAAAAGGAACATCAAGTGTTGATGGTGAATAAAACCACTAAGTTCAAGAAAGGCAAGGGTAAGAAGAACTTCAAGAAGGACGGCAAGGAAGTTGCCGCGCCCGGTAAGTCAGTTGCCGGGAAGAAGCCAAAGAATGGACCCAAGCCTGAGACTGAGTGCTTTTATTGCAAGGGAAGCAGACACTGGAAGCGGAACTGCCCCAAATACTTAGCGGACAAGAAGGCCGGCAACACCAAAGGTATATGTGATATACATGTAATTGATGTGTACCTTACCAGTACTCGTAGTAGCTCTTGGGTATTTGATACTAGTGCGGTTGCTCATATTTGTAACTCAAAGCAGGAGCTGCGGAATAAGCGGAGACTGGCGAAGGACGAGGTGACGATGCGCGTCGGGAGTGGTTCCAAGGTTGATGTGATCGCCGTCGGCACGCTACCTCTACATTTACCTACGGGATTAGTTTTAAACCTCAATAATTGTTATTTAGTGCCAGCTTTGAGCATGAACATTGTATCTGGATCTCGTTTAATATGAGATGGCTACTCATTTAAATTCGAGAATAATGGTTGTTCTATTTATATGAGAGATATGTTTATGGTCATGCCCCGATGGTCAATGGTTTATTCTTAATGAATCTCGAACGTGATGTTACACATATTCATAGTGTGAATACCAAAAGATGTAAAGTTGATAACGATAGTCCCACATACTTGTGCACTGCCGCCTTGGTCACATTGGTGTCAAGCGCATGAAGAAGCTCCATCTGATGGACTATTAGATTCTCTCGATTATGAATCATTTGACACATGCGAACCATGCCTCATGGGCAAAATGACCAAGACTCCGTTCTCCGGGACAATGGAGCGAGCAACCAACTTATTGGAAATCATACATACTGATGTATGCGGTCCAATGAGCGTTGAGGCTCGCGGAGGATATCGTTATGTTCTCACTCTCCCTGACGACTTGAGTAGATATGGGTATGTCTACTTGATGAAACACAAGTCTGAGACCTTTGAAAAGTTGAAGGAATTTCAGAATGAGGTAGAGAATCAACGTGACCGAAAGATAAAGTTCTTACGATCAGATCGTGGAGGAGAATATTTAAGTCACGAATTTGGTACGCACTTAAGGAAATGTGGAATCATTTCACAACTCACGCCGCCTGGAACACCTCAGTGTAACGGTGTGTCCAAACATCGTAATCGCACTTTATTGGATATGGTGCGATCTATGATGTCTCTTACCGATTTACCGCTATCTTTTTGGGGATACGCTCTAGAGATAGCTACATTCACTTTAAATAGGGCATCGTCTAAATCCGTTGAGACGACACCATATGGATTGTGGTTTGGGAAGAAACCTAAGCTGTCGTTTCTAAAAGTTTGGGGATGCGATGCTTATGTAAAGAAACTTCAACCTGAAAAGCTCGAACCCAAGTCGGAAAAATGAGTCTTCAAAGGATACCCTAAGGAAACCATTGGGTATACCTTCTACCTCAGACCCGAAGGCAAGATCTTTGTTGCCAAGAACGGGTCCTTTCTGGAGAAAGTGATTCTCTTGAGAGAAGTAAGTGGGAGGAAAGTGGAACTTGATGAAGTACTACCTCTTGAACCGGTAAGTAGCGCAGCTCAGGAAGATGTTCCTATGGTGTCAGCACCAACTGAAGAGGAATTTAATGATGATGATCAAGGTACTTCGGATCAAGTTACTACAGAACTTCGTAGGTCCACAAGGACACGTTCCACACCAGAGTGGTATGGCAACCCTGTCCTGGCAATCATGTTGTTAGACAACGGTGAACCTTCGAACTATGAAGAAGCTATGGCGGGCCCAGATTCCAACAAATGGCTTGAAGCCATGCAATCCGAGATAGGATCCATGTATGAAAACGAAGTATGGACTTTGACAAACTTGCCCGATGATCGGCTAGCGATAGAAAACAAATGGATCTTTTAGAAGAAGACGGACGCGGATGGTAATGTTACCATCTATAAGGCTCGACTTGTCGCTAAGGGTTATCGACAAGTTCAAGGGGTTGACTACGATGAGAAATTCTCTCCCGTAGCGAAGCTAAAGTCCGTCCGGATCATGTTAGCAATTGCCGCATACTATGATTATGAGATATGGCAAATGGACTTCAAAACGGCATTCCTTAACGGCCATCTTAAGGAAGAACTGTATATGATGCAGCTGGAAGGTTTTGTCGACCCTGAGAATGCTAACAAGGTATGCAAACTCCAGTGATCCATTTATGGGCTGGTGCAAGCATCTTGGAGTTGGAACATTCGCTTTGATGAGATGATCAAAGTGTTTGGGTTTATGCAGACTTATGGAGAAGCCTGCGTTTACAAGAAAGTGAGTGGGAGCTCTGTAGCATATCTCATATTATATGTAGATGACATACTTTTGATGGGAAATGATATAGAACTTTTGGACAACATTAAGGCCTACTTGAATAATTGTTTTTCAATGAAGGACCTTGGAGAAGCTGCTTACATACTAGGCACCAAGATCTATAGGGATAGATCGAGACACCTCATAGGTCTTTCACAAAGCACATACCTTGATAAGATATTGAAGAAGTTCAATATGGATCAGTCTAAGAAGGGGTTCTTGCCTGTGTTGCAAGGTGTGAAATTGAGCTCAGCTCAATGCCCGACCACGGCAGAAGATAGAGAAAAGATGAGTGTCATCCCCTATGCCTCAGCTATAGGGTCTATTATGTATGCTATGATGTGTACCAGACCTGATGTAAACCTTGCCGTAAGTTTGGTAGGAAGGTACCAAAGTAATCCCGGCATGGAACACTGGATAGCGGTCAAGAACATCCTAAAGTACCTGAAAAGGACGAAGATATGTTTCTCATTTATGGAGGTGACGAAGAGCTCGTCGTAAAGTGTTACGTCGACGCTAGCTTCGACACGGATCTGGATGACTCTAAGTCACAAACCGGATATGTGTATATTTTGAATGGTGGGGAAGTAAGCGGGTGCAGTTGCAAGCAAAGCGTCGTGGCGGGATCTACATGTGAAGCAGAGTACATGGCAGCCTCGGAGGCAGCGCATGAAGCAATCTGGGTGAAGGAGTTCATCACCGACCTAGGAGTCATACCCAATGCATCGGGGCCGATCACACTCTTCTATGACAACACTGGAGCTATTGCACTTGCCAAGGAGCCCAGGTTTCACAAGAAGACCAGGCACATCAAGCGTCGCTTCAACTCCATTCGTGAAAATGTTCAAGATGGAGACATAGATATTTGTAAAGTACATACGGACCTGAATGTAGCAGATCCGTTGACTAAACCTCTCCCTAGAGCAAAACATGATCAACACCAGAACTCTATGGGTGTTCGATTCATCACAATGTAACTAGATTACTGACTCTAGTGCAAGTGGGAGACTGTTGGAAATATGCCCTAGAGGCAATAATAAAATGGTTATTATTATATTTATTTGTTCATGATAATTGTCTGTTATTCATGCTATAATTGTGTTATCCGGAAATCATAATACATGTGTGAATACATAGACCACAACATGTCCCTAGTGAGCCTCTAGTTGACTAGCTCGTTGATCAACAGATAGTCATGGTTTCCCGACTATGGACATTGGATGTCATTGATAACGGGATCACATCATTAGGAGAATGATGTGATGGACAAGACCCAATCCTAAGCATAGCTCAAAGATCATGTAGTTCGTTTTGCTAGAGCATTCCCAAATGTCAAGTATCATTTCCTTAGACCATGAGATTGTGCAACTCCCGGATACCGTAGGAGTGCTTTGGGTGTGCCAAACGTCACAACGTAACTGGGTGACTATAAAGGTGCACTACGGGTATCTCCGAAAGTGTCTGTTGGGTTGGCACGAATCGAGACTGGGATTTGTCACTCCGTATGATGGAGAGGTATCTCTGGGCCCACTCAGTAATGCATCATCATAATGAGCTCAATGTGACCAAGTGTCTGGTCACAGGATCATGCATTACGGTACGAGTAAAGTGACTTGCCGGTAACGAGATTAAACGAGGTATTGGGATACCGACGATCGAATCTCGGGCAAGTAACGTACCGATTGACAAAGGGAATTGCATACGGGATTGATTGAATCCTCGACATCGTGGTTCATCCAATGAGATCATTGAGGAGCATGTGGGAGCCAACATGGGTATCCAGATCACGTTGTTGGTTATTGACCGGAGAGGCGTCTTGGTCATGTCTGCATGTCTCCCGAACCCGTAGGGTCTACACACTTAAGGTTCGGTGACGCTAGGGTTGTAGAGATATTAGTGTGCAGTAACCCGAAAGTTGTTCGGAGACCCGGATGAGATCCCGGACGTCATGAGGAGTTCTGGAATGGTCCGGAGGTGAAGAATTATATATAGGAAGTCAGGTTTCGGCCATTGGGAAAATTTTGGGGGTCACCGGTATTGTACCGGGACCACCGAAAGGGTCCCGGGGGTCCACCGGGTGGGGCCACCTATCCCGGAGGGCCCCATGGTATGAAGTGGGAGGGGAACCAGCCCCTGGTGGGCTGGTGCGCCCCCCCTTGCCCCCCCTGCGCCTAGGGTTGGAAACCCTAGGGGTGGGGGCACCTCCACCTGGCTTGGGGGGCAAGTTTCCCCCCTGGCTGCCGCCCCCCTGGAGATTGGATCTCCTAGGGCTGGCGCCCCCCCTAGGGGGCCTATATAAAGAGGGGGAAGGGAGGGCAGCCGCACCCATGCTCTTGGCGCCTCCCTCTCCCTCTGCAACACCTCTCCCTCTCATAGAAGCTTGGCGAAGCCCTGCCGAGATCGCTGCTGCATCCACCACCACGCCATCCTGCTGCTGGATCTTCATCAACCTCTCCTTCCCCCTTGCTGGATCAAGAAGGAGGAGACGTCTTCCCAATTGTACGTGTGTTAAACGCGGAGGTGCTGTCCGTTCAGCACTAGGACCATCGGTGATTTGGATCACGACGAGTACGACTCCCTCAACCCCGTTCTCTTGAACGCTTCCGCTCACGATCTACAAGGGTATGTAGATGCACTCCTCTCTCTCGTTGCTAGATGAACTCCATAGAATTATCTTGGTGAAGCGTAGAATTTTTTTATTTTCTGCAACGTTCCCCAACACTATGGACCCATAGGTATGAGATAAAGTACTCACGCTTCATCAGAAGGGCAGTCGTGTTGATGTAGAAGTTCTCCGTGATTGAATCCTCCTCCGGCAAGGCACCGGAACAGGCCCCTAGATGGAATCTCACGGGTACAGAAGGTTGCGGCAGTGGAAAAGTGTTTTCGTGGCTCCCCTGGTGGTTTTGGGGTATAAGAGTATATATGGGCAAAAGATTAGATCAGGAGACCCACGAGGGACCCACGAGGCAGGGGCGCGCCCTACCCCCCTGGGCGCACCCTCCACCCTCGTGGTTGCCTCGTGGCTCCTCTGACTTCATCTCTAAGTCTCCCGGTTTGCTTCTGGTCCAAAAAAGATCATCGCGAAAGTATTATTCCGTTTGGACTCCGTTTGGTATTCCTTTTCTACAAAACTCTAAAACAGGCAGCAAAAACAGAACCATCACTGCGCTCTAGGTTAATAGGTTAGTCCCAAAAATAATATAAAATAGCATATTAATGCATATAAAACATCCAAAATAGATAATATAATAGCATGGAAGAATCAAAAATTATAGATACGTTGGAGACGTATCGAGCATCCCCAATCTTAATCCTGCTCGTCCTCGAGTAGGTAAATGGTAAAAACAGAATTTTTGATGTGGAATGCTACCAAACATATTTATCAATGTAATCTTCTTTGTTGTGGCATGAATGTTCAGATCCATAAGATTCAAAACAAAAGTTTAATATTGACATAAAAACAATAATAAGCATACTAACAAGGCAATTATGTCTTCTCAACATAACATGGCCAAAGAAAGCTTATCCCTACAAAATCATATAGTTTGGCTATACTCCATCTTCATCACACAAAATACTCAAATCATGCATAACCCCGATGACAAGCCAAGCAACTATTTCATACTTTTGATGTTCTCAAACTTTTTCAACTTTCATGCAATACATGAGTGTGAACCATGGATATAGCACTATGGTGGAAGAGAATATGGTGGTTGTGGAGAAGACAAAAGGAGGGAGATAGTCTCACATCAACTAGGCGTATCAAAGGGATATGGGGATGCCCATCAATAGATATCAATGTGAGTTTGTAGGGATTGCCATTGAACGGATGCACTAGAGCTATAAGTGTATGAAAGCTCAACAAGAAACTAAGTGGGTGTGCATCCAACTTGCTTGCTCATGAAGACCTACATCGATTTGAGGAAGCCCATCGTTGGAATATACAAGCCAAGTTCTATAATGAAAAATTCCCACTCATATATGAAAGTGAAAAAATAAGAGACTCTCTATCACGAAGATCATGGTGCTACTTTGAAGCACAAGTGTGGTAAAAGGATAGTAGCATTGCCCCTTCTCTCTTTTTCTCTCATTTTTTTGTTTGGGCCTTTCCAATTCTTTTTTTATTTGGCCTATTTTTTTTATTCCTCACATGGTACAATTCTCTAATAATGAAGATCATCACACTTTTATTTACTTACAACTCAAGAATTACAACTCGATACTTAGAACAAAATATGACTCTATATGAATGCCTCCAACGGTGTACCTGGATGTGCAATGACTCAAGAGTGACATGTATTATGATAGGTGGCTTTGCCACAAATACAATGTCAACTACATGATCATGCAAAGCAATATGACAATGATGAAACGTGCCATAATAAACGGAATGATGGAAGGTTGCATGGCAATATATCTCGGAATGGCTATGGAAATGCCATAATAGGTTGGTATGGTGGCTGTTTTGAGGAAGGTATATGGTGGGTGTATGGTACCGGCAAAAGTTCCACGGCACAAGAGAGGCTAGCAATGGTGGAAGGGTGAGGGTGCGTATAATCCATGGACTCAACATTAGTCATAAAGAACTCACATACTTATTGCAAAAATCTATTAGTCATCGAAACGAAGGACTACGCGCATGCTCCTAGGGGGATAGATTAGTGGGAAAAGACCATCGCTCGTCCCCGACCGCCACTCATAAGGAAGACAATCAATAAATACTTCATGCTCCAACTTCGTTACATAACGGTTCACCATATGTGCATGCTACGGGAATCACGAACCTCAACACAAGTATTTATCAAATTCACAATTACTCCACTAGCATGACTCCAATATCACCATCTTCATATCTAAAAACAATCATAAGGAATCGAACTTCTCATAGTATTCAATGCAATTTATATGAAAGTGTTTATAATATCCTTCTTGGATGCCTACATATTAGGACTGAATTTATAACCAAAGCAAATTACCATGCTGTTCTAAAAAGACTCTCAAAATAATATAAGTGAAGCATGAGAGTTCAACAATTTCTATAAAATAAAGCCACCGCCATGCTCTAAAAAGATATAAGTGTAGCACTAGAGCAATATTGCCTAGCTTAAAAGATATAAGTAAAGCACGTAGAGTATTCTAATAAATCATGATTCATGCGTGTCTCTGTCAAAAGGTGTGTACATCAAGGATGATTGTGGCAAACTAAAAAGACTCAAATTATACAAGACGCTCCAAGCAAAACACATATCATGTGGTGAATAAAAATATAGCCTCAAGTAAAGTTACCGATAGACGAAGAAAAAAGAGGGGATGCCTTCCGGGGCATCCCCAAGCTTAGGATCTTGGTTCTCCTTGAATATTACCTTGGGGTACCTTGGGCAACCCCAAGCTTAGGCTCTTGCCACTCCTTATTCCATAGTCCACCAAATCCTTAGCCAAAACTTCAAAACTTCACAACAGAAAACTCAACAGAAAATCTCACGAGCTCCGTTAGTATAAGAAAATAAATCACCACTTTAAGGTACTGTTGCAAACTCATTCTTTATTTATATTGGTGTAATATCTATTATTCCAATTTTTCCATGGTTCATTCCCCCCGATACTACCCATAGATTCATCAAAATAAGCAAACAACACATAGAAAACAGAATCTGTCAAAAACAAAACAGTCTGTAGCAATCTGGAACTCCCGAATACTTCTGTAACTCCAAAAAATCTGAAAAATTAGGACAACCTGAGAAATTTGTGCACAAATCCAGAGAAAAAAGAATCAGATCAAAAGCACGTTTCAACTACCTCTCTTCATCTTGAAATTATTTACTCGCGCAAAAGTTTATGTTTTTCAGCAGGATCAACACAACTATCACCGTAAGCTATCCTAAAGGTTTAACTTGGCACAAACACTAATTAAAAAAAATCACATCTAACCAAAGGCTAGATGAATTATTTATTACTAAACAGGAACAATAAGGAAAGAACAAAAACAAAATTGGGTTGCCTCCCAACAAGCGCTATTGTTTAACGCCCTTAGCTAGGCATTGAGATTTCAATGATGCTCACATGGAAGACAAGAATTGAAGCACAAAAAGAGCATCATAAAACATGTGACAAACACATCTAAGTCTAACATACTTCCTATGCATAGGAATTTTATAAGCAAAAAAATTATCAAGGCAAGCAAAAACTAGCATATGCAAGGAAGAAGAAAGAGATGATAGCAATCTCAAGATGAAGAGAGGTAATTTAGTAACATGAAAATTTCTACAACCATATTTTCCTATCTCATAATAATTACATGTAGGATCATAAGCAAATTCAACAATATAGCTATCACGTAACATATTCTCAACACGATCCACATGCATGCGAATTGACACTCTTCCAAAATAGTGGGATCGACATTAACTAAATTCATGACCTCTCCAAACCCACTTTTACCAAAAATTTCATAAGATTGAACATTCTCCAAATATGTGGGATCTAAAGTTGACATTCTTCCAAACCCACTCTCAATATTATTGCAAACATTATTATCAATCTCATATTCATCATGGGGCTGAAATACATTTTCAAGATCATAAGAAGAATCACCCTAATCATGATCATTGCAACAAGTAGTGTACATAGCAAAACTAGCATCCCCAAGCTTAGGGTTTTGAATATCATTAACACAATTGACCTTAATGGAATTTATAATAACATCATGGCAATCATGCTTTTTATTCAAAGATCTATCATGAATCACATCATAAAGCACTTCATCAAAATTTTCGGATTCACGGATTTCAAGCAAAACCTCATAAAGATAATATAGTGCACTCAAATCACTAGAAATTGGTTCATCATAATTGGATCTCTTAAAAAAATTAGCAAGTGGATGGGGATCCATAAAATTTTAGCAAGCAAAGATGCAAGCAAAAAGAAGGCGCGTGGTAACACAAGCAAACAAAAGATCGAACGGAAGAAGGGCAAAGAATGGCAAATGGCGAATGGTAACACAAGCAAAAAAAAGAATAAAAGTCGTTTTAGAGGTGGGGGAGAGGAAAATGAGAGGCGAATGGCGAATAATGTAATGAAAGAGATGAGAGTTTATGATGGATACTTGGTATGGCTTGTCTTGGCGTAGATCTCCCCGGCAACGGCGCCAGAATTCTTCATGTTACCTCTTGAGCTTGCATTGGTTTTTCCCTTGAAGAGGAAAGGATGATGCAGCAAAGTAGAGTAAGTATTTCCCTCAGTTTGGTAACCAGGGTATCAATCCAGTAGGAGACAATGCACAAGTCACTAAATACCTACACAAACAGTCAAACAAACTTGCACCCAACACGATAAAGGGGTTGTCAATCCCTACACGGTTACTAGCAAAAGTGAGATCTAATAGAGATAGATAAACGGCAAAGTAATTTTTTTTTGTTATTTTTGGTTTATAGATCGGAAAGTAAAAGATTGCAAAAAGTAGATCGGAAACTAATAAGATGGAAAAGAGACTTAATATGATGGAAAAGAGACCCGAGGGCCATGGGTTTCACTAGTGGCTTCTCTCAAGATAGCAAATAATATGGTGGGTGAACAAATTACTGCCGAGCAATTCATAGAAGATCGTGTTGGGGTAAGTGGTAATTTCAAAAAAATTCCTACGATCAGGCAAGATCTATCTAGGTGATGCATAGAAATGGGAGGGGAGAGTGTGTCCACGTACCCTCGTAGACCGAAAGCGAAAGCGTTATGAAAATGCGGTTTATGTAGTAGTACGTCTTCACAATCCGACCGATCCTAGCACAGAAGGTATAGCACCTCCACGATCTGCACACGTTCAGCTCGGGGACATCCCATGAACTCTGGATCCAGCTAAGGTCGAGGGAGAGTTTCGCCAGCACGATGGCGTAGTGATGGTGATGATCAAGTTACCGGCGCAGGGCTTCGCCTAAGCACTACGACGATATGACCGAGGTGGAAATCTGTGGAGGGGGGCACCGCACACGGCTAAACAACCAACTTGTGTGTCTATGGGGTGCCCCCTCCCCCGTATATAAAGGAGGGAGGGAGGATGAGGCTGGCTAGGGGAGGAGGTGCGCCAAGGGGGGCAATCCTACTCCAAGTAGGTTTCGCCCCCCCCCCCCTTCCTATTCCAACAAGGAGAAGGGGGAAGGAGGAGGTGGAGAGAAGGAAGGAGAGGGGAGCGCCGCCCCCTCCCCTTGTCCAATTCGGACTAGGGCAAGGAAGGCACATGCCACCTCCTGGCCGGCCCTCTCTCTTCTCCACTAAGGCCCATGAGGCCCAATAGCCTCCCTTGGGGGTTCCGGTAACTCCTGGTACTCCGGTTTTATCCGAAACTTGTCCGGAACACTTCCGGTGTCCGAACATAGCCGTCCAATATATCAATCTTTTTGTCTCGACCATTTCGATACTCCTCGTCATGTCCGTGATCACATCCGGGACTCTGAACAACCTTCGGTACATAATATCACATAAACTCATAATACCAATCGTCATCAAACGTTAAGTGTGCGGACCCTACGGGTTCGAGAACTATGTAGACATGACCGAAACACGTCTCTGATCAATAACCAATAGTAGAACCTGGATGCTCATATTGGTTCCTACATATTCTACGAAGATCTTTATCGGTCAAACCGCATAACCACATACGTTTTTCCCTTTGTCATCGGTATGTTACTTTCCCGAGATTCGATCGTCGGTATTATCATACCTAGTTCAATCTCGTTACCAGCAAGTCTTTTTACTCGTTCCATAATACTTCATCCCGCAACTAACTCATTAGACATAATGCTTGCAAGGCTTATAGTGATGAGTATTACCGAGAGGGCCAAGAGATACCTCTCCTAAACATGGAGTGACAAATCCTAATCTCGATCTATGCCAACCCAACAAACACCTTCGGAGACACCTGTAGAGCACCTTTATAATCACCCATTTACTTTGTGACGTTTGGTAGCACACAAAGTGTTCCTTCGGTATCCAGGAGTTGTGTAATCTCATAGTTTGAGGAACTTGTATAAGTCATGAAGAAAGCAGTAGCAATGAAACTGACACGATCATAAGGCTAAGCTAACAGATGGGTCATGTCCATCACATCATTCTCCTAATGATGTGATCCCATTCATCAGATGACAACACATGTCTATGGTTAGAAAACATAACCATATTTGATTAACGAGCTAGTAAAGTAGAGGCATACTAGGGACTATATGTTTTGTCTATATATTCACACATGTACTAAGTTTCCGTTTAATACAATTCTAGCATGAATAATAAACATTTATCATGAATTAAGGAAATAAATAATAACTTTATTATTGCCTCTAGGGCATATTTTCTTCAGTCTCCCACTTGTACTAGAGTCAATAATCTAGATGACATAGTAATGATTCTAACACCCATGGAGCTTTAGTGTTGATCATGTTTTGCTCGTGGAAGAGGCTTAGTCAATGGGTCTGCAACATTCAGATCCGTGTGCAAATCTCTATGTCCCCTTCTGACACTTGATGGCGGATGGAATTGAAGCGTCTCTTGATGTGCTTGGTTCTCTTGTGAAATTTGGATTCCTTTGCCAAGGCAATTGTGCCAGTATTGTCACAAAAGATTTTCATTGGACCCGATGCACTAGGTATGACACCTAGACCGGATATGAACTCCTTCATCCAAACTCCTTCATTCGCTGCTTCCGAAGCAGCAATGTACTCCGCTTGACACGTAGATCCCGCCACGACGCTCTGCTTGGAACTGCACCAACTGACAGCTCCTCCATTCAATAAAAATATGTATCCGGTTTGTGACTTAGAGTCATCTGGGTCAGTGTCAAAGCTTGCATCGACTTAACCATTTACGACGAGCTCTTTTTCACCTCCATAAACGACAAAAATATCCTTAGTCTTTTTCAGATATTTCTGGATGTTCTTGACCACTGTCTAGTGCTCCACTCCGGGATTACTTTGGTACCTCCCTACTATGCTTATAGCAAGATATACATCAGGTCTGGTACACAACATTGCATACATGATAGAACCTATGGCTGAAGCATAGGGAATGACTTTCATTTTCTCTCTATCTTCTGTAGTGGTCAGGCATTGAGTCTGACTCAACTTCACACCTTGTAACACAGGCAAGAACCCTTTCTTTGACTGATCCATTTTGAACTTCTTCAAAACTTTATCAAGGTATGTGCTTTGTGAAATTCCAATCAAGCGTCTTGATCTATCTCTATAGATCTTGATGCCCAATATGTAAGCAGCTTCTTCGAGGTCTTTCATAGAAAAACTCTTATACAGGTATCCCTTTATGTTATCCAGAAATTCTATATCATTTCTGAAAGTGCTAGTATCGACTAGAGGGGGGTGAATAGGCGATTTTTATGAAAGTCTTCAAAACTTAGAAGTTTCAAAGACGAACAACAGAAATGACCTAGTTGATATGCAGCGGAAGATAAACTACCATAAGCAAGCCATAGTCAAATATGCAATGATGTGAAAGTACAGGACTAATAGCAGCTAAGTAGTAAGGATCGGGATCGAAGATAGTGTGAAGCCAATCAACAGTAGTAGTCAAGCAATGAAGTCAAACAGATACACAGATAGGCAGTGACTTCACGAAGACAAACTTAAGTAAAGGATGGAAAGGGATAGAACCAGTCACTTGTTGAAGACACAGGATTTGTTGGACCAGTTCCAGTTGCTGTGACAACTGTATGTATGGTTAGGGAGGCTGAGATTCAACTCAGAAGACCGTGTCTTCACCTTATTCCCCTTGAGCTAAGGACACTTAGTCCTCGCCCAATCACTCTGGTAAGTCTTCAAGGTAGACTTCCGAACCTTCACAGACTTCGTTCACCTGGCAATCCACAATGACTCTTGGATGCTCAGAACGCGACGCCTAACCGGCTGGAGGATACACAGTCCTCAAGTGTAATAAGTCTTCAGGTCACACAGACAGAAAGACTTTAGTGATGCCTAACACTCTTTGGCTCTGGGTGTTTGGGCTTTGTCCTCGCAAGGATTTCTCTCTCTCAAATGCTTCGAGGTGGGTTGCTCTCAAACGACAAAAGTCGTGCACTAACTCTGAGCAGCCACCGATTTATGGTGTAGGGGGTGGGCTATTTATAGCCACAAGGCAACTCGACCTGATTTGTCTGAAATGACCCTGGGTCACTAAGGAACTGACACGTGTTCCAACGGTCAGATTTCAAACACACGCGGCAACTTTACTTGGGCTACAAGCAAAGCTGACTCATCCAGCTCTGGATAAGATTTTCTCTCATTGTCTTCGCTCGAAGACATAGGATTTGGGTTGAGCATCACTTCAGTCACTCTGACTTAGTTCACTTGTACCCCACTTAATAGTACGGTGGTTCCTATGACTCAACAAAGAAGAAAAGGAAACAACGAAACCACACAGTCTTCGCGCTCCATAGTCTTCACGTAATGTCTTCTCATGTCATAGTCTTCAATATGAATATCTTCACATACCACCATTGTCTTTAATGTCTTCATACATTTTTAGGGGTCATCTCTGGTAGGTAAACCGAATCAATGAGGGACACTACCTGCGTTATCCTGCAATTCTCACAAACACATTAGTCCCTCAACCAACTTTGTCGTCAATACTCCAAAACCAACTAGGGGTGGCACTAGATGCACTTACAATCTCCCCCTTTTTGGTGATTGATGACAAACTGGTTTAAGTTTTCAACGGGGATAAAGTATGTGAAATTGTAAAGGATAGGAATTGTCTTCATAAGTAGCAAGAGCTCCCCTTGAAGATGTGCATATAAGTAATTTTGCTTTTGGTATGCAAATGCACATGGCAGGTTGTACTTGTGGAGATCCACTTCAACTTATGAAGATAATTCATCATGCATGAAATGATATAGCAAATAGGATGACATGCATAATGAAAAATGGACGTCTGCAGGATGATCTAAGTGCGGAAGTTATCATCGCACATGCGGAATTTATCATCGCATCACAGTAAAGCAAATAAGTAGCAGATGACCATCAAGTTTAGGTGTTACAACTCAAAGAACGAAGTGTATTAAAGGCAAGAGTTGTAAGCACTAGGCAAAAATTATAAAGCAACCGCCCTAATGAACCTGCTTGAAGACTATCAACTCATATGCTTCTCCCCCTTTTGTCAGTAATGACCAAAAAGGTTTGAAGACATAGAGCATCTACTCGTCCTCATGAGGAGTAGTTGAAGCAGCAGGGTTGTCATTGTCGTTTGGCGGTGCAGATGAACTTGGTGTAGTGTCGATGCAAGCAGAAGTAGGGGGCGGTGAAGTTGCATCGTCTTCATCATCGATGACATTGGCATTGACAGTTGCAGCGGAGGAAGAATAATTAGAGTCTTCAAGAGATGGAGTTCTTCGTAGGACAGCATTCCGTGGAGGAGTGGAGTCAAACTTGAATCTTTCAGTGAAGCCATCATCTTGAAGATCTGCTTCAGCACTAAGCAGGGTCAAGCTCTTCCATGATCGCCGGCAAGTTTCATGAGCAACAAAGGCATTCTTGGTAGCAAGGTTACGAATGCGATTGACATCCACCAAGAGGCTTTGCATCTGACGCTTCAGCCAAAAATGATGCTTATCTTGCTTCTGATGTAGGGCCACAAGAAGTTCTCAGTCATTGAGAACGCGAGAATGCTTCCGAGGCCTTTGGGCAATGGTGCTTTCAGTGGCTTCAGTAGGTGCTCGATGAGGCAGACGAGTATTTCCAGCCAACGGATAGATTCCTGTTGCTGCTTGAACACCTTCAATGGGTTGAGTGAAGCTTTGGTGCTTGGTATTCTGAAGACAAAGAGGCTTCTTGGCAGGGTCAGAGTATATGGCTTCAACTGACATATCAACCTCTGGTAAAAAGATCAGATGATTGCGAGCAGATGGTTGATAGTTGACAGATGAGTGTCGCTTGATGAGGCACATGACCCATGGAGCATAAAACTTCAGACCAAATAGATCAGATCCAAAAGCAGCAAGTTGCCTGATGAAGAAATCATGTGCATTGAAGCTGATGCCATTGAGGATGTAAAAGACCAATGTCTTCATGGCTCCTTCGAGTTTTGCAGCTGATGAATGTCCTTTGATAGGCCATAGAGTCCGCCTGATGATGTGATATATGGTGCGCGGCAGATACTCAAGGTCATCAACAAAGAACTCCTTTGGATATTCAGCATCACGTGGCAAAGGCTTCATCATGCTCAACATCTAGCTCATATTGGTTCAGGCTTATGGAAGATGCTCTCCAGTGCATTGCTGTGGTTTTGACAACCAGGTTCATAGAGCTCTCTGGGAGTGGATAGGCCTGTAAGCTCAATGATGTCAAGAGCTTTGGCTTCATGATGCACATTTCCGGTCATCCACTCAAGAACCCATGTCTTCGTATCTCTGTTATAACCGCGAATGTGGAGTGTAGCATAGAATTGAAGCAATAGCTCTTCATTCCAGTGTTCTTTGTCTGTCACAAAGTTGAGCAGACTAGCATCACGAAAGCAATCAAGTGCTTCTTCTAAGCATGGCAGTCCTGCAATGGCTTCAATGTCGAGGCGCATATGAGGGAAGATGCGCCCTTGATCATACAGAACACAGGAGTAATAGCTTCGCTGCTGATGACGCCAGAACCGATCTGATGATATTCTTGGCTTCGTGTAGGGGTTCTTTGAGCTGTCAAAGATTGTGTTGTGGCTCTTGGAGCCATTTGCATTGAAAGACCCGACAGATGTGGCAGTACCAGGAAACCTTGGCAGTCTTGGCTTGGGCTTCTGGACCTGAGGCCTATGCTCAATGTGATAGTCATTCAGAGACAATAGGCGGAGGAACCAGAACGGGCCATCTTACTGTGATTAGCTCGCCATGGTTGTATGCTTGCTCGATTGTATAGGGCCTTGGTGGCGGAACAGGAGCAGTGGCAGCAGCTGAGGTTTCACGCTGCACAACAGGTGCTTCAGGAGCAGTTGCCTCATTGGTTTCAGGTGCAGTGGCCTCATTAGCTTCAGGTGCATTAGCTTCAGGCACACTGGTTGGTTCAAGATCCACATTGGCGTCAGCCATGACAACATCATCGGCTTCATTGTCGTTGGTGGTGGCAGCTTCAACATTTTCAACCTCCTCTTGATGAACAGGAGGGTCGGGCACTGGCACGTTCACATCAGGAGCAGCTTCTTCAATAACTAGGGGAGTAGGGACACGTACGTCTTCTTGATTCTCTTCGGCTGATGCAGCCGGAATGTCTTCAGCAGCTGGGGCTTTAGACACGGAGACATTCACAGCAGGAGTGGCTTCTGAAAACACTTGACGTGCAATAGGTTGATGATGCACTTCTCCTTCTAGAACGCTCAGAAGAGGGACTTGAGGCCTTGGTCCCTTGCGAAGCCTTTGTAGTACAGGCGACGCCTTTGGAGATGGAGTGGGCAGGTCCTCATACTCTTCAACTTATACGGATGGTGTGGTTTGTTGTTGTTGGGGAGTACTGGGGGAGTCTTGTTCTTGCGGGCGATCAGCCCATAAAGCATCCTGAGCAATTGGCGTCAAAGGATGACCAATGCTGATGATTTTGCTGTTCGTACGAACAGGCGATGATACCACATTATATTCTATCTGAGGAAGAACTTCATCATCTTCAACATTGTCATCATGACCAATGTCTTCAGCAGTGGTGGGTTCAGCTGCTGGTATATCTTCAGCTTCATGAGCCTCTGTGGAAGCAGGCTCATGAACTATCATCCTTCTTTCTTGATGTTCTGACGCAGGGCGAACCACTGAAATGGGTTCAACAGCTAAGGGCTCTGTGGGAGCAGCCCTAGCCTTCTTGGTCTTGTGCTTCTTCTTGGAGGGAGCGGCATCAGAGGCTTCAGTATTCTTCCTCTTTCTGGCTTCAGCCTCGGCAGTCCTCGTCTTCTTCTGTTCTGAAGCGGTTGAGGTGACCGTTGGCTTCGAGCCAGTCATGCTGCTTGGGAAGATAATGCGAGGGGCCTCTTGGCTTGAAGGTGCAGGCTGGTCAGCAGGAAGCTTCTTCTTTTTCTTTGCAGCCATCCTGGGGTCAATGCCAGGACGGCCAAGTGACTTGCGCTTCTCAGCCTCATTGTAGGCAAGCACACACTTATCAGCCAAACTCTTCATGCGCTCACGAGAGCCTTGAGCTTCTTGGCGCTTCTTCAGAAAAGCTTCTTTAAGCTCATGCAGCATGACCTTGAAGTTTCTGACGTATTGAACACTGAGCTTCGCCACATGCTTCTTGAATTGAGCCTTCTCATAATCAATTTTGTTCTTCAGCTCAACGATGCACTGAGCAAGAGCTAGCTCAGAAGCAATGGCGCCATTGAAAGAGACGCTGAGGCCAATGGGAAGCTACAAATCTTCAAAGCTTAGATTGGGGGTGTCGAACCACTCATCAATGAAGTTATGGATGATTTCCACGTCAAAGAGAGGCAAGTTGTTGAAGATTTCTTCTTCTTCCTTGCTCTTGATCAGTTGCTCAAGGGCATCATCAGCAAGATCTTCATCACTTGACAGATCAATGGGTTCTTCATGCAGAATGGCGGCAGGAGTCAAGGCTTGATCAGTATGCCTGACAAGTTGCTTTTTCTTCTCCGTCTTCTTGGAGATGCGGGATTGATCTTCAGACTGCACACTGGCTTCAGGAGGTGCAGTGGCCAGTGGCTTCACACGAGAAGTTTTTGGAGGTGCAGCTGATGATGAAGCCTTAATCTTCTTTGGCTTCTGCGGCCTTGGAGGAGGAGTTGTGGCTTCATCAGAATCAGCCTCACTGTCAGAATGATCCACTTTGGCACCTTGTACCAGGATGTAGGAGATGAGGCCATCAAGGTTTGCAAAAGGGGCCAATTCTATTTTCTTCAGCTTCACATGTGCCATCATCACGGGGAGCAGAGGGGCCAGGATTGAAGTCTAATCCCCGTGACTTCTTGTTTTCCTTTGCCGAAGCCTTAGCAAACTGGAAGTTGCACTTGAAGAGACTGTCATCACGACACCAGAGCAATGATGATGGGTCGGCTTCTTCAGGATGTGGTCCACGGACCATGCAAGGATAGAAATCTTGTGCAATAGCTTCAGCTCTGTTCTTGGGTTGAAGACCTCGATAGAGAATATCGCCCCAAGGACTCTTGATTGCATTCTTCTCTGCATATTCCTTGGTTACGAACTTGTACTTGAACCACTCTTCAGCCCAATAGCGTCGAATCCATTGGATTCGTGCCTTGCGCTGATGATATGTCTCTTTAGGATCTGTCTTGTAGAGCTCTGCTAGGTCATCAGGCAGATCTTTGGATGTGCCTTCTCGGCGTTGTCTGTCAACCTTCCTTGTTGATTTTTCTGCAGCCATGAACTTCAAACTGAATGGCTTCAATATGTTCAAAGGCTTCGGAGACTTTCACTTGCTGGTCAAGCAGGAACTGGCTTCAGGAGAATTGATATGATGTTGTAAGTATTCTGCAAACGAATGCAGACTATGAGAACCAAGGGATTCTCCCACGGACATGTACCTGTGACAGCATTAGAGATGCGAGGGAAGGGGAAGAGGTCATATGCATTCTCAGAAGATTTTGAAGATAAATCAGTTGGAAGACATTGACCTCATGATGCGAAGACATTCACTTATATGAGGTGAGTTGGTTCCAGATTTGTACCAATTCGTGAGTAAGTACAAGTGAGGAATCAAACTAGATAGGAAATCTAAGTGAATAGACTAGGCATTATGAGATGTAGACAGAATAGATCTAACATTGAGTAGGTAGAAACCACTTTCGGTAAATAGGATGAATCTATGAAGATCAAAAAGGTGGTAAAAATAGAGTTATAATTACCGCACGAAGAACTGCTAGATGGGAAGAATAGGAGATCGAGCAGTTCAGCCCACCGTGCCCTAACTTGGCGACGGAGGACACCTACGGCGACGGCGGAGAGGACGATGTCCGCGGCCGGCGTGAGGACGGCGTCGGAGAAGTCGCGGTAGCTAAGCGCTTCGTCGCCGGCGTCGTCAAGAGCTAGCGGTGGCGCTAGGGTTTTGACAAGGTGGAGAGGTGGAAGAAGGATTTCTTTACCACAGGGGACAAGTATTTATAAGTAGGTGAGCGGCACAACACAATTACGCAGGTGCCCCTGTCTGTTCACATCCGTGGGACACGTGGCAAGCATGCAACATACTCAGAGTTGTCCCACGTTCCCACGCCCGCCAGGCATGTCGGAGAGTTGTTCCGACTTCTCCGGATTTCAACAATAAGGATAAGTCATTTAAAACAAATTTAATGTTTGTCTCGTTGCCTTCTGCTGACTAGGACGCAGAGAAGACATTCGACAGTTTCAATAGAATGCATATGATTTGGACAGATAGAGTTTGAGATAGAAAGCATAGAGAGGTTAGGGTCCGATCACATTCAATTAGTTCAAAAGATTCAACTTGAAGACATAGCTATAAGTGAATGTTGTAGAGGACAGAACACTAGTATATATATATATGCAATCAAATCATCATAGTGCAGAAAATCATGAAGGTAAATTGAAACTTAAGACAAACCAAATCCGAAGTCTTTGCAAAAGTAACGCCATGAGTGAAACACTTCAAACAGAGAAATTTGGTGGTGGCGTTACCCACCGTATAGGAAGTATTAGACCCAGACACGGCGCACAATTATCGTGGCGCTCCGAAGTCAAATTCCATGTTAATGTATTCACACTCAGAGTGTAAATCTTCATTGATTGAAGATATACATTACTGTTGCACATCTAAGTCATCAACATGCATAAGTGTTAGGATGTGTGCCTGATCACAGGACATTAGAGGATTACAAGATATTTAGCTCACACCATAACTTGCAAAACCTTTTCTCATCCAAGGGCTTTGTGAAGATATCTGCAAGTTGCTCTTCAGTGTTGACGTGAATGATATCGATATCTTTCTTCATGACATGATCTCTGAGAAAGTGATGACGAATTTCAATGTGCTTTGTCTTCGAGTGTTAGACTGGATTGTTGGCTATCTTGATGGCACTCTTGTTGTCGCAGAAGAGAGGTACTTGTTTCAAGTTGATGCCATAGTCCTTGAGAGTTTGTTTCATCCATAGAAGCTGAGCACAACAGGATCCAGCAGCAATGTATTCAGATTCAGCAGTTGAGAGTGATACACAATTCTGCTTCTTTGAAGACCAACAGACAAGTGATCGACCAAGAAAATGACATGTGCCTGATGTAGACTTGCGATCCACCTTGTCACCAGCATAATCAGCATCCAAGAATCCAACCAAATCAAATCTTGAGCCCTTGGGATACCATAATCCGAGTGTTGGGGTGTAAGCCAAATATCGAAGAATTCGCTTCACAGCTAAGTGATGCGATTCCTATGGTGCCACTTGGAATCGAGCACACATGCAAACACTAAGCATAATATCTGGCCTAGATGCACATAGATAAAGTAAAGAACCAATCATGGAGCGGTATACCTTTTGATCAAACTCTTTACCATTGTCGTCGGGACCAAGGTGGTGTTTGGCTGGCATTGGCGTCGTATAACCTTTGCAGTCTTCCATTCCAAACTTCTTCAGACAATCTTTGAGGTATTTTTCTTGAGATATGAAGATGCCATTGCTTTGCTGATGAATTTGAAGACCAAGGAAGAACTTCAGTTCTCCCATCATGGACATCTGATATTGCTCTTGCATCATGTATCCAAACTCGTCACTATACTTCTGGTTGGTGCAGCCGAAGATAATGTCATCCACATATATTTGGCACACAAATAGTTCGCCATCATATGTCTTCGTGAAGAGTGTGGGATCGAGGGATCCTGGTTTGAAGCCTTTGCTCTTCAGGAAGTCTTTGATCGTATCATACCATGCGCGAGGAGCTTGTTTGAGGCCATACAGTGCTTTGTTTAGCTTGTACACCATATCAGGATGTGTTGGATCTTCAAAGCCAGGTGGTTGAGCGACATATACTTCTTCTTCAATCTTGCCATTGAGAAATGCACTCTTCACATCCATTTGATATAGCAAGATGTTGTGATGATTAGCATAGGCTAACAGTATGCGAATAGCTTCAAGCCTAGCAACAGGAGCAAATGTTTCATCGAAGTCAATTCCTTCAACTTGAGTATATCCTTGAGCCACAAGACGTGCTTTGTTTCTGACGACTTGACCATGATCATCTTGTTTGTTCCGATATATCCATTTTGTGCCAATAATGTTATGCTTGCGAGGGTCAGGGCGCTTGACAAGTTCCCAAACATTATTCAGCTTGAACTGTTGAAGTTCTTCTTGCATGGCTTGAATCCATTCAGGTTCCAAAAAGGCTTCAGCAACTTTCTTGGGTTCAGATATTGATACAAATGAAAAATGCCCACAGAAATTTGCTAACCGTGTTGCTCTTGATCGAGTAAGCGGACCAGGTGCCTTGATGCTATCAATTATCTTCTCAATTTGTACTTCATTTGCAACACGAGGATAAACTGGACGAAGACCTTGCTCATGCTGATCATTGTCATCATTTGGAGGATTGTCTTCGGTCTGAGCATTGTCTTCAGGTTGGTTTGGTGCAGAAATGATAAGTTCCTCTTCAGGCTGTGCTTCAGAGGGCATGATTTCACCAGTTCCCATCAGCTTGATAGATTCACTGGAAGGAGCTTCCTCTAGTGTGCTTGGCAGGAGCTCTCATTGTGAACCATTGGTTTCATCAAATCGCACATCCACTGTTTCAACGATTTTGTAGTGGAAGAGGTTGAAGACTCTGTAAGAGTGTGAATACTTTCCATAGCCGAGCATGAAGCCTTCGTGAGCTTTGGGTTCAAATTTTGACTTGTGATGGGGATCCTTGATCCAGCACCTAGCACCAAAGACTCTGAAGTAGCTGACATTTGGCTTCTTGCCAGTAAGGAGCTCATAGGATGTTTTGCCCAGAAGCTTGTGGATGTAAACACGGTTGATGATGTGACATGCAGTATGAATAGCTTCAGGCCAGAACTTTCTTGGCGTCTTGTACTCGTCGAGCATTGTTCGAGCCATCTCAATGAGGGTTCTATTCTTGCGCTCAACAATGCCATTTTGCTGAGGTGTGTAAGGAGCAGAAAATTCATGAGTGATTCCCATTGTATCCAGATAAAGATCAAGGCCGGTGTTCTTGAATTCAGTGCCGTTATCACTTCTGATATGCTTGATCTTGACGCCATAATTGTTCATTGCTCGATTGGTGAATCGTCTGAAGACATCTTGTACTTCAGTCTTGTAGAGAATTATGTGCACCCATGTATATCTTGAGTAGTCATCAACAATGACGAAGCCATAGAGACACACCATTGTTGTGAGGGTGGAGTAGTGAGTAGGGCCAAATAAGTCCATGTGCAACAGCTCAAAGGGTTGAGATGTCGTCATGATTGTCTTCGAGGGGTGCTTGGCCCTCGTCATCTTCCCAGCTTCGCAAGCACCACACAAATGATCTTTCTTGAACTTGACACCTTCGATGCCTTGACATGCTTCTTCTTGACGAGTGTGTGCAAGTTCCTCATGCCAGCATGCCCCAGCCTTCGATGCTAGAGCCAGCATTCTGAAGCTTTTGCAAGAAGACATACGCCAAGTTGTGGACCTGCTGAGAAATCTACCATGTATAGATCACCTTTCCTATACCCTTCAAAGACTAGAGACTTGTCAGATTCCATTAGTACAAGGCAACGATATTTTCCAAATATCACAATCATGTTTAAGTCACAAAGCATTGAGATAGACATTAAGTTGAATCCAAGGGATTCAACAAGCATCACTTTATCCATGTGTTGATCCTTTGAGATTGCAACTCTACCTAGACCCAATACCTTGCCTTTACCAGTGTCAGCAAATGTGATTTGACTCTTGTCGGATGGACGTAAGGTTGAGTCCATGAGAAGACTTCGATCACCAGTCATATGATTAGTGCATCCGCTGTCAATAATTCATTCTGAAGCTTTTGGTGACATGCCCTTGGCACCACGTGCCATGAAGCAGTAGGTGGGAGCAGGATCGTCCATGTCATCAGCTTCAGCGTTGGTGTGGAAGTCATTGCCTTCAGTGTTGAAGATGGACTTGGCAACATAGACTGTGGCTAGAGCCAGACTTGCAACGCCAGGGTCGGACTCCTCTCCAGATTCCACCTCCGCCTCCTCAAAAGTAGACTCCTCCTCTGAATCCATTTCCTTGCCAACAAAGGCACGAGCCTTGCCAGATGAACTCTTCTTATGAGATGAAGACTTTGATGTGGACTTGGAAGAAGACTTTGATGATTTCTTCTTCTTCTTGTCATCAGAGTCATATTCCTTGCTCTTCTTCTTCTTCTTCTTGTCCCACTGAGGACACTCAGAGATGTAGTGCCCAGGCTTCTTACACTTGTGACATGTTCTCTTCTTGTTGTCTTGAGTAGAAGCTTCATCATTCTTGAACTGGATCGTGAAGACTTTCTGAAGCCCTTCTTCTTGGTGAATTTCTGGAACTTCTTCACAAGCATAGCAAGATCCCTTCCAATGTCTTCAGGATCATCAGAACCGCAGTCAGATTCTTCTTCTTCAGATGAGGAAACAACTTTTGCCTTCAAAGCCCGAGTTCGGCCATAGTTGGGGCCATAGATATCTCTTTTCTCAAAAAGCTGGAACTCATGTGTGTTGAGCCTCTCAAGTATATCAGACGGATCGAGAGTCTTGAAGTTAGGACGTTCTTGTATCATGAGGGCAAGTGTGTCAAAGGAGCTGTCAAGGGATCTCAGCAGCGTCTTGACGGTTTCATGCTTGGTGATCTCAGTGGCGCCGAGAGCCTGAAGCTCATTTGTGATGTCGGTGAGGCGATCAAACGTGAGCTGGACATTTTCATTGTCGTTTCTCTTGAAGCGGTTGAAGAGATTGCGAAGAACACTGATCCTCTGGTCTCTCTGTGTAGAGACGCCTTCATTGACCTTGGACAGCCAGTCCCAGACTAGCTTTGACGTTTCCAGAGCACTCACACGGCCATACTGTCCTTTTGTCAGATGACCACAGATGATGTTCTTTGCAGTCGAGTCCAGTTGAATGAACTTCTTGACATCAGTAGGGGTGACACCTTCACCAGTTTTGGGAACGCCATTCTTGACGACATACCAGAGGTCAACATCAATGGCTTCAACATGCATGCGCATCTTATTCTTCCAATAGGGATATTCAGTTCCATCGAACACGGGACAGGCAGCGGAGACTTTGATTATCCCTGCAGTCGACATAGCTAAACTCCAGGTGATTAAACCGAATCACACAGAACAAGGGAGTACCTTGCTATGATACCAATTGAAAGTGCTAGTATCGACTAGAGGGGGGTGAATAGGCGATTTTTATGAAAGTCTTCAAAACTTAGAAGTTTCAAAGACGAACAACAGAAATGACCTAGTTGATATGCAGCGGAAGATAAACTACCATAAGCAAGCCATAGTCAAATATGCAATGATGTGAAAGTACAGGACTAATAGCAGCTAAGTAGTAAGGATCGGGATCGAAGATAGTGTGAAGCCAATCAACAGTAGTAGTCAAGCAATGAAGTCAAACAGATACACAGATAGGCAGTGACTTCACGAAGACAAACTTAAGTAAAGGATGGAAAGGGATAGAACCAGTCACTTGTTGAAGACACAGGATTTGTTGGACCAGTTCCAGTTGCTGTGACAACTGTACGTATGGTTAGGGAGGCTGAGATTCAACTCAGAAGACCGTGTCTTCACCTTATTCCCCTTGAGCTAAGGACACTTAGTCCTCGCCCAATCACTCTGGTAAGTCTTCAAGGTAGACTTCCGAACCTTCACAGACTTCGTTCACCCGGCAATCCACAATGACTCTTGGATGCTCAGAACGCGACGCCTAACCGGCTGGAGGATACACAGTCCTCAAGTGTAATAAGTCTTCAGGTCACACAGACAGAAAGACTTTAGTGATGCCTAACACTCTTTGGCTCTGGGTGTTTGGGCTTTGTCCTCGCAAGGATTTCTCTCTCTCAAATGCTTCGAGGTGGGTTGCTCTCAAACGACAAAAGCCGTGCACTAACTCTGAGCACCCACCGATTTATGGTGTAGGGGGTGGGCTATTTATAGCCACAAGGCAACCCGACCTGATTTGTCCGAAATGACCCTGGGTCACTAAGGAACTGACACGTGTTCCAACGGTCAAATTTCAAACACACGCGGCAACTTTACTTGGGCTAAAAGCAAAGCTGACTCATCCAGCTCTGGATAAGATTTGCTCTCATTGTCTTCGCTCGAAGACATAGGATTTGGGTTGAGCATCACTTCAGTCACTCTAACTTAGTTCACTTGGACCCCACTTAACAGTACGGTGGTTCCTATGACTCAACAAAGAAGAAAAGGAAACAACGAGACCACACAGTCTTCGCGCTCCATAGTCTTCACGTAATGTCTTCTCATCTCATAGTCTTCAATATGAATATCTTCTCATACCACCATTGTCTTCAATGTCTTTCATACATTTTTAGGGGTCATCTCCGGTAGGTAAACCGAATCAATGAGGGATACTACCTGCGTTATCCTGCAATTCTCACAAACGCATTAGTCCCTCAACCAACTTTGTCGTCAATACTCCAAAACCAACTAGGGGTGGCACTAGATGCACTTACAATTTCCAATCAGCAATATGTCATCCACATATAATATCAGAAATGCTACAGAGCTCCCACTCACTTTCTTATAAATACAGGCTTCTCCAAAAGTTCGTATAAAACCATATGCTTTGATCACACTATCAAAATGTTTATTCCAACTCTGAGAGGCTTGCACCAGTCCATAAATGGATCGCTGGAGCTTGCACACTTTGTTAGCACCCTTTGGATCGACAAAACCTTCTGGTTGCATCATATACAACTCTTCTTCCAGAAATCCATTCAGGAATGCAGTTTTGACATCCATTTGCCAAATTTCATAATCATAAAATGCAGCAATTGCTAACATGATTCACACAGACTTAAGCATCACTACGGGTGAGAAAGTATCATCGTAGTAAACTCCTTGAACTTGTCGAAAACCTTTCACAACAAGTCAAGCTTTGTAAACAGTAACATTACCATCTGCGTTGGTCTTCTTCTTAAAGATCCATTTATTTTCTATGGCTTGCCGATCATCGGGCAAGTCCACCAAAGTCCATACTTTGTTCTCATACATGGATCCCATCTCAGATTTCATGGCCTCAAGCCATTTCGCGGAATCTGGGCTCATCATCGCTTCCTCATAGTTCGTAGGTTCATCATGGTCTAGTAAGATGACTTCTAGAACAGGATTACCGTACCACTCTGGTGCGGATCTTACTCTGGAAGACCTACGAAGTTCGGTAGTAAATTGATCTGGAGTTTCATGATCATCATCATTATCTTCCTCACTAATTGGTGTAGGAATCACTGGAATTGATTTCTGTGATGAACTACTTTCCAATAAGGGAGAAGGTACAACTACCTCAACAAGTTCTACTTTCCTCCCACTCACTTCTTTCGAGAGAAACTCCTTCTCTAGAAAGGATCCATTCTTAGCAACAAAGATTTTGCCTTCGGATCTGTGATAGAAGGTATACCCAACAGTTTCCTTTGGGTATCCTATGAAGACACACTTTTCCGATTTGGGTTTGAGCTTATCAGGTTGAAGCTTTTTCACATAAGCATTGCAGCCCCAAACTTTAAGAAACAACAAATTTGGTTTCTTGCCAAACCACAGTTCATAAGGCGTCGTCTCAATGGATTTTGATGGTGCCCTATTTAAAGTGAATGCAGCCGTCTCTAAAGCATAACCCCAAAATGATAGCGTTAAATTGGTAGGAGACATCATAGATCGCACCATATCCAATAAAGTACGGTTACAATGTTTGGACACACCATTTCACTGTGGTGTTCCAGGTGGCGTTAGTTGTGAAACTATCCCACGTAAGTAGGAGTTCAGGATCACTTCTTGATCATTGCTAGCTTCACGACCGTTCCATTTGCTCTCTTCTCGCTCTTATTTGCGTATGTTAGCCACCATATTTGCTTAGTGCTTGCTGCAACTCCACCTCATTACCACTTCCTACCCATAAGCTTAAATAGTCTTGATCTCGCGGGTTTTGAGATTGCTGAGTCCTCGTGACTCACCAGATACTATCACAACAGTTGCAGGTGTCGATGATACCAGTGCAGGTGATGCAACCGAGCTCAGATGGGAGCTCAATGAAGATCTTGGTCGTTGCTATGTTTCATTTCATGTTGATCAGTAGTGGAGCCCAGTTGGGACGATCGGGGATCTAGCAGTTGGGTTATCTTCTTTTCTTTTGGCTTCGTCCGTAGTCGGACTATGTGTGTACTCTGAATGATGTATGATTTATTTGTTCATTGTGTGAAGTGGTGATTGTAAGCCAACTCTTTATCCCATTCTTGTTCATTACATGGGATTGTGTGAAGATGACCCTTCTTGCGACAAAACCACAATGCGGTTATGCCTCTAAGTCGTGCTTCGACACGTGGGAGATATAGCCGCATCGTGGGTGTTACATCTCTGGAAGTCGCCGGCCATGAGTCGGCTTATCTTGGAGTCGCCGTCTGGGACTCGGCTTATCTTGGAGTCGCCGTCTGGGACTCGGCTTATCTTGGAGTCGCCGTCTGGGACTCAGCTTATCTTGGAGTCACCGTCTGGGACTCGGCTTATCTTGGAGTCGCCGTCTGGGACTCGGCATATCTTGGAGTCGTCCCTGGGACTCGGCATATCTTGGAGTCGTCCCTGGGACTCGGCATGAGCGGCGCTACTTATCCCAATGTCTTGAAAGGTTCTGGGGCTCGGGTTAGCCTACCCATGGCCCATTACTCCGACAATCAGTATGTATTATTTCCTTCAAGTTAGTAGCTCATTCCATTGTTCCAGAGAACGGAGTTTTAGTCATCTTGCCCATGAGGCACGCTTCGCAAGCACCAAGTGATTCATAATCAAGTGATTCCAAAAGTCCATCAACATGGAGTTTCTTCATGCACTTTACATCAATATGACCCAAACGGCAGTGCCACAGATAAGTTGCACTATCATTATTAACTTTGCATCTTTTGGCTTCAATATTATGAATATGTGTATCATCACTATCGAGATTCAACACAAATAGACCACTCAGCAAGGGTGTATGACCATAAAAGATATTATTCATATAAATAGAACAACCATTATTCTCTGATTTAAATGAATAACCGTGTCACATTAAACAAGATCCAGATATAATGTTCATGCTCAACGCTGGCACCAAATAACAATTATTCACGTCTAAAACTAATCCCAATGGTAGATGTAGAGGTGCGTGCCGACGGCGATCACATCGACCTTGGAACCATTTCCCACGTGCATCGTCACCTCGTCCTTAGCCAATCTTCACTTAATCCGTAGCCCCTGTTTCGAGTTGCAAATATGAGCAACAGAACCAGTATCAAATACCCAGGCGCTACTGCGAGCATTAGTTAAGTACACATCAATAACATGTATATCAAATATACCTTTCACTTTGCCATCCTTCTTATCCGCCAAATACTTGGGGCAGTTCCGCTTCTAGTGACCAGTCCCTTTGCAGTAGAAGCACTCAGTTTCAGGCTTAGGTCCAGACTTGGGTTTCTTCTCTTGAGCAGCAACCTTTTTGTCGTTCTTCTTGAAGTTCTCATTCTTCCCTTTGCCCTTTTTCTTGAAACTAGTGGTCTTGTTGACCATCAACACTTGATGCTCCTTTTTTATTTCTACCTCCGCAGCCTTTAGCATCACGGAGATCTCGGGAATAGTCTTGTTCATCCCTTGCATATTATAGTTCATCATGAATCCTTTATAGCTTGGTGGCAGTGATTGAAGAACTCTATCAATGACACAATCAACTGGAAGATCAACTCCCAGCTGAGTCAAGTGGTTAGTACCCAGACATTCTGAGTATGTGTTCATTGACAGAACTATTCTCCTCCATTTTGCAATTGTAGAACTTGTTGGAGACTTCATATCTCTCAATTCGGGCATTTGCTTGAAATATTAACTTTAACTCCTTGAACATCTCATATGCTCCATGACGTTCAAAACGTCTTTGAAGTCCAGATTCTAAGCCGTAAAGCATGGCACACTGAACTATCGACTAGTCATCAGCTTTGTTCTGCCAGACGTTCTTAACGTCATCAGTAGCATCTACAGTAGGCCTGGCACCCAGCGGTGCTTCCATGATGTAATTCTTCTATGCAGCAATGAGGATAATCCTCAAGTTACGGACCCAGTCCATGTAGTTGCTGCCATCATCTTTCAACTTAGCTTTCTCTAGGAACGCATTAAAATTCAAAGGAATGGTAGCACGGGCCATTGATCTACAGCAACATAGACATGCAAAATACTATCAGGTACTAAGTTCACGATAAATTAACGTTCAATTAATCATATTACTTAAGAACTCCCACTTAGATAGACATCCCTCTAATCATCTAAATGATCACGTGATCCAAATCAACTAAACCATGTTTGATCATCACGTGAGATGGAGTAGTTTTCAATGGTGAACATCACTAGGTTGATCATATCTACTATATGATTCACGCTCGACCTTTCGGTCTCAATATTTCGAGGCCATATCTGCATATGCTAGGCTCGTCAAGATTAACCCGAGTATTCTGCGTGTGCAAAACTGGCTTGCATCCGTTGTATGTGAACGTAGAGCTTATCACACCCGATCATCATGTGGTGTCTCGGGACGACAAACTGTAGCAACAGTGCATACTTAGGGAGAACACTTGTACCTTGAAATTTAGTAAGGGGTCATCTTATAATGCTACCGACGTTCTAAGAAAAATAAGATGCATAAAAGATAAACATCACACGCAATCAAAATATTTGACATGATATGGCCATCATCATCTTGTGCTCATGATCTCCATCACCGAAGCATTGTCATGATCTCCATCGTCACCAGCGCGACACCTTGATCTCCGTCGTAGCATCATTGTCGTCTCGCCAACTATTGTTACTACGACTATTGCTACCGCTTAGTGATAAAGTAAAAAAATTACATGGCGATTGCATTGCATACAATAAAGCGACAACCATATGGCTCCTGCCAGTTGCCGATAACTTTGTTACCAAACATGATCATCTCATACAACAATTTATATCAAACGATGCCTTGACCATATCACATCACAGCAGGCCCTGCAAAAACAAGTTAGACGTCCTCTACTTTGTTGTTGCAAGTTTTACGTGGCTGCTATGGGCTTCTAGCAAGAATCATTCTTACCTACGCATCAAAACCACAACGAGTTTTCGTCAAGTGTGTTGTTTTAACCTTCAACAAGGATCGGGCGTAGCCACACTCGATTCAGCTAAAGTTCGAGGAATAAGCACTCACCAACCACCTATGTGCGAAGCACGTCGATAGAACTAGTCTCGCATAAGTGTACGCGTAATGTCGGTCTGAGCCTCTTCGTCCAACAATACCGTCGAATCAAAGTATGACATGCTGGTAAGCAGTATGACTATTATCGCCCACAACTCTTTGTGTTCTACTCGTGCATACAACATCTACGCATAGACCTGGCTCTGATGCCACTGTTGGGGAACATGGTAATTTCAAAAAAAATCCTACGATCACGCAAGATCTATCTAGGTGATGCCACTGTTGGGGAACCCGGCAAGTCACTTTACTCGTACCGTAATGCATGATCCCGTGACCAGAAACTTGGTCACTTTGAGCTCATTGTGATGATGCATTACCGAGTGGGCCCAGAGATACCTCTCCGTCATACGGAGTGACAAATCCCAGTCTCGATCCGTGTCAACCCAACAGACACTTTCGAAGATACCTGTAGTGCACCTTTATAGCCACCTAGTTACTTTGTGACGTTTGGTACACCCAAAGCACTCCTACGGTATCCGGGAGTTACACGATCTCATGGTCTAAGGAAAAGATACTTGACATTGGAAAAGCTCTAGCAAACGAACTACACGATCTTTGTGCTATGCTTAGGATTGGGTCTTGTCCATCACATCATTCTCCTAATGATGTGATCCCGTTATCAATGACATCCAATGTCCATAGTCAGGAAACCATGACTATCTGTTGATCAACGAGCTAGTCAACTAGAGGCTCACTAGGGACATATTGTGGTCTATGTATTCACACGTGTATTACGATTTCCGGATAATACAATTATAGCATGAATAAAAGAAAATTATAATGAACAAGGAAATATAATAATAATCCTTTTATTATTGCCTCTAGGGAATATTTCCAACACCCCGTACTCCGGTTTTATCCGAAACTTATCCGGAACACTTCTAGTGTCCGAACATAGCCGTCCAATATATCAATCTTTATGTCTCGACCATTTCTAGACTCCTCGTCTTGTCCGTGATCACATCCGGGACTCCGAACAAACCTCGGTACATCATATCACATAAACTCATAATACCAATCATCATCGAACGTTAAGCGTGCGGACCCTATGGGTTCGAGAACTATGTGGACATGACCGAGACACGTCTCCGGTCAATAACCAACAGCGGAACCTGGATGCTCATATTGGTTCCTATATATTCTACGAAGATCTTTATCGGTCAAACCGCATAACAACATATGTTGTTCCCTTTGTCATCCGTATGTTACTTGCCCGTTTGATCATCGGTATCATCATACCTAGTTCAATCTCGTTACCGGCAAGTCTCTTTACTCGTTTCGTAATACTTCATCCCGCAACTAACTCATTAGTCACAATGCTTGCGAGGCTTGTAGTGAAGAGTATTACCGAGAGGGCCCAGAGATACCTCTCCTAAACACGGAGTGACAAATCCTAATCTCGATCTATGCCAACCCAACAAACACCTTCGGAGACACCTAGAGAGCACCTTTATAATCACCCATTTACATTGTGACATTTGGTAGCATACAAAGTGGTCCTCTGGTATCCGAGAGTTGCATAATCTCATGGTATGAGAACTTGTATAAGTCATGAAGAAAGCAGTAGGAATGAAACTGGCACGATCATAATGCTAAGCTAACGGACGGGTCATGTCCATCAAATTATTCTCCTAATGATGTGATCCCGTTCATCAAATGACAACACATGTCTATGGTTAGGAAACATAACCATCTTCGATTAACGAGCTAGTCAAGTAGAGGCATACTAGGGACTATATGTTTTGTCTATGTATTCACACATGTATTAAGTTTCCGGTTAATACAATTCTAGCATGAATAATAAACATTTATCATGAATTAAGGACATAAATAATAACTTTATTATTGCCTATAGGGCATATTTCCTTCAGAGCACATAATTATGACGATATCTAAGGCAATGATCATGAACATAGGCATCACGTTCCTGTCAAGTAGACCGAAATGATTCTGCATCTACTACTATTACTCCACACATCAACCGCTATCCAGCATGCATCTAGAGTATTAAGTTCATAAAGAACGGAGCAATGCATTAAGTAAGATGACATGATGTAGAGGAATTAACTCAAGCAATATGATGAAAACCCCATCTTTTTATCCTCGATGGAAACAATACAATACGTGCCTTGCTGCCCCTACTGTCACTGGGAAAGGACACCGCAAGATTGAACCCAAAGCTAAGCACTTATCCCATTGCAAGAAAAACCAATCTAGTAGGCCAAACTAAATCGATAATTCGAAGAGACTTGCAAAGATATCAAATCATGCATATAAGAATCCAAAGAAGATTCAAATAATATTCATAGATAATCTGATCATAAATCCACAATTCATCGGATCTCGGCAAACACATCGCAAAAGAATATTACATCAAATAGATCTCCAAGAACATCGAGGATATGGTATTGAGAATCAAAGAGAGAGAAGAAGTCATCTAGCTATTAGCTATGGACCCGTAGGTCTGAGGTAAACTACCCACGCTTCATCGGAAGGGCAATGGTGTTGATGTAGAAGCCCTTCGTGATCGAATCCCCCTTCGGCAGGACGCCAGAAAAGGCCCCTACATGGGATCTCACGGGTACAGAAGGTTGCGGCGGTGGAAAAATGTTTTCGTGGCTCCCCCTGGTGGTTTTGCATTTTAAAAGTATATATGGGCAAAAGAATTAGGTCAGGAGACCCATGAGGGACCCATGAGGCAGGGGGCGTGCCCTACCCCCCTGGGTACGCCCTCCACCCTCGTGTCCGCCTCGTGGCTCCTCTGACTTCATCTCCAAGTCTCCTGGTTTTCTTCTGGTCGAAGAAAGATCATTGCGAAAGTATAATTCCGTTTGGACTCCGTTTGGTATTCCTTTTCTGCGAAACTCTAAAACAGGCAAAAAAACAGAAACTGCCACTGGGCTCTAGGTTAATAGGTTAGTCCCAAAAATAATATCAAATAGCATATTAATGCATATAAAACATCCAAAACTGATAATATAATAGCATGAACAATCCAAAATTATAGATATGTTGGAGACGTATCACACCGCACCGGAGATGTTCCCGATATGCCGTCCTTCGCCGCCTTGGATCTGCTTCCTCTTCGCCGACAGACGGCCACCACAACACAGTCAACAATTTGGCAATGGGTTCGTCCAAAGCTCCACCCTCCTCCAAAACATCGGTTACCCCGGTAAAAAGAACATCACTGTGATATCCAGAGGACACAACACTGGCAACCGGAAATGGTATTCCTCTTCCCTTATTCGTGCAAATTTTACGTGTATGCTTGTACGGTATTCATCCCATCGAAGACACTAGTTGACCGCTTCTTCCTACACCTTCTTCCTGATACTAGATGTTCCTAGTAACTCGCGATGAACAAGGTTTCTCTTCATATACTATTTCACCTTAGCTAGAGGTTCGTCGCCCCCCTGGATTTCAATTCCTGGTCAGTTGATTCCCAATTAAAAGAAGCATTTCGCAGTGTAACAAGCACTAGTCCGCCTATTACGCCAAGGAAGCAGCGCCTCGGTGTTTATCTTAGGGGTGTGTGGGGCCTAGGAGCTGTTGGCGCCCGATCTGGAGGTCGGTCGGGCTTAAAGGGATGGCCGAGGGCGCTGCCAAGCACGGCGGTGGTGTGAGGTCGAGGGGAGGGTGGGGCTGCGGAGGTAGGGGTCTGGGCCGGTGGTCGCTGGCGATTCAAGAAAGATCGTCAACAGTGATTGGCGGGAGGTAGATGAAGGCCATCTGCCTGTTCCTTGTAGATCGGACGGTTCATAAAAAAAATCAAGTGGCCTATTTATTTTCAGTCGACTGTTATTTTGATAGGACCACATGTGGTGGTGTGCTTGAGGAGTACCTGCATTTCCCAGACATCCCTGTGCTCCTTTATTACAAAATCATATGGAGTAGGATCTAATTTTTTTGCCATGCAATGTTGTAAAGCTATCATATGTCTCCTGTCATTTATTTTCCAGCCACCTGATATCTGCTACTTTTACAGTGCACTAGTTTTGCACACACTTCACCCATACTCTTATTATTTTTTTATGCATGGGTATTTTAGCCTCTACCAAACTGTTGGCATCAATACAAAAGAAAGGAGAGAAGTCGCTCCAGTTTTGTACGTGGATAAGCAACACACGTTCCAGCACTTTAAAGGGTGCAGTGTTAGCAGATGGAGACGGTAAACGTATGTCTGGAGTTGATGATCTCACTCGCCATGAACCACCATCCCAGGTCCTTGCTTTAACTTCGTGGTGTCATATGTGATTACATGTTGCATATGGTTTCTAGCTTGTATTGCTTCCAATTTGGTTAAATTGCATCTGCTTAGCTTACACATTATACCTTTGAATATGACATGCCTTCCTGTTCTTGGTACATACTAGTACATCTGTCTATTAACCATTTTCTTACATCAAACTAATGTTCTTGTTTATCCCTCATCAATCACTTATGATGAGACAGTCACCCCAGTTGGTTACTGTGAGAAAAGATGCTCTTTCAAAGATGCAGTGTAAGCCTCCCACATGATTCTCAAGAAACAGCAAGGCTAGATGAAGATAGTGAACGTAGCTCTGTAGTTGATGACCGCATTTCCCCTACACCATCATAGCAGGTGCTTGCTCTAACTTGGCAGCGTGATATGTGGTTGCATGTTGCATATAGTGTCTAGATTGTAATTCTTCCAATCTGGTTAAATTGCATGTGCAATTCTGCTTAGTTTATACATTATACCTGTTAATGTGACATGTCGTCCTGTTTTTAGTACATAGTACATCTGTCTATTAAGCATGTCCTTACATAAAACTACTGTTTTTTTTGTATCCCGCATCAATCAATATGACGAGGCACCTTTAGTATATGCAGTGTGATATTGGTTGCATCTTTCATGTGATTTATAGCATGCGCTTCTTCTAATTTGTTGAAACGCCATTTATGATGGGACGCTTTTAACTTGGCAGAGTCATATTGGTTGCATATTTCATGTGGTGTCTAGCTTGCATTGCTTCTTATTTGTTGAAATGGCTTCTACTTAGTTTACACAGATAGTTGTGAATATGCCATGCTGTCCTGTTTTTCATACATGTTCCATCCTGTTATCATGTGTTTGCCTTACATCAAAGTAGTGATTGTCAGTATCATGCATTAATGAGTTCTGAAGAGTGATTTTTTTGCTTTTTCTTGTCGGTTTTACTTGACAATTCAAAATCAATAAAGCGGAAGGAAATTAGCAAGGCAGTGGATAACGGTGCTCCTTCCAAATGGAGGCCCTCTACAGATTCTACTCCGCCACCCCCCAAGAAGATTTGGAAGACAACACATGCATAAACACTCAACGTAGTTGTGTTGATGTTGAGCACGTCTCCCCTAGTGCACCATCACAGGTGCTCCCTCTAACTTGGCACTGTTATATGTGGTTGCATGTTATGTATGATGTCTAGCTTGTATTGCTTCTAATTTTGTTGAATTCTATCCGCTTACTTTACACATTATACTAGTGAATCATACACGTGTTCCTGTTTCTAGAACATACAATATCTGTCTATCACACCATGTTCTTACATCAAAGCACTACTGTTGTGTAACCTGCAACAATCACATATCATAAAACACGTTTGACTTGGGAGTGTGATATAGGTTACATCTCGCATTCTTTTCTAGCTTGTACTACTTCTAATTTGTTGAATGCACTTATGACGAGACAGTTTAAACTTGGTAGAGTGATATTCGTTGCATCTTTCATATGGTGTCTAGCTTTCATTGCTTCTAATTTGTTGAAATGCCTTCTACTTAGTTTACACATCATAAGCTATGAATATGCAATGTTGTGAATATGCAATAGCACTAATGACGAGAGACCTTTAACTTGGTAGTGTGATGTTGTTTGCATCTTGCATATGGTTTATTTCTTGTACTGCTTCACATTTGTTTAAATGCCAGTTATGACGAGACACTGTTAACTTGGCAGAGCGATATTTGTAGAATCTTTCATATGGTGTCTACCTTCCATTGCATTGCTTCTAATTTATTGAAATGCATTCTGCTTAGTTTACACATCATAGTTCTGATTATCTCATGATGTCCTATTTTTCGTACATATTACATCCTCCTATCATGTGGTTGTCTAACATCAAAGTTCACATCGTCTGTATCACAAATCAATTTGTTTTGAAGAACTAAATTTTTATTCCTTTTTCTTGTCGGCTTGACTTAACATGGCACGGAGAAAGAGGAAGGAACATGGAATGATAGGGGATTGTGTCAGTACTAAGGACACACGGAAACGGAAGCGACCGAATAATGCAGCGGAAAATTGTGTTAGTACTAAGGTCAAAGTCCAGCGGAAAATTGTACAAACACGGTATCCCATGCTACACGAGCTGCAAAACAAGCCAAACATAAACTAATAGCTGCCACCAAACAAGTAGAGACAACTCTAGTTGTTGCAACACCTTCCACGGTACCACCAGATGCACGAGTTACTCATTTGTCAACTCAGCTAGTTGCACGTTCCCAAGCTCCCTCGCCACCTGACACTACTTCAAAATAACTCTTGACACAAGACGAGTTGGCAAGATCAGATGAACCTTGTGAGCTTCAACAGCTAGAAGGTAGTTGCTGGAGTCAAGTTATAGTTGCATGCTTATTTATATGTAGTCTCACAGTTTGATGTACACTAACACTTTCTATGTTCGTTGTTGGACTAGCACCTAGGCGCAAGAGGAAACAAACATCAGGGATAATGCTCGATAGGTTAACTAAATCTGGAGGAGGAAGAATGGAGATCCGTTTTGAGGCAGGTTTAAAAAGGCCACGTGATGCTACAAAGTCAGCCAAGTTAGTATCGGAGGAAGCAGTTGCCGTTAGGTGTCATGCACGTATCCTCCCAACATGGATTCAGTACAGGAATGACAAAGACGAAACCCAGTTCAACACCTTCCTCGACCATTTATCAGTAAGGATAGTTATGTATGGAAAGTAGTAATGTCGTCTTGCTCTGTCCCATACTTTCTAGGTTGCTGATAATGAGACTCCCGTAATTTTCAATAGATGAGGTTCAAGTTGGATAACCAAGATGATGCAACCAAACAAGCTTGCACCCACGTTTTCAAGTCTGCTCTGCGACAGTATCGGTATAACTTGAGGAAAACTCACTTCAAAGGCAAGGCTAATAGTGAACTTGCCCAAACATCTCTAGTGGAAAGTATATCAGATGAAGACTGAAGGGGACTCGTTAAACACTGGTCTGATCTTAAGTATCAAGTACATTATATGTATGTGATCAGATCACATGTTGAACTCCTATTTATGCATGTGCCTCACAAATCTATCTTTTTGTAGGTGAACTGTTCAAAGAACAAGGCCAACCGTAAGAAAGTGAAATTCCAACAGACGACATGATCACGTAGCTATATTGCACATTGCGAGGCTCTTGTAATTAGTTGCTATTTCACTCTTTTCGTTGTGCCATATCATCAGATCTATATTGACTTGTTCCAAACGTAGAGGAAAGCCCGCAAGGACCAAAAAGTACCTGAACCAAATGTTGTGGATATCTTCGAGGACTGTGACACCAGCAAGACGAAGGGCATGACTACACCAGTCAAAGCCGTTGTTGTAAGTCCTTAATCCTCATGCCTTTTAACTACTACTTACTCTGACTTGTGCATTTAACCGCATGGTTTGCATCCAATGTCTATTATTCTTTTCAATTTATACACAATTGTCTTAGCGTATCATTGCACCTTACAAAGTTTAAAAGAGAGGAGTGATGTTCCTTTGATCTTGATTTGTAATCTAGTTTCGTGCTGGACTTGCCCATACAACGTTACAATTGCATGTTTGTCTGTTCTCAGTTGTTTTGTGATATGAATGATGTCATACTATGCTCACCGTATTATAAACTTTGTCTCTTTATCCTTAGTTGTCAATCCAATGTGAAGAAATACACAATAAATTAGCCATGGTTCATGGTCATATGTTTGGAACCTGGGTTTATTATGTACTTTGCAGTAAAATACAACTAATATTATACACGGGTTCACCAGAATAAGTTTTGTATATAGACCAAAGCTATTTTGTCTGGTTTTGCTGCCTCCTTAATATCTTCTGTTCTGGTACTACTAATGTAAAAAACTCAACTTTTCAGCAAGCTATGGAAAAAATGGTGGAACCGCCACCTCCTGAAGGTGACGAGGCAACTATAACCGCAATGTCACCTCTTGCTGCAGTGGGTCAGTACCTGACCACTAACAGTGCCAAAAGCACGTTCCTACGTAATACTGGGTTGGTTGTTAAGGCAATCTCGTCCAACCTGCCTCATGATCAAGATATGCAAACTCAAAACAATGTTATATTTGCACTCCGGACACAAGTCCATTCCCTAACAGAGACCCTTTGTGAAACAAGGATAACCATTGTTCGATGTCATCAAGATATGCATGGTTTAGAAACTAGACTATCAGACATTTGCTATGTTGTTAAGGAGCCTAGGTGAAATGAAGGCGAAGGTTATGGTGCTCCATCAGACAGTACAACATGAAAATGTATCAGTCAGCTCAGATGAACTGAGCTTCTGAACTTCTGGTGGTGCATTTATCTGCCAGATGGTTAATTTGTATGCCAACCTTCTTTTTTGTTTTATGGTTGTAATTTGTTTTGTTGCGATACAAAATTTGTTCTTAACATGCAGCCACCGGCTGAAGAAAACAACAAGCCTTTTTGTATAGTGTAGGGTGCTCCCGATATTTGCACTGGTGGCGAACTTTGATGCCTAGTGGATGTAATATGTGCAATCGCCTTAATAGCCCAGCGTTAGTTTCGGGCTTATTTATCTCCTAGTCTTCTTTTTCCCTGGTTTGCAAGTCGATGCAACAACCATGGGCCATATACAGACCGTGGTAACCTTGAGCCTACTACAGGCTGTAGGATCCATGGGCCTCCTATAGGACGTTGGATAAATGGGCCTCCAATGGGTCGTTGGATAAATGGGCGTCCAACGTGTCATAGAATTAGTGGGTCTCGGGCCGTCGGATAAATGGGTCCACATGGGCCATAAACGGTGTTATTGGTATCGGGCCAGCACGATAACGGGCCTTTAATAGGCCAGAACACAACAAAGGCTTAATTCTGTCACAGGCATAACGGGTCGTTAATGGGCCAGAATATAGGACGGGACGAAAAGGGTGCAATAGGTTAACAGGCCACAAATGGGCTGATTCTAACCATGGGCCAAATTTGGCACATTAGGGGAACAGGCCACTAACGGGCCGGAAGTAATCGAGGGCCGGAAAGAAGCCCAAGAACGTATGGGCCGTCAGTAGGCCGAAAACTAACATGGGCTGGAAACGGCCCATTGAAATCATGGGCCATTAATGGGTACAAAGAAATTTACTTTTCATTATGGGCCAGAGTCACCATGGGCCATTGAAGGGCCTAAAGATACGAAATGCCTCATATGGGCTGAAAGACGTCATGGGCCATACATGGGCCGAAAGTGAAACATGCTGGTGTTATATTCGATGACCCACATGACGCTGTTGGGCCGATTTCTGGATGGCCCTAACGGGTCGTGAGTTACCGGGCCGTAAAATGGGCTATATGCTAACAGACCGTTAACAGACTTTTCATGGGTCGGCCCACTAACTTTTGACCAAGTTAAACGGACCGGCCTTTGTAAGCTATATGGGCCAGTGTTGGGCCTTCACACGTGTCGACATATCATAGGCGCCTATCTGACCCAATGACGAGTTGACACGTGTTTCCTTCGTCCAATGAGAATTTTACACATGGAAAATTTCCATTGGTCCGGGCTGTTAACGGGTTATCGGATAAAAAACCGGACCCGATAGCTTAACGGCGACCCGTTACGATGGATGCCACATGTCGGCTACCCTTGAAGAAAGCACTTCCATGACGCGTCATTTGTCGTCATGGAAGTGAACACTTCCGTGATGATAATTTTGGTATTGTCATGGAACACTTCTACGACAGCACAGGTATGACTATCTTGATTCCATCATAAATTCGTCATGCACATACATACATGACAGAAAACATGACCTACTGTGACAAATATGTATCATCAAGGAAGTGTAAATTTTTTGTAGTGTATTGCTTCTACAACTATTGCTAACGCATAGCGATAAAGTAAAGCAATTACATGGCGCTTGCATTTCATACAATAAAGAGACAACCCTAAGGCTCCTGCCGGTTGTCGATATTACAAAACATGATCATCTCATACATCAACATATATCACATCACGTCTTGACCATATCACATCGCAACATGCCCTGCAAAAACAAATTAGACGTCCTCTACTTTGTTGTTTCAAGTTTTATGTGGCTGCTATGGGCTTCTAGCAAGACCTGTTCTTACCTATGCAAAAAGCACAACGGTGATTTATCAAGTTTATTGTTTTAACCTTCTTCAAGGACCGACCGTAGTCAAATTTGATTCAACTAAAGTAGGAGAAACATACACCCGCCAGGACCTTTATGCAAAACAAGTTGCATGTCGGTCGGTGGAACCGGTCTCATGTGCGTGGACGTGTAAGGTTGGTCCGGGCCGCTTCATCCCACAATACCGCTGAATCAAAATAAGACGTTGGTCGTAAGCAGTATGACTATCACTGCCCACAACTCTTTGTGTCCTAATCGTGCATATCATCTACGCATAGACCTGGCTCGGATGCCACTGTTGTGAAATGTTGCATGGAAAACAATTTTTTTCTACGCCTAAGCAAGATCTATCCATGGAGATGCATAGCAATGAGAGAGGGAGAGTGTGTCTATGTACCCTCATAGACCGTAAGAGGAAGCGTTTGACGACGCAGTTGATGTAGTCAAACTTTCTTTGCGATCCAACTGATCGAGTACCGAACGTACGACACCTCCGTGTTCAGCACACGTTCAGCTAGGTGAAATCCTCCGCCTTCTTGATCCAGCAAGACGGCGAGGTAGTGGATGAGTTCCGGCAGCATGACAGCGTGGTGATGGTGATCGTGATCGCCTAAGCACTAAGAAAAAATGATCGAGGGTGTAAACGGTGGAGGGGGGGCGCCGCACACGGCTAAACAATTGTCGTGGTTGTGCTAGGCGCCCTCCTCCCACATATATATAGGTGGGGGGAGGGAGGAGGCAGCCTGGAGGCGCCCCAAGTGGGGCCGAATCCCATTGGGGTCCTGCCCCAAGCCGCGCCCCTGCCATGTATAGGTGCGGGAGGAAGGTAGGGGAGGGCGGCGCCCCCCCCCCCCTTTTCCTTTCTCACATGAGGAGGGAAAGGCAGGAGGGGCCACCCCTCCCCTTTCCTTCCCCTAGGGCCGGCCAGCCAAGGAAGGGGCGCACCAGTCCCCTTGTGGGATGGTCTATCCCCCTCCCCCCTTGGCCCATTAGGCCCATACACCTACCGGGGCTGTTCGGAACCCCTTCGAGTGACCCGATGACTACCCGGTGTGCTCCGAAACTATTCCGGTGTCTGAATACCATCATCCTATATATCAATCTTTACCTCTCGACCATTTTGAGACTCCTCGTCATGTACGTGATCTCATCCGAGACTCTGAACAACATTCGGTCACCAAATCATATAACTCATGTAACACTATATCGTCAACGAACGTTAAGCGTGCGGACCCTATGGGTTTGAGAACTATGTAGACATGGCCGAGACACCTCTTCGGTCAATAACCAATAACGGAACCTGGATGCCCATATTGGTTCCTACATATTCTACGAAGATCTTTATTGGTCGAACCGTTATGACAACATACATAATTCCCTTTGTCCATCCGTATGTTACTTGCCCGAGATTCGATTGTCGGTATCTTCATACCTAGTTCAATCTTGTTATCGGCAAGTCTCTTTACTCGTTCCGTAATACATCATCTTGCAACTAACTCCTTAGTCATTTTGCTTGCAAGGCTTCTTATGATGTGTATTACCGAGAGGGCCCAGAGATACCTCTCCGATACTCGGAGTGACAAATCCTAATCTCGATCTATGGCAACTCAACAAACACCTTCGGAGATACCTGTAGAGCATCTTTATGATCACACAGTTACGTTGTGATGTTTGATAGCACACAAGGTATTCCTCCGATATCCGGGAGTTGCATAATCTCATAGTCGAAGGAATATGTATTTCTCATCAAGAAAGCAATAGCAATAAACTGAACGATCAATATGCTAAGCTAAGAGATGGGTCTTGTCCATCACATCAAGAAAGCTACTACCATTAAGGCTCTTACTTATGTCCCTCCTATTAAGTTGCATGATGATTCGTGTGTCGCTAAATCCGTCCTTGACTGACCTCTATGCTAGAGGAAAATAGGCCGTTGAAAGCCCAATTTGAGAATGGTCTTGTATCTTTCATTCAAGGCTAAAATGAGAATTGTGTTTGACCCCTCTTCTTGGAAGAAAATGAACAAGAAGAGAACAAAAAGAAGAAAATCGGTCCAACTCCTACGCCCCAACAAGAGATAGTCTTTTGCCGGTTATGATCCGCATTTCGGTCAATTCCATGTGATCGTCTTTAAGAGGAGCAATCTCAAATTTGTGTTTGCTTGGCATGTTGAAGACAACCTTTACATGGTTGATTTCTCAAAAGAGGAAACTCATCTTACAATATGTCTAATGGCCAAAGCCAATGTGGGGTGGCTATGACACCGACGGCTAGCCCACGTTGACAGGAGAAATTTACAAGCTCTTAAAGGGGAACACATCCCAGGCCGGTGCATGCCCCGGTACGCTGCGTGGGCGATGCTCTCGGACGGCGCTTTAATGCCGGATCAAGTACGAGAGAAAAATATTCAGACCGGTGCGCGGACTGATGTGAGACTTTGTTGAATGATAAAACACGTCAAACCCTTATGATCCGGACGGATGGGAGGCTTGAGGGTCCGCGTTGAAGATGACCTCCTGACCCATCGGAGGCATTGCAGGTTGCAGCTGATGCGATTCTCTCCCGATGCTGAACCAACGGAAACTATTTCTAAACAGTGTCCCGGATTATTTTTTAAATTTCTTTTGGACAGTGTCAAGGATGGCGGCCGCCAACTTGCATGTAGGCTGGCGACGGAGGGGCCGGGCCAGCCTCCAGTATGGGGCTCAAAAGAAGGCAGGTGGGCAGGTGGATGAGGGAGGGGGCGTGGCCTTCACATGAAGTGTGGACCAGGCCAGCCAAGTGCATTCCCCCCTGAAACAATTTGCAGCTGCTGTGCCTGTCTCGTGCTCACCGCTGACATTGCCCGCTGCTTTCTTCCAATTCATTTCCGCCTCCTGCTCTTGTTTCTTTCTCTCTCTGTCTCTAGGGCTTATCTCTCTATATCTTAAGTATTTTTCTATGCACTACTCGAATAATGCAGAGACGCGCGCATGGGCCTCTTGTCTTTTAGGATGGGAGGCGAGATTCTATCTGCGATTTGGCTGTTAGTTTTTTGCCAATTGTGTTGTGTTCCAGATAAGGGCCAGGCCGATGAGAAAACAAGATAACTTAGCTGTCCCCTCCAAAGCCACTTGTTTGTCTCGGCTGGGTGAAAGCCTATCTATCTATCTGGCCTATGTGGTAAACTAATTGTGCAGGTGGCTAGCGGTTTCATTAACTTCTAAGTAGCTCGCTCCATCTCTCCCTTGTTAAAATTTACCCGAGTAGCACACACTGGCATTTTTTCTCGTAATAGTAAGAAGGAAATAATCGGTGCGTCCTCTGCTGAGCTCATTATCTCAGGTAGTAGCTCGCATGATAAACATTTGCATTTAGCACCTATGCACGTGTTTACACGTCATTTTACGTCTG